>NC_085879.1:22232965-22240465 GCF_034702125.1 Engraulis encrasicolus
ACCCATGTGTCGAGGGGCTTGTGTGCGTGAGTGTGTGTGTTCTGATTTTTTCCAAAGCTAACGAGATAGAACGAATGAGGTCCCGAATGCCTGCGGCACAGTTCTGCATCATATGATATGTCAAGAGACCTACCATGAAAACCACCAAACAAGACTCAGACGCACTCACACAGAGGATGACATGCACACAAGTAAAACTTGCTCTCTCACATGAACACACAGGCATGCATACACACACATGGACATGCATGCATTCAGGCATGCATGTACGCACACAAGCACGGACGCATGCATGCACACACGCACACACGCACACAAGCACACACACACACACACACACGCACGCAAGCACGCACGCACGCACACACACACACACACACACACACACACACACACACACACACACGAGTGCAGAAGACACACACACAGTCTTGGCCAGCAAATGTCTGCTGGCTACGGTGGTTATTTAAAGCGTTTCTTTAAGAGGGCAAATCATCATCGCCATGGTGATTTAGCTGAGCAGTGTGTCTGTCTGAATGAGCCTTCAGTGAGTCCACTCAGAGAGGATAGAGGTCTTGTAGTGTCCTGAAATCTGACAAATGATTAGAGGTCTCTGTAGTGGCATTGGCAGGCAGAGATCGGAGGATAGAGGGGACTACAGGTCAGATGAAAAACAATATACTCACTCAAAACAGAAGGACTAAAATACATGAGACTAGAAAAGCACTCAGAGAGTTTAAGGCCTCTGCCAATGAAGCTGTTTGATAGAACATTTGACTACTGTATTAAATCCTCATTTTTTCAAGTGTTTCTGTCATGTTTTTGTGGAGTTAGAAACTGGAATGTCAAAATTCGCCCTGTCCAGCAATGGTGAAGATTCTTTTTAAAACATCCTGGATCCAGATTGTGATCCGGATCACCACCAAAATTTAATCACTTGTTCCTTTTGCCATTTCCAACAACTCCACAAAATTTCATCAAAATCCGTTCATAACTTTTTGAGTTATCCTGCTGACAGACAGACAGACAGACAGACAGACAGACAGACAGACAGACAGACAGACAGACAGACAGACAGACAGACAGACAGACAGACCAACACGACCGAAAACATAACCTCCTTGGCAGAGGTAATAACACAAATTACAATTCCATTCTGATTTCTTGAACTCCAAACATAGGTCGATGAAATGAAATGAATGGCAAGGAAACGAAAGGAGAGAAAAAAAGCACAGAATTTAAAAAAAGAAGAGATAAAAAGAAGTGCCGGGAGCAGGGGTGGTGTGTGCGGTGTTGGTGTAGTTGCCCTTACCTGACCCTCTCTTTGGGGTCCCCGAAAGACTCTTTGAGGTTGGAGAAGTCGGGGTAGAAGTGGACAGACGGAGAGATGATCTCCAGGAGACCAGACTGGATCTCTACCGGAAACCTGCAGACAGGAGAAGAGGGGGGAGGAGGGGGTGATTAACAGAGAGAGGAGAAGGAGTGTGTATGACAGAGAATGAAAGGGAATGAGAGGGGAAAAGAGAGAGAGAGAGAGAGAGAGAGAGAGAGAGAGAGAGAGAGAGAGAGAGAGAGAGAGAAGGGGGAGGGGAGAGAGAGAGAGAGAGAGAGAGAGAGAGAGAGAGAAGAGTAGCGGAAGAGAGAATGGTGGAAGAAGAGGGAGGGAGAGAGAGAGAGAGAGAGAGAGAGAGAGAGAGAGAGAGAGAGAGAGAGAGAGAGAGAGAGAGAGAGAGAGAGAGAGACAGAGAGAGAGAGAGAGAGAGGATAGGAAAGATGGAGGTAGGAGAGATGAGAGACAGAGAGAGTGAGAACAAAAGCGAGAGAGAGAGAGAGAACAAGGGAGATAGAGAGAGAGAACAAGGGAGAGAGGGAGAGAGAGAGATAGAGAGAGGGAGAGAGAGAGAGAGAGAGAGAGAGAGAGAGAGAGAGAGAGAGAGAGAGAGAACAAGATGAAAGGCAGTGGGATGTCTTTTATTGCAATATCACAGGGGGCAGAGGGTACCTCAGACATCAAGGAGAATACCCCGGCAATTCAAAGGCCAAAACAAACCTTTACACTCACCCAAATAAACAAAGACAATGCGAGACCATCTGCAAAACCCATAGACACACACAACTCCCACACTACCTCCAGACATACACATACACACACACAGCTAAACAGGAACACACACTCATCCAAATGCACACACACACACACGTGCGCACACACACGCAAATACTGGCACGTACTGGTTCATACTCACATATACACACCAAATCCACATATACCTCTAGAGACACACTAACAGACACAGACACAGACACAGACACAGACACAGACACACACACACACACACACACACACACACACACACACACACACACACACACACACACACACACACACACACACACACACACACAAAAACACACACACACACACACACACTCTCTCACTCTCTCTCTCTCTCTCTCTCTCTCTCTCACACACACACACTCTCTCTCTCTCTCTCTCTCTCTCTCACACACACGCACGCACGCACGCACACACACACACACACACACATACATACACCCCCCCCCCAGGATGGTACAAGGATGGGCTCAGCAAAGCAAATGGTGTGTTTGTGTCTACTGTATTGGAGAGCGTGTGGTGAGAGATAAAGAGGCTGAATAAGTACTGTCTGGGTTGGTGAGGTTGGTTGGTGTGTGTGTGTGTGTGTGTGTGTGTGTGTGTGAGTGTGTGTGTGTGTGTGTGTGTGTGTGTGTGTGTGTGTGTGTGTGTGTGTGTGTGTGTGTGTGTGTGTGTGTGTGTGTGTCTGTGTGTCTGTGTGTGTCTGTGTGTGTGTTTGAGTGTGCGTGTTTGAGTGTGTGTGTGTGTTAGAGTACGTGTGTGCATGTGTGTGAGTGTGTGAGTGTGTGTGTGTGTGTGTGTGTGTGTGTGTGAGTGCGTGCGTGCGTGCGTGCGTGCCTGCATGCGTGCGTGCCTGCGTGCGTGCATGCGTGCATTGAGGGGCTGATGTCGGACAAGCCAGGAGAGCAGAACGCCTGATAAAAGTGAGACGAGGTGAAAAGAGATAGGAGAGGGGAAAACGTATTTTTTTGGGGAAAAAAAATGATTTTAGTAAGAGGGAGGAGAGAGCCCTTTCAGGTTTCAGCTCCAGATTGATGGTTCCTGAGAGACTGAGAGAGGATTTTGTGCTAAGAAACGAGAGTCTGGGGCTGAGCAGATATACACAGGGTGATAGAGGACATAGACAAGACAGAGGGATTATCCAGACTGGAACTTGTGTCTGTGTGGATGGGACCAGGGCTGCAAGATATCGGAAAAAAATCGATACTCGATAACAGCATGCAATACCTCGATAAAGATATTTAAACGATATTTAGAAATATAGCCAGGTATTTTTCTTGTCACCAATTTGTTGGTCTGTGTGGGGGGCGTGGCTTTGGTCATGATGGGCTACCTGCGCATTTGCTGATATTCAGCTAGTGATTGGACTGCATAGAAATATTTTACTTGTAAGCGATAATCAAGTCATTTTCGAGATACGCATATCGCCACTCTTGATATCGCGATTTCGATACATTTTCGATATATTGTGCAGCCCTAGATGGGACCGATATAAATGTATGTACATTCATGTAGTTATGTGTCTTTGTGTGGGATCAAAGTATAAACATGGAAAGAATGGAACAGGTAGGAGATGGGGCAAACATTGTTCAAGAACTGTTTAACTGTCTCTGGATGCAGTCACACTAGCTGTGTGTGTGTGTGTGTGTGTGTGTGTGTGTGTGTGTGTGTGTGTGTGTGTGTGTGTGTGTGTGTGTGTGTGTGTGTGTGTGTGTGTGTGTGTGTGTGTGTGTGTGCGTGTAAGTTTGCATCCGTGCGCCTGTGTTTGTATGCACACATGTGTGTGTATGTATGTGTGTGTGTGTCAATAAATTGTGTGTGCATACCGTATGTGCGTGCTTGCTTGTGTGTGTGTGTATGCTATGCTTGCATGTGTGCGTGACATGACGGGCAGAATGAAGCTACATATCTACGATAGAGGAATGAAGAGGCAGGCAGACGGTGTGTCTGAAAGAGTGAGAACAGGCAGACTGACAGACTGAGTGAAAAAGGAAGATGATAAAAGGTGCAGTGGGCAGAAATAGACAGTAGCAGCTAGAAGACAGAGGCAGAGATAGAATGATACGCACACAGACAGCCTGACAGACAGGCAGACAGATAGGTACAGACACAGACATAGAGATGCAGAGAGAGATGGACTAAAAGACACAGACAGTCGTTCAGGCACTCAGTCAGACGGTCAAACTGACAGACAGGAAGACTGATAGACAGATAGACAGAAAAAGAGACAGAGAGACACAGACAGGACAGGCAGACATGCAGACAGACAAGCAGGCAGGAAAGCAGACAGACAGACAGACACATGCATCCAGATCCGTAGAAGGGGGGTAGACTCTTTCCTTTCAAAATCCCCCTTTACGGAACCATTGTGTGGCTCAAGGACACCTTCGGAAAACAGGCTGCTGCATGCAGAAAGCCACCTAAATAACACTGCCATTATGGTATGAGATCACATCACACATTACCAGATAACTATCAGGTTTCCACCATTCATTATAGAGGAAAGGAAAGGGGGAGGAGAGGGAAAGAGGGAAAGGTATGGAGTGAGCGAATGAGAGAGTGCACGTGTGTTTGAGTGCGTGTACGTGTGTGTGTATGCGCACTTGTGTGTGTGCATGCGCACTTATGTGTGTGTGTGTGTGTGTGTGTGTGTGTGTGTGTGTGTGTGTGTGTGTGTGTGTGCACACGCACGTGTGTGTGTGTGTGTGTGTGTGTGTGTGTGTGTGTGTGTGTGTGTGTGTGTGTGTGTGTGTGTGTGTGTGTGTGTGTGTGTGTGTGTGTGTTTGTGTGAATGCACGTGCGTGTGTGTGTGTGTTTGGGATGCGGTTTGTGAGGGTGATGGTTAGCAGAGCAAATGGATTCCGAGGCATGTGGAGAAGAGGGGTTACCAAGGCAACGGAAGCATCTATTGAGCTTGGAGTGATGGGGCCGTTCTCATACTCGCTCCACATGTCCACACACACTCTGGACAAAAAACACCAAATACACACACACACACACACACACACACACACACACACACACACACACACACACACACACACACACACACACACACACACACACACACACACACACACACACACACACACACACACTTTAACACGCACACATACTGTAGGCCTATACACACACACATTCTTACACACACACTCTCATGCACACACTCTCTCTTGCACACTCACTCACACTCACACAACTACACGCACACAGATATACACACACTCTCATGCACACTCTCTCGCTCGCTCGCACACACAGTCAGGCACGCACACACTCTTACACACAAGGCACATAACATCTTTCAAGATTTCACTCTCTCACTCACTCAGAATCACACACATGCACACACCAGCTGTGCAGTTATTGAATATCATGCAGCAGTGACTACACACACGAACACATTCAAACACATGGACATTGTAACATACACTGGTACACATATACACAATATCGACACATAAATAGACAGACAAACAGGTGCAGTGCACACATATTCACACACACATGTATTTGCACTGGCGCGCAGGTGGGCACGCACGCACGCAGACATACACACACGCTTGCACACACACACGCACGTGCGCACACACACACGCACATGTGCACACACACACGCACAGGCACACACACACACACACACACACACACACACACACACACACACACACACACATACATACACACACACACACATGCACATACACGCACACTCTCGCGTGCACACACACGCACGCACGCACGCACACACACACACACACACACACACAAGTATGATATTATGGTCAGAGACAGGGCTGCCAGGGCTGCCAATGAAGACAGGCATACGGACCACTGACAGGTAAGGGAGGGAGGGACGGAAAGGACTGAGGGCGCCATCTCTCTCTGTCATCTACTCATCCTCTTGACCCCTCGCTCACTCACTCACTTTCTGTCTGTCAAAGCCATCTCTTTTTTTCCCTCTCTCTCTCTCACACACACTTTCTTATTCCTCCCCTCATCTGTCATTCTTTCTCTCTTTGTTTCTCTTTCTCTCTCTATCAGTTTCCAGTCTTACTGTCTAATCAATCCCTCTCATGTCATCTTTCTTAGCCCCCCCCAACGTCTTCTTCTTCTCTCTTTTACTCTTTCAGCTCCCTCTCTCATCCCATTATCACTCTTTCACTCATTCTCTCTGTTAGTGCTTTCTCTCTATATATATATTCTCTCTATATATATATACCTTTTAGCTCTCTCTTCATGCTTCCTTCTCTGCCTCTCTCACTCTCTCTCTCTCTCTCTCTCTCTCTCTCTCTCTCTCTCTCTCTCTCTCTCTCTCTCTCTCTCTCGCTCTCTCTCCCCTCTCCCCAGCTCAGTTCTCTTTCTTCCTCCTTTCTTTTCTGCTTCTCCATTTCTCTCCATCTCCTTCCATCCCTCTCTCTATCCCTCCATATCTCTCTCTGTGCGCCTGTCAGTGTGAGTGTAGTCTGCCTGGGAGGCTGGCTTGGCTTGGCTTGGCGTGGCTTGGCAGATGGGGTTATACATAGACTCCATGACAGCTCTGCTGCCGCCAGACAGATAGGGAGGCGGGGCGGCACACACCAGCACCAGCACACCAGCACACTAGGCCTATACTGTATGTGTGTGTGTGTGTCTCTCTTTGGGTTTGCACATCTATTTCTGTGTGTGTGCTTGTGTTTGTGCAATGATTCGATCAGCGGTACAGCACGAACCAGTTACCTGCCAATTGCTGGTAAAAAAAATTGTGTGTTTTGTTATTACTCTACATGTACAATTGGAACTATACATGCATAAATATACACGATTCAAATTATACATGTGGTGAATGGAAGTGGCTGGTTTCAGGCAAGCTAACAATACTCTATTGAGTAGCTGGTGCTATATTTGTGGAGGGATGGATAAATCTTTGTGTGCATGCGTGCGTGTATGCGCACAAGTTTGTGCATGTGTGCGTATGCGACGGTGTCCATGCATGTGTGTGTGTGCGTGCTGTGTGCCGTGTGTGTGTACACGTGTGCATATGTGTGTCTGCCTGTATGTGTGTGAGGCTGCGAGCGCCATTGCTCAGGTACACCACTGGAGGTCTGGAGGAGAGGGGAGTACTCTAGTCCAGGACATCCTAGCTGGCTGGCAGGCAGGTGGCTGGTTGGCTGGCCCGGCTGGCTGGCTGGCTGCTGCTTCCCCTATACTCCCGCCCCCCTGTTCTGTTCCCCCCTCTCGGCTAAATGGGCAGAATCCCCACAACAGGATTAGCATGGTCAAGGGTATTAGAGCATTAACGGCCCAGTAATGTCTCGTCTTCTGGGGGGAGAGAATGGAAGAGAGAGTGGGGTGGGGGGTGGGGGGGGGTGTGCCGCAGAGTTCAGCCCCGCACGTAATGTCCC
>NC_085879.1:22245465-22250465 GCF_034702125.1 Engraulis encrasicolus
GCCTATTCCTAATGTTCATACATATAAAGTGTGTATATATATAGTATATATACCTATACCCGCTGGGTATTCCAAGATAGTTCAGAGACAAAATAGGTTACGTTAAAGCAGCTAATGGAAGAACCTGGAGTGCTAATTTTCTTGATTGGATGACGCCTGTAGTCTACCAATTAGCAATTTCACTCGTTTCTGTATAAGCCAAGTTCATAACTTAACTTTGGCTACGGTAACTTGATGTTTTTAATTCCGAATGAATAATTCCGATTTAAATCGTTCCGTCGAGTAGAATCTTTCATTTAATTCGAATTGTGAAGTGTTTACATGAATTTTCAAAGCGGAATTAACCTTTATTCAGAATTAAAGTGAGTTAATTCTATATAATTGAATATAATTGAATTAAATGTCTCATGTAAACGTATGTTCTTGGAATATACACAAAGATCGTCATATACGCAACGGTCATCATCTTCATCATTACAATTCTACCATTTACTCTCCTCTTCCAAGTACAGTATTTCCTCTGAATGGTGAGACCATCTCAAGGGTAGCGGGTGTGATCTGACTGTCATGTCATATCACCATCGGCAGCCGTGGCCTAGTGGTTAGGGAGTTGGCTTTTCAATCCGGGGGTTGCAGGTTCAAATCCCACGTGACTTCCCCTTACAGCTCCATCCATGGTTGACGTGCCCTTGAGCTAGACACCTAACCCTACATTGCAACCAATACCCTCAATACTCTTTGATATTGTGGTTGGAAAAATTGGTACCCCTGAGGCTTGAACTCCGGGGGCAACTGTCCTCCATTTCACTCCACACAGTACCCACTTCATTACGGATCTCTGCTATCACTTTATTGTCAAAAAAAATTGTAATGACAGTCTCAGTGTTTTCAGCAAAGAGTGAATGGGCCCGTCAATGGGCCTTTTCACTCTTCAGTAAGAGGCTATGGTTTTATTTCAGAGAGGATTGTATGGATACAGTCTGAATGTGTATGGGTCCTGTTATCATTACCATAATTATTCTCTCCCTACCCTGGCCTCCTGGTGGAAGAGGGGAGGTGGGGGGGGAGGTCCTCACCCGGGGTGTCAGAATGTGTGTGTGTGTGTGTGTGTGTGTGTGTGTGTGTGCGTGCGTGTTTGTGTGTGTGTGTGGGTCTCTGTGTTAAGCAGCACATCAGAGGAAATACAGGAAACACCTGGAGCCACTTTCACCAAATCCCCCCTAAGAACTCAGAGAGAGGGAGAGAGAGAGAGAGAGAGAGAGAGAGAGAGAGAGAGAGAGAGAGAGAGAGAGAGAGAGAGAAGGAGGGAGAGAGAGAGAAAATGAAGACAGCCAGAGGGAACAGATAGAGGGACAGATGGAGAGAGGAAAAAGAGAGATCCAGACAGGCAGAAAGAGAGTGATAAAAAGAGAGACAGACAGAAAAACAGATAGAGAGATAAATAGATATAAAGAGACACTAAAAACACCAAAAAGGAAATGGGAGACGGGCAGAGTGACAGGACGAGGAAATGGGAGTTTGCAGGGAAGAAAGGAGAGAGCAGAGGGACAGAAAAAAAAGACAAAAATGGAAAATGTACGAGAGGCAGATTAGAGACAGACACAGACACAGGAAGGAATGAAGAGAGAAATAAAAGAGGAGTAGACAGAAGGGACAGACGAGAGAGAGAGAGGTGGGGGCAGAGAGAGAGAGAGAGCGAGGAGAGAGGAGAGAGAGAGGTGGGGGCAGAGAGAGAGAGAGAGCGAGCGAGCAGAAAAACATCTCAATGCTGTGACATTTCCACCAGCTTGTGCCAGGGCACAAGCATGAGAAGCAGCACTTAACTACACACACTCATATAAGCATAAACACACAGGAAGGTCCGCACGCATACACGAAAGCACAGACAAACGCACACATGTACGCACACATGCACGCACCCGAAAGCGCACATGCACACAGCCGATAATAAATAGGGGCAGCACTTTACTAAACACAAGGGCACACACACACACTTACTGAACATATATAAACACCTGTATTCAAAGCAGACACATACACAAACAAAGATACAAACATACATGTAGACACAAACAAATAAAGACATGCACATGTGCACACACACACACACACACACACACACACACACACACACACACACACACACACACACACACACACACACACACACACGTCAAACGCTTGTACAAAATCCTTCCCCACTTCCACATAAACACTTTTCCCATTTCATGCACCTTAAAAGGAACAAGACCAGACAACAGTCAGGGGACAATGGGCAGTGCATGTAAACACAGAACTGTGCAGGAAAGGTATTCTGTCCACCCCTCCACTGGGACAAAGAACAGGAGAAAGAAAGAAAGAATGAAAGAAAGAAAGAAAGAAAGAAAGAAAGAAAGAAAGAAAGAAAGAAAGAAAGAAAGAAAGGTTCACTGATGACAGAAAAGAGGGATAGTGGAATGGTGAGAGGGAGGGATGAAGAGTAAATGAAGGAGAAGAGAGAATGCATTCGCTCCACTCCTGCAATGGGATAAAGGATGGGGGAAGGATAGAAAGAGAGACCCATAAAGGAAAGCAGGGAGGGGTGGTGGAAAGGTGGAAGAGAAAGGAGAGAGGGAGGTAGTGGGGGAAGAGTAGACGAACGCATTCTCTTCACTCCTCCAATGGGAAGACAGAGCTATGGAGCGAAGGGGAGAGGGATGGTGGAATGGTAGGAGAGAGAGGAAGAAAAGGAGGGAGAGAGAGGGGGGAAGAGTAAACGAGGGGTAGGGGTTGGTTTGAGCATTACTTCATCTCTGTGTGTCAAGGACGGAAAAAGGACAGGGTAACGAAAGATGGCTGCTGGTGGTGGGGGGGGGGGGCAGAGAGGTAGACAGATGTGTGTGTGTGCATGTGTGTGCGTGCCTGTGTGTGTGTGCATGTGTGTGCATGCGTGTGTACATGTGTAAGTGACTGTTTGAGTATGCATCTGTGTGTGTGTGTGTGTGTGTGTGTGTGTGTGTGTGTGTGCAGGGCTGGACTGTGGTAGAAATAGGGTCCGGGCACTTTTGGCTTAAAGGAGCCCCTCATAATTAGCGATGCAAAATTGACTCACTGGTGGGCCCCAGACCCTCGTGGGTCCCTATTTTGAGAAATGTAAAAAATATATATATATTTTACATTTCTGAAAAAAGGGCCCCACGAGGGTCCAGGGTCCACCGGAAATGCCCGCTATGCCAGATGGGCAGTCCAGCCCTGTGTGTGTGTGTGTGTGTGTGTGTTTGTGTGTGTGTGTGTGTGTGTGTGTGTGTGTGTGTGTGTGTGTGTGTGTGTGTGTGTGTGTGTGTGTGTGTGTGTGTGTCTTTATATGTGTGGGGGTGGTGTGTGGAAAGACAACACCCTCTGCATCTCTCTAAGGGCATCTCTCCCTACACTATGCTACACTACTCTTCTACCCTTTCCCCTACCCTCCCACCACCCCTACCCAAGGAGAGGCAGTGGCGCCTTCCTACCTCTCCCACCATCTCCCCTCTCAATCACTGGAATGTACCACTGTGGCCCCAGAGGAGGATGGAGCCACAAGGACACTAAATCTCAGAGAGGGGGACAGAGAGAGAGAGAGAGAGAGAGAGAGAGAACTGACAGGCCAGTAACCTAACATAATTACAGTTGTAAAAAAAAAACGATGCTTCTAGTGCTTCAGTCAATGAAATCTTCAAAGGGGCCCCGAAGACTTTTCTCCCTAACCAGGGCCTACCAACTAAATCGCGAAAAATGCAACGCTAATATGAAACAGGTTGATGATGTGTATACATTTTTAAAAGAACAGACGACAAATCAAAATAAAATGTATTTCCCTTTTATGTTTCTTTTTGATCGTTCCGATGTCCCTATTGAAAGATATCAAGGATACAAGATCATGCAGTCAGGACAAATAAGTATATTCTATTGCATTCTATTCTATTCTATTCTATTCTATTCTATTCTATTCCATTCTACTCTACTCTATTCTATTCTATTCTATTCTATTCTATTCTATTCTATTCTATTGCCTGACATATAAGTATACTCTATTCTATTCTATTCTATTCTATTCTATTCTATTCTATTCTATTCTATTCTATTGCCTGACATATAAGTATACTCTATTCTATTCTATTATATTCTATGCTATCCTATTCTATTCTATTACCTTGGACATAATCTGTGTGAGTGTTCAGACTGTATTAGAGTGCAGTAGGGGCTAATCTGGTGTAGTGTAAAGGGCTGATCTTATTGGCTGTGCATGGGAGTGGATGTCTAATTCAATCTCTCGCTGCGTAGAGTAGACCTGGAGCTGTTACTGGAAATGCTGCCATCATTTGTGCAAGGGCACAGGGTAGGGGTGGGCGTATTATACGTGTGTGGTATATGTGGGTGTTGTTATGTATTAGGATGTGTGTATGTGCTCACATATTTTGTGAGGGGGTGTGGTTGTGGATGGAGGCATATGTTAAAGTGTGGGCGTGTGTGTGTGTGCGTGCGTGTGCGTGTGTGTGTGTGTGTGTGTGTGTGTGTGTGTGTGTGTGTGTGTGTGTGTGTGTGTGTGTGTGTGTGTGTGTGTGTGTGTGCGTGTGCGTGCGTGCATGCATGTGTGTGTAAGAGGGGAGTTGTCATGTTGCAGGCAGTGTTTATAGTAGGGTGTGTGTGTGTGTGCGTGTGCGTGTGCGTGTGCGTGTGCGTGTGCGTGTGCGTGTGCGTGTGCGTGTGAGTGCGAGTGTGTGCGTGTGCGTGCGTGCTGGGAGCTCATGTGATGGCTGTGTTGTGTCTGCTCTCCTCTTTGCATAGCCAGTATCCTGTGGGCTTCGATCATGTGATGGCTGTGTTGTGTCTGCTCTCCTCTTTGCATAGCCAGTATCCTGTGGGCTTCGATCAGTCACGACGACACACAAAGACACACACTGTGCAGATGTCCCTTTTTCCCTCAAATTCTTGTTTTCCTCAAGTATGCACAAAATCAGACGGGCATATCGTGCACATCCCGC
>NC_085879.1:22260465-22267965 GCF_034702125.1 Engraulis encrasicolus
AAAGATGTTAACAAACCATGCCAGCATTACACTGGTTAGGATCTTGGAAAGGGCTGAAAAAAATGCTGTGTCATCAGGTACTGAGAAGTCAAGGATAGCATGAGCAACACAATTGCATGTTGAAATCCGCTGAAATTCCCATTTAAAAGCACATTTACTGTATATTGAACCCTTCCGTCATATGATGAAATATCTGCGTTCATCCCCAGAGATGTACTGTACCTTCTGGTGGAGCTCCCTATGCAACTAATTACCATGCCAACTAACCTCGTCTATTTCAATGTTTTTTTGTGCTATCACAGCACTTCTTGTCTGCTAGTTCCTGTTACGTTGTCTGAATGATTTAGCTATAGCAACTGCTATCCAAATCGTAATGCTGCCGCCTTTGTAACTGTGGATGATTCGATGGATAACCAGGTCTTAATGGAAGAAGCAGCATTTTCAGTGACAGTTTAAAAAAAAAAAGTCCAATTATTTAAAATTCAGCTCTGGTTACTTTGAACTGAATATGAATCTCCACTGAGCAGATGCTTACAATGTCCTTTGACCAGAATGAATATTAATCTTCACAGACACCCAGTGACATGAGTCTATGAAGGGATTCTAGGCATCATCCCTCCACCTGTCAGGTACTTCAAAATTGGACAGGGCTGGTATAAAGGAGGCTCCGGAGCGTGACAGCTTCTTACATTCCACTTGTTTGCACTGGATAAAAGAAAAAAAGAAGTTTAATCTGTTCGGACATGATCCCTGTTATAAATGTGTGGTTACCAGAATGACAATGACCAAGTCGTAATGTATTAGCGAAGGCCCTGTGTAATGTCCTTGTATTGTAGTTAAGTCTTTTCAGCAATTATTGCAGCATTCCGCTGGTGGAACAGTGCACGTTATGAGGCTGCGCTGCAGTGTGCTCCAGCTCCTCCTTTATACAGTAACACTTTGAGAGTCAAATTAACATTCAAAGTGTTGGACCTCCTCTTTAACCCTCTGAGGTCTAAGGCTTTTCAGAGGCTTTTAGGCTGCTTGCACCACCCTAACATTTTCCAGTATTTTCATTTCATATATATATATTTGGGACCTGGAAGGTCTGAGGTTTCTAATGGTGTGACTTATATGTTTCAATGACAAAAACTCACAGAGTTACAGATTTGTTTTTGGAGACACATTGCCCTCTGAAGGGCACCTCAGAGGGTTAAGAGCAAAAAACACTGATCGTAGTGGTGTTGAATGAACACTGAACAATCTACTACCCAGTTGAGTTGTGGTTGAAGTGTAGGTCTACCCACCTCTATGAAGACCACATATACCACACAATCAAATTCACAAGTGTTGAATTAACACTGACAAATCAACTGTCTAGTTGAGCAACATAGTGTCAAATTCAACCCTGATACAGTAATACTGCAACATAGTGTTGAATTAACACTGACAAATGTACCATCTACAGTCTAGTTGAGCTGTAGAAAGTGAACTCACCTCTGCAATGAAGACCACGATGACGCAATCCTCCTTCTCGGCGGGGCTCAGCTCCGTCATGAGGGAACTGAGCGTGTCCGTCAGGTACGAGTGCACCTCCCTCTTCACGCTGGGCACGCCCATCACAATCGACACTGCAATGACGGACACACACACGGCAGCCAATCAATGACTTGACTCAGCGCGACGGACACACACCACAACCAATCAATGACTTGACTCAGCATTAAGGACATGTGCTACAGCAAGTCAATGACCGAGTCAGCACGATAAGAGATTTCAAGAAGACAGGAAGTTACCAGAGCATATACACTTGTAAAGTGATACAGACATACGCAAACGTAAACACAATCAGATGCATGCACGCACGCACAAATACAATCTCTCTCTGTCTCTCTCTCTCTCTCTCTCTCTCTCTCTCCACTCTCTCTCTCTCTCTCTCTCTCTCTCTCTATCCCTCTCTCTCTCGCTCGCTCTCTCTCACTCTCTCTCACTCGCTCTTTCTCTCTCTATATATCTCTATCTCTCGCTTACTCGCTCGCATGCACGCACGCACGCACTCACACTCTCCCATACACACACACTCTCTCTCACACAAACACACAGTCACCCACATGCACACGCACATGCAAACGCACACGCACGCGCGCACACACACACACACACAAAGAAGGAAAGAAAGAAAAGTGAAAACAAGACAGGGAGAGAGAGCAAGATATATTTAGCGCAGCACGGAGAACACAACTTGAGAGCGTAAACACTTGTGCTGTACTTCTTCCGCCTGTGAGCTTAACACAGGTGACCCCACTAATTAGCTGATACATCTCTGATGAGTTCTGCTAATTAGAATCAGCTAGCTTAGCGCCCGTGAACGTTGTGAAGAAATATGTGGCAGGGCTTCTATTTCCTGAATCCAAGAAAGCCCAACTATGCTCATAAATACACCGCATTTCACATTATTACTCAAATTACATTTTTTGCCGTTTTCCTAAATAATCAATATAAATGACAGTCATAATTTTCAAGTAATCGGCCATTAGAGTACAATTCAAAAGTTTTTGAATGAACCTTCCAATGATAACGGTATTTTTTTAAATAACAAAAAACTTAAAATGCCCAAAATGCTCTGTTCCAAATTATTACGCAAAACAGTTTTGTAGTGTTGTAATACAAATTTCTTTCTTTTTTTCCCATTTACATCAAAACAGTTGGCATTTGGTACCTTCTAAATTACATTTCGATGTTCAAAACTTGGTCATAAGCTGTAACTGGAATGCTGCGTTTAACATTGAAGTCAATGGCAGGGCATTGCATGGGAGTTATGGAAGCCCAGATATCCTTGATGCTTTGCTCTCAGCTGTTTTTGTTTGTTTGGTCTGGTGACCCACACTTCACTCTTCAATATACCCGTAGATTTCCATGCCACGTGTAGGTGCTTTGGAGGTGATGACATTCTAACTCACCAGACATAACATCCCATTCATTTTCAATGGGGTTTTATGTCTGGTGAGTTAGAATGTCATCACCTCCAAAGCACCTAAACGTGGCATGGAAATCTAAGGGTATACTGAAGAGTGAAGTGTGGGTCACCAGACCAAACAAACAAAAACAGCTGAGAGCAAAGCATCAAGGATATCTGGGCTTCCATAACTCCCATGCAATGCCCTACCATTGACTTCAATGTTAATCGCAGCATTCCAGTTACTAAGACAAAGAGCTTATCACCAAGTATTGAACATTGAAATGTAATTTAGAAGGTACCAAATTCCAACTGTTTTGAGGTAAATGGGAAAAAAAGAAAGACATTTGGATTACAACACTACAAAACTATTTTGCGTAATAATGTGGAACAGAGCATTTAAAGTTTTTTATTATTTAAAAAAATACCGTTATCATTGGAAGGTTCATTCAAAAACTTTTAAATTGTACTCTAATGGCTGATGACTTGAAAATTATGACGACTGTCATTTGTATTGATTATTTGGGGAAACAGCGAAAAATATCATTGGCATAATAATGTGGAATGCGGTGTACATGCTCTTGTGCGTGCATGCACGAATGCACACACACACACACACACACGCACGCATACGCGGTTTCACACACACACATGCACGCACACACACACACGCACACACACACAAATAGTCTCTATCTCTCTCACAAACACAGAGGCACGCACACAGTCTTTATCACACACACACGCACACACACAGACACAGACACACACACACACACACACACACACACACACACACACACACACACACACACACACACACACACACACACACACACACACACACACACA
Source organism: Engraulis encrasicolus (assembly GCF_034702125.1). Taxonomy (NCBI): domain Eukaryota; kingdom Metazoa; phylum Chordata; class Actinopteri; order Clupeiformes; family Engraulidae; genus Engraulis; species Engraulis encrasicolus. Next base: position 22,264,253 of record NC_085879.1, read on the forward strand.
CACACACACACCCCACCCCCACACACACACACACACACACACACACACCAAGGGCTAACGATGACCAGAGGGCATTTTTATATTGAGACCAGTGACTGTGGTCCACAGTCTCCAGGTTCAGCATGGTATCATCCACCGCCACTTACCCAGAGCCCCATGTCATAACTCGTTATAATGAGAGGAGCCACAGGTTGGCAAATGGCAGCCAAGAGTCCTGTGCTGAGAAAGCCATTAGGAACCAGAGAGCACACACACACGCACACACACACACACACACACGCACGCACACACACACGCACGCACGCACGCACACACGCACACGCGCACGCGCGCACGCACGCACGCACGCACGCACGCACGCACACACACACACACACACGCGCACACACACACACACGCACACGCACACGCACACGCACACGCACACGCACACGCACACGCACACGCACACAGTGAACGAAAAAACCTCAACCGGATCCATCCAAAACCAACCACTTGGTTGAATGTGTTTTTTTTTTCTTTCCTCATAACATCTTTCTGGCTGAAGTTTTTTTTTTTTTTTTTAAATAAAAATAAAATGAGCTCACGGCATGGCTGTCCATGCCTGTTTTTTTGCAAGTCCCTGAGTGGATGTGACAGCATGGAAGCCCAGCTCCCTGGAGAGGGTAGCCTAGCCGCCAAGAGCATTAACTATGAGACAGTGGGTGGTGGAAGAGAGGAAGAGAGGAAGAGAAGATGGTGGTTGGTTGAGGATGAGAGAGAACCACGTCCCCCAATGGGCCGCAGGGTTTTACTGCAGGGGCCCCGGGAAAAAATGGGCACCAAATACCATTGAGGGAGCGCCCCTGAGACTATGAGGTGGAGGAGTTGATGGGGTAGGAGGGAGAGCATGGTGGTTATGGAGGTGGTTGGGACAGCCTGTAGCTGATGGCTCTGTCATGGGAGTACTGCCATGAGCCCCCGCCACCATCTCCAACGGAGAGAACCAATTCCCTGATGGGACCCAACTATTTTGAAATGGGACTCAAGAAAATGGCACTACAATTACCATTGAGGCAGGCAAGGCTAAAAAGGGCAGTCAGAAGCAGACACCAAGTATCTACAGTGCATACCTATCACCCCCACCCACACTCCCCACCATGGCTCGCTGTGTCCCCCCGGAACCCAGGAGAGGTGCTCCTCTCTATTGGAAGGGCCCCGCTTGTCTAATCTGTTTAGGGACGTCCAGTCCACCTCCACCACGCCAAAAAAGAAAAAAAAACTCTCATCTCTTGTCAGGAGGCTCCTGTTTAAGTGCCCCCGATGGGACCCACCCCAATGTGTCTGTTTCTCTCTGTGTGTGTGTAGGCCAGGGCCTTCTCCACTGAGGCCTGGGCTTTTCCTACGCTCCTCTCCCCAGAGGGCAGGCCACTTAGGCTGGATTGGGCCACTGAGGAGGGCTGGGCGAGGAGCCAGGCGGGAGCGTTATTACGAGTGAGAAGAAGGGAGCGGGGAGGGAGGGGTTGGCCATGAGTAGGGGAATTAAACGCCTTCAAAAAACGGTCTGAGATATAATGAAAGAGAGAGAGAGACCAAGAGAGTGAGAGAGAGAATGAGAGAGAGAGACCAAGAGAGTGAGAGAGAGAATGAGAGAGAGAGAGTCAAAGGGAGAGAGAGAGAGAGAGAGAGAGAGAGAGAGAGAGAGAGAGAGACGCCAAGGAGAGTCAGAAATTGAAAAAAGCGAAAATGGTAATAAGCCAAGCAGACAGGGACATAAAAAAACACACAAAAAAAAACGAGAGAATGACTGAGCGGGGGAATAATGACAGGAAGGGGGGATTACGGACGAGAGGATAATGTCATCGCAGACGAGAAATGGCTCCATCAGCGCAGAAATAAAACAGAAATGGAAAACAGAGGGAAGGTATATTAAAAAGGCACTCCTCCTCCTGCCAGTCTCGCTCTCTCCATCATTCTCTCTCTCTCTCTCTCTCTCTCTCTCTCTCTCTCTCTCTCTCTCTCTCTCTCACAGACACAGAAACACACACACTCACACACACAAACTCTCTCTCTCTCTCTCTCTCTCTCTCTCTCTCTCTCTCTCTCTCTCTCTCTCTCTCTCTCTCTCTCTCTCTCTCTCTCTCTCTCTCTCTCTCATTTGGTATATCACTCTATCTTTCTGTCTATCTCACTCTCTTATTTCCCCTCTCTCTCCCGCTCTCTCTCTCTCTATCTCTCTCTCTCTCTCTCTCTCTCTCTCTCTCTCTCTCTCTCTCTCTCTCTCTCCAGTCTGTACTGCTGTCATTCTTTCGTCGTCCAAAAGTGGTCCCAAGGTCTGTTTTCTCCTTCTGCTTCTGTGCTTTATTTTTCAGCTCTGTGCCAGTCCTTCACCAACTCCATTTCTATACTTTTTTTTTTCTTTAGCATCTCTCCATCTGTCTTATGTCACTCATCCCATACTGCCACCATCTCTTTCTCTCTCCCTCTCCTTTCTTTTCACTCAACATTCCTCCACTCTAACCTGTGTTATCATCCCATCCACCCTAATCATTCCGCTCATTCGTCTTTCTGCATTTCTCTTCCTCTCTCTCTTTCCTTCACCGAGCATACGTCTTTCTATCTTTGCATTGCTTATGAAACCTCACATACAGTACCCTCCCAAAAACACAAGGCCTGTACCATGTGCGGTACTATAACACAAACACTAAAAATGCAAAAGTTTCATGTTTACACCGTGCAAACCCAAAACCAAGGAAGTGCTGTAAGTAAATAATACATTACATACATTCTGTGTTCTGTTACATATTTGACACTCCACGTAAATAATAAGACGAAGACAAAAATGAGTGTAACCAGTGCGTGTAACCCGATGTTAAGTTTACTCAGAGATCATATCATTTACTGTAACATTACAGTACGTTTTCAGTATTCAATGTGTAACATAGAACTCTAATGTTGTGCCCAAATGCCCAAGTACTGTACTTACTGAAGTCTTCATAACATAGATCCGTTGTTCTCATAGAAACCTGTTTGCTGTTTTTTTTAATACAAAATAATCCTGTTCTAAAAGCTTTGCACAGAAACCTTTTACGTGACCCAGTGGGATTTCAACACGTAGCCTCCTGACTCTCTCCAGTCCCTAGCGCTCCCAAACCGCTTTTCCTCCAACCCTGTTCCTCGGCTCTTCATGCAAGTGAATCCTTCACAAAGCCCCACATCGCACAAAAAGTCCTCGACACAGAATCCCCACTGCTGCGAGCAATCCTATTATCGGCATCGTGCCTATTATCACGTTCACAATGAGGATTTACCCGGCGGGAAAAAATAACTTATCCCAGGAAAAACAGACAAAGTCAGCTGTCTTAAATATTTAGCTTGAGAAAGTGAACTTGTGACAGTGAAAACATCCCAATATGGCTGATACTACATTTGCGTGTGCTGAGTAGTCTGTGGCTCAGCTGGTGCCCTGTCTTTTTCTGGGAGGCCCGAGTTCCTGCATCAGTGTGCCTCTCATATATCCCCTCATGTTAAATTGCCCGACTAGTGTGTAGCTGGATAAGCCTAAACTTCAGCTCCTTGGAGTCTTAAACTTGATAGTAGACGTGTACTGGTAGACCAAATTGCAAAACTTAGAGGACACAATAAATGTCCGCAGAACTGTCCTACGCTCCCAACTATTTAATGGCGCTTCAGAGGCTCACCTCCGGTGCGGCCCTGTCCGATGTGCATGGTGG
>NC_085879.1:22270465-22277965 GCF_034702125.1 Engraulis encrasicolus
CCAGCCAAAGCTGCTCTGGGTGTGAGAGTTGGAGAGAGGGGGTGAAGGGAGAGGGAGAGAGAGAGAGAGAGAGAGAGAGAGAGAGAGAGAGAGAGAGAGAGAGAGAGAGAGAGAGAGAGACAGACACAGCAACATTGTGTGAACAAGCGGTCAGCTGTTTACACATATGCACATGTTTATCCCTCTACGCACGTGTTTATGACTGCAAATAGTAACACTTGTATGCAAGAATTTACAGTACATGAATACAAATGCATATTCTTGTGTTGACACAGACGTTTGTGGGCTTTAAAAGTATGCCTGCTCTGCATGTGTGCACAGCTGCCTATGATTGCAAATAATGTGGTGTGCATGTTTATGTGGGTTTGTCGATGTCTGTTGAAATATGCATGTAGATTTGTATGTGTATGAGTATGGATGTGTATTCATGCAAGTAAAGCATATGCAGTACAAGTGTATTAGAGAAATGTAGAGTAGAGTAGAGTAGAGTAGAGTAGAGTAGAGTAGAGTAGAGTAGAGTAGAGATCTTTTATTAATCCCGAGGGAAATTAAGGTATCTGACAGCTTACATAAATACACAATACAAAACATACACAAAGACCTATTGCACATTGCAATAAACATATAGCAAACATGTATCTGTATATGCAATCTTGCATGTGTGTACATGTGTGTGTGTGTGTGTGTGTGAGCCTCAGCATGTGAACACTTTCATGTGTGAATGCAGGTGACCCCAGGATGGTGCTGCAGCTGACCCGACAGGCTACATGTGTGTGTGGGTGGGTGCAGATGACTCCAAGAGCTGACCTGACAGCTGCTACAGGTGCATCAGTGATCTCAACTAGCACCAGCTACAGCATGTGAGTGCGTGCGTGCGTGCGTGCGTGCGTGCGTGCGTGCGTGCGTGCGTGCGTGCGTGCGTGCGTGCGTGCGTGCGTGCGTGCGTGCGTGCGTGCGTGCCTGCCCCAGCTGACCTGACAGCTGCTGGTGCGGTTGTGGTTGCCAGGTGCGCTTGATGTTCCTCCTTTTCATCGATGGCCCTCTGGATCTTCTCTGCAGGTGCATGTTTGTATCTACAGGTCAGTGTGTGTGTATGTCTATGTGTGTGTGTATCCACTTGGGTGTAGATGTAGTCGCTGTTTGTGATGTATTGATAAAATGTCTCCTGTCATGCTGAATTGTTTGCTTTATTGTATATTCGCTTTATGCATTATGCATTTGCATTATGTTTTATCATTTGTTTTATTATGCGTACCTGTCTTAGGACAATGAATGCAATTTAGCAACTATGCCAACTCCGGCATATTTACATGTATTGTATGTAGTGATTAATGTGCATTGTCCTAATCAAATAAATGAATGAAAATGAAAGGCATTTAGGTGCGTAGCTGACCTCAGGTGCGGTTGATGTCCCGGAGCGCCTGCTTCTCAGCATCTACATGTTCCCGTGTGCATGCCTGCATGCATGCGTGTGTGTGTGTGGGTGTGTGTGTGTGAATGCGTGCATGACTCTGTGCGTACGTGCATGTGTTTAGGTGCGTATAGCTGACCTGAGAGGCTGCTCCAGGTGCGGTTGATGTCGCGGAGCGCCTGCTTCTGGGTGACGGGCCTTTTGATCTCATCTACATATGTGATATGGGATGTGTGTGTGTGTGCGTATGTGTATATGTGTGTGCGTGCGTGCGTATGTGCGTGTGTTAAGGTGCGTATAGCTGACCTGAGAGGCTGCTCCAGGTGCGGTTGATGTCGCGGAGCGCCTGCTTCTCTGCATCTACATGTTCCTGTGTGCACGCGCGTGTGTATAGGTGTGTGTGTGAATGCGTGCATGACTCTGTGCGTACGTGCATGTGTTTAGGTGCGTTTAGCTGACCTGAGAGGCTGCTCCAGGTGCGGTTGATGTCTCTGAGCGCCTGCTTCTGGGTGACGGGCCTTTTGATCTCATCTACATATGTGATATGGGATGTGTGTGTGTCTGCGTATGTGTGTGTGTGTTTGTGTGTGTGTGAGTGAGTGCGTGCGTGCGTATGTGCGTGTGTTAAGGTGCGTATAGCTGACCTGAGAGGCTGCTCCAGGTGCGGTTGATGTCGCGGAGCGCCTGCTTCTCTGCGATGGCCCTCTTGATCTCGTCCAGCACCAGGTTCAGCTCCTTGCTGCGCTTCAGGTTCTCCTGCTCCGCAGAGTGCAGACGCTCCCTCAGGGCCAGGAACTCACGCTGGTACACGTCAACCACATCACCTGCAGAGGGAGGAGAGAGATATATGTAATTAATATAATAAGATATAATAATATAATACTGAAGGAGCACATCAACTGCAGATGAACGAGAGAGAGAGAGAGAGAGAGAGAGAGAGAGAGAGAGAGAGAGAGAGAGAGAGAGAGAGAGAGAGAGAGAGAGCGAGAGAAGAGAGAGAGAGAGAGAGAGAGAGAGAGAGAGAGAGATGTAATACTTATTTATTAAAATAAGAAAAAGTCAAGGATCCATGTTCACCACACCATCTGGAGTTGAATGAGGGAGGGAGAGAGAGAGAGAGAGAGAGACAGAGACAGAGACAGAGACAGAGTGTGTGAGAGAGTGAGAGATGTAATATCTATTTGTAGCCCCTTAACAAAAACATTTCCACCACTGGAACGATGAAATAGTCACTGAAAAACACTTCACTACCAATGTACTACACCACTATGACAGTGCACAGGGCCTTTAGCAATACATTATGACCTCGCCATTGTCATTTTGATAACAGTCAAGTTATAACAGGGGCCATGTCTTAAGGCGTTAAATTGAACTTCACATTCCATGGAAGTCGGCATCGCCATTCACAATGAGAAGGAAGGAACCGTCTCAAAGAAGAGGGTAGAGCTGAGAGGGTGAGATGAAAAGGCGGACAAGCAACAAAAGGGAGAGATAGAGAAAAGATGGGATGAAAGGGAAGAATAGATAAAGAGAGGGAGATGGAGAAAAGGTGAAGGAGTCACGTCCACCAAATCACTTGGAAAGTTGGAAAGTGGAGACATAGAGAGAGAGATATAATTAGGGGTGGGCATAGATTAATTTTTTAAATCTAGATTAATCTCACTGTAATTATGAAATTAATCTAGATTAATCTAGATTAATCTAGATTAATCTATATCAAAATGACTCATTCAGAATAGGCACGCTAGCGAAATAATGATGAAAAAAAATCTTAAAACAGATGGCGCAGTAGACCAGAGCTCATCTCTTTTTTCCAAAATGCATCCCAGCTTCAAAAAAATTCTCATGTTGATACACTGCAATATTTGTGAAGCGTGTCGAATATGTTAGGAAGCATACAGTCAGTCATAAGATACTGAAATTTCAAAATGAACAGTGCTATAAATTGTAGAGGCAAATACAGATAAATCTATCAAACATTTAGACTTTTTAAACAAAATGACCTCAACAATTCAGCATTTCTAATGGGAGAGAGAGAGAGAGAGAGAGAGAGAGAGAGAGAGAGAGAGAGAGAGAGAGAGAGAGAGAGAGAGAGAGAGAGAGAGAGAGAGAATCTGGCACTGACTGTTAAAATGGGCAGGAGGCTCCTTTAAGAGAGGGAGGAGCTAGACTATGTTCAGATATCTAGAACCTACAGCTCTGGCCTACAGCAATTTTGCAGTTGTTCTCAGAGTTAAAATGCCAGAGGAGTCACTCACAACTCAAAATTAATTCAGTTTGCAAAAAAAACAAAAAAAAGAAGTGCGAGTACTGCGCTACACGTTTCTTACCGTCTGATATGAGGATATCTCACTGAGTCGTAAATGCGCGATTGTAACACAAACATTGAGCGAGAGTAGATACTGACAGTTTCAGTTTGACAATCTTCAAAATGCATATCACACGGAATGTTTTGCAAAACAACGTCTACCATGGTAGAGAGATTAATTTTTACAGCATGCAAACACTGTTCATATTTAGGTCTGCTGAAGCAACAGGTGGAGATGAGAGAAGCGACTGGAGCGCAGTCTGAAAGCGTCTGTCAATTGAACGCTATGGTGACGTGCATACCCAAATTCCAAACCCAATTTTGAGAATAGATTAACGTGCGATATTTTCTTTATCGCCCGATAAGAGTCTCACATTATCGCAGCACGTTAACGCCGATAACGGCCCACCACTAGATATAATACTTATTTAAAACCACACTTAACATTTGATGTAAGTCGGCAGCACCTCCATTCAGTATGAGAAGGAAGGAACCCTCTCCCTCACATTTGAAAAGGCCCACAATCCCAAAACCCTATCGTCATCAAATGAACATCAACCTTCCTGTCCCTTCAGAGCAGAGGACTTCAGTTAACATCCTTGATTCAAGAGTCTTAAACCTATCAATCTGATACAGCCCTTTTTCTTCCAGATCCACCCTGTGGCATTTAAAGACTGACATTTTGGTATGTCAAAACAGATCAGAGAGAGAGAGAGAGGTGGGGGAGTGTAGAGAAGAGGGTAGAGCTGAGAGGGGAGAGAGAGAGAAAGAAGGAAGAGAGCAACAGAGGTAGAGATGAAGACAGGAGAGAGGGATAGATGAAGAGAGGCAAGAGAATAGAGAAGGGCCCAAAAGATGGATAGATCAGAGGAGAGAGAGGAGAGTGGAGATGTAGAGAGGGGGAAAAGACAAACAACAAAGAAATGGTGAGTTTGTGTGACTGTGTGTGTGCGTGTGTGTGTGTGCGTGCGTGCGTGCATGAGTGTGTGTGTGTGAGTGTGTGCGTTTGAAGAGTTACAACTCCACATGGTCCCCACCTCCGTCGAACACTGAAAAGCACTCTGCTTGAACGAAACATGCACACGCACACGCACACGCACGCACGCACGCACGCACAGTCTTTTGTTAGCACACCACTCATTAAAACAGCACTGCACTCACAATGCGACTGGCACTCACCAAATAAGACTCGCAACTCACATTAAGGAACCCGGAGAAGAAGAAGAAGAAGAAGAAGAAGGAGAAGGGAAAAAATCGTGCCTAAAAACAAGGAGCCGTTGTTTAAAGTTTTAGCTACACGCTGAGAATCATCAGTCTTTGTTTAACGAGCAGAGAGAAGAAGGAAGGGGGGAAAATACACCAAGAGAGGCATGAAGACAGACTTTTAAAAACTGAAGGCATTTTTTTCGGAGTGAATATCGATGCCAGCAGGGGGGTGGGGGGATGAAGAATGATGGTGGTGGTGGTGGTGGTGGTGTTGGGGGAGGGGGCATGGGCTTGGACACTTCTCCTGAGATTCATCGGTCTTTTGCTTGACGAGCAGAGCGAAGCGAGAAAAGAAAGTCAAGAAGGCAGACTTTTAAAAAGCTGAGACTTTTTTTTGGGGGGTGGGAGGGGTGCAGATACTGTGCCAGTGGTAGGGTGTGGGGTGTGTGTTTGGGGATGTGGGGGGTTATTGGACTGGACTCCTCGACTCCATTAGCCGGTCTTAACAGAGTAATCAATAACACTCCTCCATAGATGGATGGCTATCGATCAGATCAGGGCTGCCGATCTCGGGCATGTGTGAAGCGAGGACAGCTGAGGCGAGGCGAGCTGAGGGCTGAGAGCTGAGCCAAGGACGACATTAGCAAAACCACCTCTCCCGCCCCTAAGGAGATAAGGGTGGCGCAGAGCAGACACCTCGCTGTATCAACGACAAAAGCAACTGCCAACTTCCAATCAAACTTTGGAAAGTTCCAGAAAGAAGACATAAATGACAGAAAAAGTTCTGGATGAAGCACGAGTCTGGGGCAGTGAGTTTGCATTAACCAACCAACAGAGGCTCGTGATGATGGGCAAGCTGCCCCCCCCTCCATCCACAAGCACACCACCCCAACAACCCTCTCAGAGGAAAAGACTGGCATAGAGAAGACACTTCGCTGCATCACCCACAAAAGCAACTGCCAACTTCTAACCAAGTTTGGAAACTTCCTTTTTAAAAAAAGAAGAAAAGGGAGCTCTCGTGCAGTGGTTTTGCATTAACCAACCTTTACTGTCAGAGGGTCATGATGCTAGGGGATGCTGAGATAAGAGTGGAGCAGACACCGGATGTGTCATCGGCAAAAGCACCTGTCAACCAAGTTTGGAAAGTTTCAGCACAAGAAAATACATTCAATAAAGTTCTAGAAAAGGGAAGCTCAAGGTCAGCGTACAGAGGTTGTAAATGTATTGCCTATGACTGACAGACCATCACAATGGCATGGATACTGATGCTGCTACTGATGTATTCCATGTGGAAGAAATGGCTGTAGAAACATAACCTTTGCAGCCACTTGAGTGTAAGTCTTGCCAAAGAAGTTGAAAAGCAACTACTACAACTCTTGAAATGACAAGTCCATTTTGTTTGGAACTTGAGATTTTTGTCTACCAACTCTGTTGAACTATACACAGTAGTGTCATTTGCTATGAAGTCAAATTGAATGTCAGCCTGTCTGCAAGTTGGGTGATTGTGTCAGTACGTGCGTGCTTAGTCTGAAAGTGTGCGTGCGTGTCAGTGGGAGTGATGACATGAAAGTGCCGTATCTCAGTTTGAGAGTCTGTGTGTATCAGCCAGACAGAAAGAGAGGGAGACAGAGTGAGTGCCTGCTTGTCTTTGTGTGAATAGAGTAGTCTCTAACTAAGTGTGGAAAGTTCCAGAAAAGGAAACTACTAGAAGAGATGAGTGCTGTCAGCTGTGCAACAAAGGAGCTCATTCTCTGACAAGTATTCGTAACAATCTCAATGATGATGAGGGTGATGATGATGGTCATGTTGATGGTTTATTTTGTGGCCATTCTATAGGCAAGTTTTTCTAGATGTGGTGATGAGGGGTTTTATGCAGTAACATGCAACCTTCATGCGGTCTTTCTATAGGCATGTTCTTTTAGAACACTGAATGGCATGGTGGAGAGCTTTATGTTGATGGTTTAATTTTGTGGCCATTCTATTGGCAAGTTCTTTGAGAACACTGAATGATGTTGATGAGAGTGATGATGATGATGATGATGATGATGATGATGATGATGATGATGATGATGATGATGATGATGATGATGATGATGATGATGATGATGATGATGATGATGAGGGAAGCCAACAAGGGGGGACAAAGGGGTCAGTTGCCTCGGGCCAAGGGAGAGAAGCGGTCCAGAATTGGGTCCATATTACATTGTATGCATTGGGTGGGGAGGGGCCTTTCAGATGACTTTGTCCCGGGCCTGGCAAAAGCTTTCAGCGGCCCTGATGATGATGATGATGAGTTTTTATGCCGTAACATAAGACCTCCATGGGGTCTTCCTATAGGTGAGCGACTGAAAGATGATGTTGATGATGATGATGATGATTGATGCTGATAATGATGACGGATTTTATGCAGCGGATATAAGACCTTTTATGTGTTGGAGCGGCTATTTTGTAACCCCGACTCATAGAAGAGGATGATGGTAAAGATGATGACGATGACGATGACGATGACGATGATGATGATGATGATGATGACGATGATGGCTGGTTTTATACAGCAGATTAAGACCTTTATGCG
>NC_085879.1:22282965-22290465 GCF_034702125.1 Engraulis encrasicolus
AACAACAAAGCTTTAGCATTTGATTTGTGTTTTCTCTGTTTTCTTTGATGTAAAAAAAAGAACATGCCTGATCTCACTAAAGTTCTTCTAAATCCTTCTAAAAAATTCACTGCATATGTTGGATGTTAATGAAATAAACAAGAGAAAAGAAAAAGTTAAACAATTTAATGAGCAAAATGTTCCACTTGGAATATAGATTTACATAAAGAAAACATTGCAGAATTAAAATGTACAATATTCATGAAGACTTCACTCTGACAAATGTTATATTTACATCCATAATACATTTTACAATTCAATTAGATGCTTTTGTGCTCAGAATATTCTAATATGGAAATGACTACCTTCTGCCTTAGATGCCCTCACCCATAACTTCTCACTCTTTGTAGTCTAATTTGGAACAAAGACTTGGAAGATATGCAGTGTCACACACTGTATATTTTAGTATTTGTGTATTGCAAGGCCATATGGTCACTGCAACATTCAGTATTACCACATGCACCGTTTCTCAAAACTGACGGCGCGAAGAACCAAAAGTAGTTCTGACGAATGTAATCACCAGATGAATAAGTAAACGGCTAAATAAAATACAAAAGAGGAACAGACGCAAAAAAATAGACAAATCATGAAATAATAATCTGTAAAGAGATAAAATACGGCATGGAATTATCAGTGTTATAAATGGAAATGGAAAGGTATGCAGTCTCCTGCAGAGCCAGCTGTTTAAACAGGCAGGCGATTAGGTGCTCAGGCATGACTGAAGCTGTATTTCACTCACACGAGACCACGTCCCTGACGTTTGTGGGCTGAGCGGAGGGAGTTACGGTTAACAAGGGTCGCGCTCTGAACTCTCCTGACCCTCCCACACTATCTCCAGCCTCACCGCTCGCACTCCCTCCCTCCCTGCCTCTTTCTCTCTCCATCCCTCTCTCCGTCCATCCACTCGCTCCCCCCTCCCTCTATCTCTGTCTCTCACCCTCCAACCATCCCACTCTCCCTCCCTCCGTGCCTCTCTCTCTCCCTCTCCCCATCTATTTCCTTCTCACACCACCCTCTCTATCTCTCTCTCTATCTCTCTCTCTCTCTCTCTCTCTCTCTCTCTCTCTCTCTCTCTCTCTCTCTCTCTCTCTCTCTCTCTCTCTCTCTTTTTCCCTCTCTCCCTCCAACCATCCAACTCTCCCTCCTTTCTTCCTTCCTCCTTCTCTCCTCTGAGCTCACACTGGAACGTGACCTTTCACCCCTCCGTGACCTGACAGGAAGTACAAGGCTCTCCCACAGGCGTCTGCACACCTGCTGTTTCAGCTTGTTGTGGGGTCACGTAAGGTTGATGCACAGGGGAGCGTGAGTAGGTTGGAGCATTCGCACTCCTCCGTCGCCTTGTGTGTGGGGTCTCCTCAGAGGGGTGAGAGAGGTAGAGGGAAGGATAGAGAGAGAGAGAGAGAGAGAGAGAGAGAGAGAGAGAGAGAGAGAGAGAGAGAGAGGAGAGAGAGAGAGAGAGGAAAGAGAGAGAGAGGAGAGAGAGAGAGAGAGAGAGAGAAAGAGAGAGAGAGGGAGAGAGGGAGGAGAGTGATTAGCAAGCCGTACCACTCCAATTGACAGATTCTGCGTGTAGGGCCATGGACTGGAAAGTTTGCAGAGACCTGCATAACAACTCATCACATCCACACACTGCCAACAAAATACACTCCCTTGCAGGGTCCTAAATTATTTTTTTCACCACAAGCCGACATGGGTAAAAGTAGATTCTAATCTTACTAGCAAGACCCACTCTCACTAATGGGTCAAAGTGGGTAGTAAGACTTTTCTACCACCCAAACTGAAAGTTCACCAGCATTTGGCAGGCTGTCTGATGTTAATTTAGAGCCCTGCTCCCTTATATTTCACCCTCTGTGCATTAGAGCAGTGTTACATTCCTTTTACAGATGAATCAAGGGAAATCCATGTCAATATTTTACCCAGACCAATAAAGCACCGAAAAATATGTCAATACATTCACTAACACACACACACACGCACACACACACACACACACACACACACACACACACACACACACACACACACACACACACACACACACACACACACACACACACACACACACACACACACACACACACACACACACACACACACACACACACACACACACACACACACACACTGTGTGTGTACAACTGCAGTAGTGGAATCAGTTCTGCACACTCATTAGTGGGAGGGTTAGAAATCCCTTGGTCACAGAGGAGGCTTGGATCAAAAAGAAAAAGTTAGCATCTCCCATCAGCCCCCCCCCCCAAAAAATAAATCATTTGCATGACGGATCTTCCACCGTTAGTCCTCCACTAATTAAGGAAATTTTAATTAGCCTCTTGGCACCCGCGACTTTACTGTCCCCGGCGCTTAATTAACTTAATCAGTCAACATAGCACGTAATAAATGATGACAAATCTTAATTTTGGGCACCGCAGTGTCAATGCAGCATGACAGATGGTGGCCCGGGAACACAATGCCGCATTTTAAAATATTACACGCGGATAATGTTACATTACGTGATGAATGTACCCACTGACCAGATACACTGTTAGTGCCAGATACACTCATTATTATGCTCTGTCTGTATTGTGTAGTGTGTGTGTGTGTGTGTGTGTGTGTGTGTGTGTGTGTGTGTGTGTGTGTGTGTGTGTGTGTGTGTGTGTGTGTGTGTGTGTGTGTGTGTGTGTGTGTGTGTGTGTGTGTGTGTGTGTGTGTGTGTGTGTGTGTATGTGTGTGTGCGTGTGTGTGTGTGTGTGCGTGTGTGTGTGCGTGTCTGAGCGAGTGAGAGAGAGAGAGAGAGAGAGAGAGAGAGAGAGAGAGAGAGAGAGAGAGAGAGAGAGAGAGAGAGAGAGAGAGAGAGAGAGACATTGAATTGGATTGAATACAATTGAATTGCATTGTGCGTGTTTGTGTGAACCTCTGTGTTTTGTGAGATTAAACAGCACAAAAACAAGGCTGGATCATTACCTGATGACCTGAAACTACTGGTGTGGAGCAATACCGCTAAGGATATTGGGTAAAAAGTCCTTTATTTCAAGCCTGTTTGCCAATCAGTGCTTGGCAGTAGACCAAGCTGTCAATCAAAGTTGACACGGACAGAGTGTCCATCTCTATGACTACGTACATCAATAAAAGCACTACCCTTAATAAGAGAATAGTTAAATGATGGTGTATCATCAACATTACTTATATTGGGGATGTTAACTCTCTTTTTGATCCAAGTGGTGTAATACTGCAAGGCATCGTGGGTAAAAAGGGACATTTTTTAAGCCAGTTTGCCAATTAGGGGTAGCCTAAGCACTAGGCCAAGCTGTCAATCAATGTTAACACAAACACAGTGTCCATGACAACATAAATCAAGAACAACACTGCTGTAGCTCTAGTAATAACCTTTCAAAATTGAAAAGTGTCGAGTCAGGATGATGTCACCGCCTCAGCCAGCTGAAAGGTTATAGACAGACCAACCCTGACGGAACTAAATCAAATTGCCCAAACGCTAGACAGTCATCTGTCAGCTCCAATTTGCTGACGAAAACAAACGGCCGCGTCTTGCTCTCACCACCTTCACCCACCACCACCAGTACCCAAGAGTGCCCTGTCAGCCATAAAGAGAAGATAGAAGAGGATGCACGGACGCCTTTCTCTTCCCATACGGAGAAACGAACACTCAAGAGCCGGGAATGAGAAATGTCACGCTCCAGGAGGCTGTTGCGGAGAGGACAGGCCAAAATGGTAAACGCTTTGTAGAAAAATAAAAAAAATAAAAAGCTCCCACTGAGCACAGCGGGGTGAAATGAGTTTTTTTTTTAAAGCAGGATGTGAACGTCAAATCACCAGACGAGTGACATTTAAAAAGAAAAAGGGAAAGGCAATGAAAGAGAGAAATGAAAGAGGAGAGGAGAGAAAAAAAGACAAAAATGGCAGCTCATCATTGAGCACTGAAGGGCACTCCAAGCAGTGCTAACAAAAGCCCAGGCGATCTAGTTACACTGTGAAGGTAAATGACTCTGCCATTGCTATGGTGGGAAGGGCTACGCTCCCATTACTTAAAGTCACTAAACAGCAGCCTGTTATCTCTCCCAGACCACTGAGAGGTCCCATTGTAGTAGCACCTGAAAAGGGACCCATCTCCCATTTCCCGCGCGAATGTGGACATGCACACACTCAAATTTTGCCTTAGTGCCTTCACATCACCAAGACAAGAGGGAGAGGGGATTGAAATGACGGTGACTGACTTTTTTTTGCGAGCGTATTGATTTCCGCTATCTCTGTTGCTAACGTCTACCGCTCCGCTGCGTCGCAATCAAAACCCTCTCACGTACGTCGGCAGCCAGACGGTCGGAGCATAAACTAGGCAACATGAAAGCCAGCCAGCCAGCCAGCGCAAAAGTACAAACTCTCAAACGCAGACACAACACACACAAAAATAAAAACAAACAAACATCAGAACAAACAGAAACAACTGACAACAGACAAAACAAAAAAAAGCCTTTCAACCGGGACAACTGTCAGACAAAACAGCTGTGATTTCACCCTCTGAAGAGGGATTCCTTGTGTCTGCACAGAGAGGAGGTAATGGGAGAGGCAGCGAGAGAGATGTTGGAGCGGCTCTGATGTGATGAGTAGAGCAGAGACAGGCTGTGGAGGATGACAACGACTGGGCTTCAGGGAGAAGAGACAGAGAGGCACAGACAGACAGAGAGAAAAAGATTAAAAGAGGAGTGAGAGAGAGAGAGAGAGAGAGAGAGAGAGAGAGAGAGAGAGAGAGAGAGAGAGAGAGAGAAGGACACAGAGAGAGATACAGAGACAGAGAGATACAAGAGGGCCGACGCCTCCTGAAAGAGGCAGAGAGAGGGAGACAGAAAGAGAAGGAAAGGGAGAAATGTTGAAAAAGGAGGAGATACACACAGAGAGGGAAAGAGAGACAGAAATGAAGAGAGATGCTGCTGCTGTTGCTGCTTTAGTCAAGATGTCGAGTTAGCCAGTCAGTCGGCCGGTCGGCTGTCGAAACTCTACAGCCAAAAAGCATGGCCGCTGACAGCTTTTGCCAGGCCCAGGACAAAGTCATCAGAATGGGCTCCCCAACCAATACATACAATGTAATGAATACCCAATTATGGGCCCCCTCTGTACCTGGGCCCGGGACAACTGACCCCTTTTCTCCTCCCCTGTTGGCTTCCCTAGCCAGCGGGAGTAAAACAGGCAGCGAGGCAGGCTGCAAGCAGATGTACGGCTGGGGCTTCTCATGAATAAAACAGCATCGCAATGCTCACGACGACCATGCACGCTCCCCTGTCAACCACACGCCTCCTCTCCTCTCTTCTCCTCTTCTCCCTTTTTCTCTCCTCTCCTTTCTTTTCTCCTCTTCACTTCTCCCCTCTCCTTTCATGCACGCTCCCTTGTCAACCACACGCCTCCTCTCCCCTCTTCTCCTCTCCTCCTCTCCCTTCTTCTCTCCTCTCCTCTCCTCTCCTCTCCTCTCCTCTCCTCTTCTCTCCTCTCCTCCTCTCCCTTCTTCTCTCCTCTCCTCTCCTCCCTTATTTTCTCCTCTCCGCTTCTCCGTTTTCCTCCTTTATCCTCTCGTTTCCTCTCCTCTCTTCTCTTCGCGACACACACGTGGGTGTGTTTGTACAAGGAAGGCCCCGGCTTTTCTGGGAGCCTGCAGATAGGGCTCAGAGACCGGTGCGTATGTATGGTTGGTGGTGGGTGTGTTTCATGCTCGTACACTCTGGATGAAAGGATAAAAGATTAACTTCAAGCCTCGGAGAGAGAGAAAGATGAATGGCCTGCTGTATATAGAACGGCTCCAGAGTTGTAACTTTAATCATTGAGAAAGGGATAAAGGGGAAGAAAGAAAGACAGAAAGAAAGAAATAAAGAAAGAAAGAAAGAAAGAAAAGAGAAGGAGGATAAAGGGAACAGCTAGTGATGTATTTATACACGTATTTGCGTAGGCTTGATTCGAGTAAATGTATCCTGACGTGTGTCATGGTGTGTGTGTGTGTGTGTGTGTGTGTGTGTGTGTGTGTGTGTGTGTGCGTGCGTGCGTGCGTGCGTGCGTGCGTGCGTGCGTGCGTGCGTGCTGTGAAATATGCGTAAGTGTGGGCACATGCGAATATACGGAATATTGATGTGTTATGCACGCGCATACGCGAGTGTTTGGGTGTGTGTTTGCACGCGGGAGTGGGTGTGTAAGTGGTGAGCTTAGTGGTGAGCTTTGCATACGTGTGTGTGTGTGTGTGTGTGTATGTGTGTGTGTGTGTGTGTGTGTGTGTGTGTGTGTGTGTGTGTGTGTGTGTGTGTGTGTGTGTGTGTGTGTGTGTGTGTGTGTGTATGTGTGTGCGCTCTTAGCAAAAGTTGTGAAATATGAGTAAATGTGGGCATATGTGCGGATGTATGTCGATAAGTGTCAGTGTGTGTGCACGTGTGTGCGTCTTGGCCTGTGTGTGTGTGTGTGTGTGTGTGTGTGTGTGTGTGTGTGTGTGTGTGTGTGTGTGTGTGTGTGTGTGTGTGTGTGTGTGTGTGTGTGTGTGTGTGTGTGTGTGTGTGGTGAGCTCACTGTCTGCTGGTAGATCGACACTTGGGGTGTCTGCGTGTCTCGGGTTTCGGAGGAGTGGAAAGGCTATCTGCCACCCGACTCCCCAGGAAATCCCAACAGTGGGATGGAGTAGCCCTCATACGCTGAGCTCATCCAGGAACCAACAGCACACACACACACACACACACACACACACACACACACACACACACACACACACACACACACACACACACACACACACACACACACACACACACACACACACACACACACACACACACACACACACACACACACACACACACACACACCTCCTCTCTATCGCACACATGCACGCACGTACGCACACACGCACACTCACTCACCTCTCTGTCTGTCTGTCTGTCTGTCTGTTTCTCTCTCTCTCAAACACACACACACACACACACACACACACACACACACACACACACACACACACACACACACACACACACACACACACACACACACACACACACACACACACACACACACACACACACACACACACACACACACACACACCTTACCGATTCACAGACTCAGACGTACACAACCTGACCCTTTACACACTTAAACATACATAACGACAGACACACACCTTGCACAATCATAGACATACACACACACACTGAAACATGATGAGTAGAAAGATGCACTCACACACCATTATCTGCATCAATCATGATTTTCACTTGCCAATGTCATTATCATAGGCAGAATCGGTATCCGTATCCCATAGTAACACATCACCAGCATCAGCGCACTAGCTGCAACAATAACGACAATATTATCATAATAATTAACATGACTACCGACACAATTATCTTCTAACCTATTTAAATGTATTAAAATCAATTCAAATGCATGTTGCCTGGAGCCGTGATAATGCTACAGTGCATTGTT
>NC_085879.1:22295465-22297965 GCF_034702125.1 Engraulis encrasicolus
ATCAGACTAATCAAATGACTTGAGTTGCACACTGCCACTTGGTTTTGCCTGCAGGCAGAATGCATTGATTCAGGTTGGCTCACACAGGTACGCACACACAAACATGCTCAAAGAGACACACACACACACACACACACACACACACACACACACACACACACACACACACACACACACACACACACACACACACACACACACACACACACACACACACACACACACACACACACACACACACACACACACACACACAGCTTGATGTCTTCCCGTGGCCATGTGCAAGCATGCTAGGAGACTGACCTATGAGTCATCCGTAATGGAATGCATGTGTGTGTGTAGTGTGTTTTGTGTGTGCACGTGTGTACGAGAATGTGTGTGTGCAAGCATGTATGTGAGCATGTGTGTGTGTGTGTGTGTGGCATTCATTTAAATCTTGCTGCACTGTGTGTGTGTGTGTGTGTGTGTGTGTGTGTGTGTGTGTGTGTGTGTGTGTGTGTGTGTGTGTGTGTGTGTGTGTGTGTGTGTGTGTGTGTGTGTGTGTGTGTGTGTGTGTGTGTGTGTGTGTGTGTGTGTGTGTGTGTAAAGAGGGAGAGAGGCTCTTTTCATCTAATCACCCAATCGGAGTCATGCAATTTAGCCACCGCAAAAGGGCTCGGACGGGAAGCCGGGCAGGACAAATTTCCTCCCGAATAATGCCATTATCCTTATTATCCTCACAACACATTTGAAGCAAGAGCATTCTGTGGCCAGATCAATAGCTCTCCCTCATTGTGGCCAGAGGAGCGAGGGAGAGAGGAGAGAGGGGTGAGAGAGAAGGAGAGAGGAGAGAGGGAGAGATGGAGAGAGGGAGAGAGGGAGAGAGGGGCAGAGGGAGAGAGGGGCAGAGGGAGAGAGGGGGAGGAGGGACGGGTGAGAGAGAGAGGGAGAAAGGAGAAGGAGAGACGGGAGAGAGAGAGGGAGAGAGGAGAGAGGGAGAGAGGAGAGAGGGATAGAAGGGAGACGGGAGGGACGGAGCGCATCGCGATGACTCAAAGACACTGATGGAGGATGAAATTGTACACACACTCACAGGAGCAAGCAAACACACAAAGGCAAGCACACACACACAAACACAAATACACAGGCACATCAGCACAAACACACACATACGCAAACAACAAACACATTATCACAGTGGCACAAACAAACAAGTACACACATACATACACGCATACAAGCGTGCACGCTCTCTCTCTCTCTCTCACACTCACAAACACACACACACGCACACGCACACGCACAGTGGAATGATTTGTATTCTGCAATGTACTTTGTCGTGGAGCCCTTGCTAAATGC
The DNA here is from genome assembly GCF_034702125.1 of Engraulis encrasicolus. NCBI lineage: Eukaryota > Metazoa > Chordata > Actinopteri > Clupeiformes > Engraulidae > Engraulis > Engraulis encrasicolus. The sequence continues at coordinate 22,296,804 of NC_085879.1, forward strand.
CACTTCCATAAAAAACCTTGTCAGGAGGCCTGAGGCTTCATCATCACCCCACACAACACAAAGCCGCACTCAGAGACAAAACAGCTGTAAGCTGCCGCTGTCCTTTCAGTTAAATAAGGACAGTACCTGTGCAAGAGAGCTTTAGGTGTGTGTGTGTGTGTGTGTGTGTGTGTGTGTGTGTGTGTGTGTGTGTGTGTGTGTGTGTGTGTGTGTGTGTGTGTGTGTGTGTGTGTGTGTGTGTGTGTGTGTGTGTGTGTGTGTGCATGCAAGACTGTACGTGTGTGTGTGTGTGTGTGTGTGTGTGTGTGTGTGTGTGTGTGTGTGTGTGTGTGTGTGTGTGTGTGTGTGTGTGTGTGTGTGTGTGTGTGTGTGTGTGTGTGTGCGCGTGCATGCAAGACTGTACGTGTGTGTGTGTGTGTGTGTGTGTGTGTGTGTGTGTGTGTGTGTGTGTGTGTGTGTGTGTGTGTGTGTGTGTGTGTGTGTGTGTGTGTGTGTGTGTGTGTGTGTGTGGCCATTGTTGCCTTGTCAGCTGCTGAGGTGTGCACTTCCTCGTCTCTCTCTCTCTCTCTCTCTCTCTCTCTCTCTCTCTCTCTCTCTCTCTCTCTCTCTCTCTCTCTCTCTCTCTCTCTCTCTCTCTCTCCCTCCCTGTACAACCCTCTCTCCCTCTCTCTCCCTCTCTCCCGCTCTCTCTCCGTGGCAGATGGGAGGAGGAGAGAGGGGCCTCGCTGTGTCACTAGGGGCCCGAGCCTACAGTAAGAGGCTGCAGCGTGTGAGGAAACGAAAGAACCAAACGAGGGAAGGAATGAGCGAAAGAGATAGTAAGCGGGTAGAGTGGGAATAGGAGAGATAGAGGGAACAAAGAAAAGAGAGAATAAGCAAAAAGAAGGAAATAATGAGAGAGAAACAGAGAGAGTAATGAATGGAAAATACAGACAGCAAGAAAATGGGAGAGTGAGAGGTACAGAGAATGGACTCAAAAGAGAAAGTCAGCTTGTGAATGAAGGAATGAGAGATAGAGAGAAAAAAAGAAAAGAAAATGACCAAGAAAACGAGAGAGTAGCGAGATAGAGAGAATGAACAAAAAGAGAAAACGAATGAGAGAAAAAGACAGCGAGCTGTCCTGGACATGTCTCCCAATGAGTCTCTTCTGGAGCAAGGAGAA
>NC_085879.1:22302965-22310465 GCF_034702125.1 Engraulis encrasicolus
TTGTTGCAGGTTTTCAAGGTTTTCAAAGCTGTCGGCGGCCCTGCGTGCATACTGTACAGGTCTCCCTTCATTTTATCCATCATTTCTTTTACTGACATCTGGAAACTGGCTGGTTGACTTGAGTTTTGAGGTGCATACCCCACATGCTTGTGATCAAAGTCACGAGGGGGGTGCACGTGTGTGTGTGTGTGTGTGTGTGTGTGTGTGTGTGTGTGTGTGTGTGTGTGTGTGTGTGTGTGTGTGTGTGTGTGTGTGTGTGTGTGTGTGTGTGTCTGTGTCTGTGTGTGTGTCTGTGTGTGTGTCTGTGTGTGTGTCTGTGTGCCTGTGTGCGTGCGTGCGTGCGTGCGTGCGTGCGTGCGTGAGTGCGTGAGTGCGTGAGCGCCACAGGGCCTACGGCCATCTGTGGGGGACTCACCTTGGGAGTTGCCAAATAACTGAAAAATGCTTGTTCTGACACACACAAAGGCTTACATACAAAAACACTAGACAGAGTAAAAAAAGAGAGACGCAGGTAGACTGGCAGACAAACACAAACAGACCATAAAAGAAATAGGCAGTATGTAGCAGCAGATAAAACAAAACAAAAAAGAGCTAAAGAAAACAGAAAACAAAAAGGTGTTGTACTACACTTTCATAAACAATCTCCTAAGCCGTATGACAGAAAGACAGATGGACAAACAGACATATTCAGAACGGCAGAGAGACATTTGCACAAGGAGAATGATAGATGAACATAAACAGAGAAAAGAAAGGAAACAGGTTGGTGACAGTGAGCGAGCGAGAGGCACACAGAGTCGACAACAACAACAAAAGGCAGTGAGATGGATTCATAAGTACACATAAGAGAGACACAGAGGGTGTGCGTTGACAAAGTGACTTGCCTATAGGCTACGATGCCTGGTGCTCAGGTGCCTGCTACTGCTATTCCCACCTCTGGTGCCAGCTATCAAGGCCCCTGAACACGCCCCACTAAGCCTTCAGGTAAAGCGATAGATAGCGGCAAGCAACGTTCAACACAACAGCACTCGTGGATCAAAGCCTCGTTATTACACAGAGTAGAGAGAGGAGAGTAAAGAGAAATAGTAGAGAGAGAGAGAGAGTGGAGAGAATAGAGAGAGACGGGGGGATAGAGAGAGAGAGAGAGAGAGAGAGAGAGAGAGAGAGAGAGAAAGAAAGAGAGAGAGATGGGGGGATAGAGAGAGAGAGAGAGAGAAAGAGAGAGAGAAGAGAGAGAAAGAGAGAGAAAGAGAGAGAGAGAAGAGAGAGAAAGAGAGAGCGAGAGAGAGAGAGAGAGAGAGAGAGAGAGAGAGAGAGAGAGAGAGAGAGAGAGAGAGAGAGTAGAGTATAGGTGGTGGTGGTGCGGGTGGGCTTGGAAACACTCAAAGGGCTCATTATGAAGCTTTTAAACGGCGTGCTACTCTGAAACACTGTTCAAATCAGAGTGTAAACAGGGGCGAGGAAACTGTAGCAAAGAGGAGCAGAGGGGAAAGAGAGACAGATGGGAGTGTGTAAAGATTAAAAAAAGGGTAAGAGTGGGAGGTAGAGAGGGATGGGGAAAAACACAGAAAAAGAAAAGCAAGAGTTACAGAGAGAGAAAGAGTTACCGTACTTATTACATAGGGCATCAGATGTGACAGAAGAGGGCCGGAGTGTCAAACTGTGCGTATGTTAGGGGTGCAAATAATCATCGAAATGTATTGATGCATCGATCCTACGGCCGATGATTTAATCGAATCGTATCACATCGCAGGGCGATACGATTCTTAAGAATCGAAAATAATCGAATCGCTGGCCCCTGTCCAATGCCCTAGCTCCATAACATAATAGAAGTAGAAAAGTAATTGGGAAAAATAGAATCGTATCTTATCGTGAGGAATGATTAAGTATCGAAAATAATCAAATCCCTGCTTTGAGAAATCGATACCGTATTGCATCGTCATGGAGGTCATGGAGATTTACACCCCTCGCATATGTGCGTGCGCTTAAGCATGGGCTTATGCTTTTATCTGTATGTTTATGTGTGTGTACCTGTATATGCGTGTGATGATTGTCGATTCATAATTAATGATGATGCTGTAGGCAGCGGGAGGAGGGAGAGGAGGATGAGGAAGGTCAGGAAGAGGAGGAAGGAGGAGGGATACAGGTAAAGTGCAAGTACCTGCTCCGATTTTTTTCTGCTCACTGCTTCCCCCGCTCTCACTCTCTCTCTCTCCATCTCTCTCTTGCCTGGGGTCACTTGTTCTGTTTTTGCACAGAGATCACACAGGATGGCATGCCAAATTGTGCATGTCAGCGCAAGCAAGCGGATGCACACACAAGCAAACACACACACATGACTACACACGCATACACAAGCGCACAGAAACGCGCACGCGCACGCGCACGCGCACGCGCACACACACACACACACACACACACACACACACACACACACACACACACACACACACACACACACACACACACACACACACACACACACACACACACACACACACACACACACACACACACACACACACACACACACACACACACACACACTGCACTCAACCTGCCCTTTAGAGACACTGGCATGGCAGGCTGGAAAATCTGATCACTGATTGGTGGAAATGTCCAGTGCGGAGAGAGCAAGAACCCCTGAATCCGTACACAAGACCTTTCAAACGAGATGGAAGAAGAAGTCTGTGTGTGAGAGGGAAAAAAGTGAGAGAGAGAGAGAGAGAGAGAGAGAGAGAGAGAGAGAGACAGGCAAAAACAGAGAATGAGAGAGAGTGAGAGAGAGCAAAACAGAGGGAGAGAAAGAGAGAGAAACAGACAGAGTGAGCGAGAGAGAGAGAGAGAGAGAGAGAGAGAGAGAGAGAGAGAGAGAGAGAGAGAGAGAGAGAGAGACAGAGAGAGAGAGAGAGAGAGAGAGAGACGGAGAGAAAAAGAGAGAGCGAGAGAGAATCTAAACCAGAGCACCCGACCAACCAAGCAAGCCTGTGGCGGAAACTTCTGGATCTCTCCTTAGGCCCTCTGTGAATGATCTGTGGAGCACATGGCCTCATGGCCTCTGATTTGAAGACACAGAGAAGCCAAGAAGGAGTGATGCTGGTGGTGGTGGTGGTTGGGAGAAAAAAGAAAGGAGCGATTGTTTTGAAAAGAGAGGGAGGGAAAGGAAACGAGAGACTCAGGACTCAGGATCTCTCCCATGATTGGACGGCCAGAGGGTTAATGTTTTCACCGAGACCTGTGTGATTGGCTATCGCCTGCGGTGTGGGATGTAATTGTTTACTTGTGGAGGATCATAAACTGGAACTGAGAGTAATGAGGTCATGCAGGCTCAGCCGAATCTCATCTCCCTTCTGATTGGCTATGTGGGGGCTGAAGCTCCCCTCTGATTGGCTATGTGGGGGCTGAAGCTGCCTTTTGATTGGCTATGTGGGGGCTGAAGCTGCCTTTTGATAGGCTGTGTGGGGGCTGGGCTGTGCAGGTGTGCATTTCTCGAAAGCATAGTTGTTAGCCAGTTAGCAACTTGGGTAGTTGTCAATGGGAAATTGCAATGCAAACAACAAAGTAGCTCAAATTGTTCAGCAACTATGATTTCGAGAATTGCAGCGTTGGCTCTTAGTGTGAGCAATGTGTTATCCCGTTATCCCATCTCCCATCTCCCGTCTCCTCCTCCTTCTGACCAGATGTTGTTTTGGCACACCACTGAGTTACACACCTACACGCGCTCCACAATCTCCCTCTCTCTACACACACAGACGCTCAGGTAGCGAAACGTCCCTCCTCAGTCATCATCATGTGCCTGACACACATACAGGCACACTGGCAGAAAGACACACGCCCACTCACACACAGAGAGAGAGGCACAAACACGTGCAAGTATGCACACAGCAAGCCAGATAGACAGACCACAGAAACATGTTGAAGGAGAACCTAGTTACCAAATGCAAATCAAAAGACAACGATGCAAACATAGACACCTAGATGACACACACAACCACATACTGAATAAAGAAAAAAACAGGCTTGCACATGTAGTAAATAACCAGCTTAAACAAACCACCAACCCAACACACACAATCACAGACACACACATGAACACATACTTGTGTGCACAGATGAGCGTAGGGGGTGAATTCAGGTAAATTGGGCCACTTTGGGCCGTTCGCTTATATGCAAAACAATTTACCTGAATTCACTATACTCTATAGTACAACAGAAGAACTGTATGGGTGTATTTACAGCCCTAGTAGAATGATATTAGGTAGTTGTTGCAACCATGTAATACCAAACTATTAGTGGTGCTATTATCACATCCGTAACAGTACTTCTACTTTATAGTACATCTCTGCTTGTGTGTCCACACTCCACAGACACAGTGCAGACTATTTTACCCAGACATCCTGTCTAGGCCCCAGCGTGTCCAGTAGGGAGGTAAGCCAGGCCTGCAGGGCCTAAATCAGCCCTGCACTATAGCTAGAATAGACCCACGCTAGCTAAAACTCCCCCAGCGCCGACTTTTAATGCCTGGGCAACAATGAGAAGAGGCAGCAGGCCAGGCAACCACAGAGACAAGGGCGGCTGGTGTTGGTGGGAACGAAGAAGTAAATACATTAAACGACAAAGAGAAAAAGGAGGGCGAGAAGAAAATGAACACACAGCAAGTGAGCGAGAGAAAAAGAGAGAGAGAGAGAGAGCAAATGAAAGATGTGTGTGAGAGAGCAAATGAAAGATGTGTGAGAGAGAGCAGAAAGTCAGAGAGAGAGAGAGAGAGAGAGAGAGAGAGAGAGAGAAAGAGAGAAAGAGAGAAAGAGAAAGGGAGAGAGACACACACACAAAGCGAGATGATTACCGTAAGCTGTGGGAGAGCGAGGGAACTTATTTTATCACAACACTAGGCTAGCACTGGCGCAGCCCTGGAAGAAATGAGCTTCCAATTCAATAAAAACTAATGGGGCGGAGGAGGGAAAACGGGAGAGTGGGATGTGGGATGTGGGACGGAGGAGGTGGGTGAAAATATGAGAAGAAAGAAAGGAGTTGAGGGGAGAAGAAGAAGAAGAAAGAGGGAGAAGGAGAAAGAGAGCAGAGGGCAGCAGCAGCAAAAGCAGAGGCTGCTTTAACAATCTGCAAGTTTGGCCCTCTCCCTAACGACGCACACCTACTACAGCACACACCAGACACCAGGAGCCAGCGGGCAAGACAATAAAGGAGGCGGGGAGGTGGGTTTTCTGTGTGTGCCCCAGTGATTACACTGCACTGAAAACAGGCGCAGAGAGAGAGAGAGTGCACCATCTAGACTGCTGAGAAACTGCACCATCTAGACCAGGGCAGTGGAGAGAGAGAGAGAGAGAGAGAGAGAGAGATAGATAGATAGAGATAGAGATAGAGATAGAGATAGAGATAGAGATAGAGATAGAGATAGAGATAGAGAGAGAGAGAGAGAGAGAGAGAGAGAGAGAGAGAGAGAGAGAGAGAGAGAGAGAGAGAATGTGTGTATGTGGGTCTCTGTGTGTGAGACAGGGAGAAAAGCAAAGACAGGCAAAAGAACAAAAAACAAGGTGAAAAGTTGCCAGGGCCTAATTTCTCTGCTGAGAAAATAGCCGTAAAAGAACTGAACCTCCCCCCCAAATCAGCCCAAATGAGTGGTTAAGTCTGCACCACGCTTTCTCATTTGGGGAATCTGACGCAGGCCCAACACACGGCTAGTTGTAATGAAAGCACAGTATCAGATGGACTTCTAATCTAACACATTAGCGTGTGAGTGGAGTGGAGGTCGATGGCCTGACGCCTCTGCTTTCCCCGTGACCCACTTCTGGGCAGACCTGTGGTTAGCGTCCTGGGTTATGAGGGCAGAGGGGGAAAGTAAGACTGGGGACACTGGCGCTATAGCACACATGCTAAATGCATTATGGGACTCAGGAGGACCTGGGAGTCACACTGGTCTACAAATGAATATTTGCGGTGTTATTTGAACACTTAGAGAGTTGAAATTAACTCTTTGCTGTCCTTCTAAGTGTCGAATTGACACTGTGTGTTCTGGCTGATTCAAACTAGGCTAAAAGGCTCTCAAGTCATCAACAAAAGCAACTACTCAGACATGCTGTAAGGATTTTTTTTTTTGCGTTTTGTCTCACATGCCTTTCTGAGAGCTGTGCAGAATGCACTGCACGGTAGCTTTGGTTCCCAAGCTTGTGTTTTTTTCCCCCTTTCTCGCTTCTTGTTCCTGAGGTACTGTGTGTGACTTATGCCTAGTGACAAGGCCATATTGAGAGTTAGTGAGATGTGAAAAGAGGCACTCTGTGCCAACCTGATCCCCCTAAACTCTACACATGGAGAGAGAGAGAGGGTTAGAGGGAGGGAGGGGGTGAATAACACGGGGGCTCAGAGCTGACATCTCCTACTGTAGATGCTGGCTACTAGAGTGGGAGTGACATTTTCTCCCTACCGTATGCCCCTCTCCTTCTCTCTCTCTCTCTTTCTAAGCTTATAGCACTCTTTCCTACTCTTACTCTTACTCTTACCCACGCTCTCTCTCTCTCTCTCTCTTTACAGTTCCTTGTTTCTCTCTCTCTCTCTCTCTCTCTCTCTCTCTCTCTCTGCCCACCCTCCTCCTCCTTCAGACTACCATATATTCTTCTCTACCTTGTCTGATCATTCCCCTTGTTACTTTTCTCTATCCATCATTATCCTACACCTCTCTTTATTTCTTCATCATCTCTCCCTTCCTTCATTTCCATCTCTGTAACTCTCTCCATTTCTTTATACTCCCACTACTGTGCTGTGTATACCCGCTCCACTGTGAGTGTGTGTGTTTCTACGCAGCCATTCCAAAATGTAACGCTGTCATCATTATCTCCCCGCACACCAATTAACATCCCAACATTCACATTTTATTTCGGTACATGCTGAGTGTGTAGGTTCAGTCAGTGAGCCTTTGCCCTAAATGTATTAGTCCTGGCATCCTTCATCCTCCTCCGCCCCTCCTCGTATCCTCCTAATGAGGAGTGAGTGTGGCTGGCTGTAGCTGGCTGGCTGTGTCCTGGCATCGCAGCAGCGGCAGGCAGGCAGGCAGGCAGGCTGGCGGGCACCGCCATCCGCATTCCTCACACCCAGTAGCGCCCATATTCACCGCCGTGCCATTGACGCCAGCCGCCGTGCCATTGACGCCAGCTACCCCCGCCTCACAGGTCTCATACACTCACCACACTACCACACTAGCGGCCCTGGTGCCAACACCACTGAGCTGCAGGCAGGGAAGCTGACAGGGTTGGGGGGCAAAGGGGTCAGTTGTACCGGGGCCCAGAGAGGAGGGGATCCCCAGAAGTGGGTCCTCATTACATCGCATGTATACATGGTTTTCACGTTTGCAAACAATCCCTAGCTGCGGACTGTTCAACCTCTGATTGTTGGAAACCGCTGTCGGTCAAAAAATGGGCTAACGTGGCTGGCTGCCAGTATCTTGCCCCTCCTTACAACATAAATGTTTGTAACAAAAAGAGGGGGGTGGGG
>NC_085879.1:22315465-22327965 GCF_034702125.1 Engraulis encrasicolus
TCCACCCTGTTCAGAAGACGTCACGCTTGTAAACTACAGCAATGACATATGGAACTCTACAAGGCAGAAAACTTGAAGATGTGTGAGGAATGCTTCACCCAGGCCATTGTATCCACACACTAAGATCCAAAAAGAGGTTCAGTTGCTTCCAACTGAACTCCTTGGGTTTGTGAGAAATATTTTGCAATGCAGACAATGCCTTTGAGCCATATGACGCCACCATATTACTCTGAAATTACACTTTTGCAGCATTTACAGTTATCTGCATGATCAGTGAGTCTAGTGTGTGCTTTTGCTGTATGGTGACAGACTTTGCGTGGTTTTGGTGAAGATCCCTTCACCCAATCGGAAGATGTCATGCTAGCGCTGCTTTGCTATGCCAGATGGAACAATGCCAGAAAGGAAGCAGCAACCAGGTAGCCAACGAACCTGCCAGGCACACGGGCGTACCGGTGCATACATTGCACAGGTGGACATCCGGACAAAAAAACAACGTTTGACTCTTGCCCAAAACAACAACAGAGAAACACAACCCTGGTGTCTTGTTGATATAACCTATGTCGAGCTGAGCTACAGAGTATGCAACACTAAAGAAAGTAGCACCACTAGGGTGAGGGCTAGGGCTATGGTAACTGCCTATTGCCAGCTCATTTCGACAAATCAGCCCAACGTTGACCCTTAACACACGCCGTTCCACCAGTGGAACACCGTAATAGTCACTCAAAACTCTTTACTATAGTACTACACCACTATGACAGTGCACAAGGCCTTCAGTAATACATTACAACAACTTGGTCATTGCCATTCTGGTAACAGCTAATTTATAACAGAGGCTGTGTCTTACGGGGGTTAAAAGAACACCAACATACATCCCAGATAATAATCTGGCTACTGAGGTTGAGGTTGAGGCTGAGGCAGATTAACAGCCAGGTACAGTACCAGCGGCATTGCAAAGACGAGAGGAAAATGAGAGGGCAAAGACATTTGGGGCCCGGTCGGCTTATTATGTTTCGCTGTGAGAAAAGTGTTTATTTACCGTCGCCCCGGTCCACTGACCACAGTGAGTCATTACTGAGGGCTGTTTGAACAGCAGCTACAGGCCGTTCTCGCCATATTTTCATTTAGCTCTCCCCTCAACCCGGCAATAAAGCGCTCCTCTACACAGTATGTTTATTTACTTTATACAGACAGTGATTTTCCATTTCAAACAGAAAATATGGTCCAATATGGTCCCCCGCCACACACACACACACAGACGCAAACATACAGCACATATACAGTACACACACAAGCACACACACAAAGTTTATTTTGCACGCACGCACGCACTGACAAGGACATAGACAAGACGCACGCACGCACAAACGCACGCACACACGCACAGGCACAGGCACACGCACACGCAAAGTGGATGAACAGAAGAGGGGTCATAGCTATAATTGTGCATGTGAGAAGGCGTCTTTGTGGTGTGATGCGCGACTTCAGACACGAGTCTTAATAAAATCATCACGATTGTTCTTTTATTAGGCTGGGCCTTTAAAGCTGTTGGCAGCCTGAGACGACGGACAAACAATGGACATGCCTACATGCTATGTACTGTATCAGTGGAGAGCATAGCTGGAAAAGCTGGCAAGCAAACGCACAAAGACGCTCACAGATACAAACAGACACACACATCCTGGTACTCAAACACACTCACTGAGAGGCACTATCGTATAAATACAGTACACACAAACATGCACCAATTTATAATTATAAAACCTATTTCACACACACACACACACACACACACCGCGAAATGCATATATACAGGCACACACAAACCAACACAATAACAGATATACAAAACTATAAAACCCCTTCTACCCACACACACACACACACACACACACACGCGCGCGCACACACACACACACACACACACACACGCACACACACACACACACACACACACACACACACACACACACACACACACACACACACATACATACACGTACACACACACAGCTGAGCAATGATAAACAGAAGCGACGGCGGCGATGGCGATGGCAGTGAGGTGACCTCTGAGGTTGTCCTGCTTTATTCCCGGCCGCTATCTCCCTCGGCTCCGAGCGTGTGGACACACAGATAACAACCTGGGTGCTACCCACCGGCCATAACTCAACTCCAAGTAAAAAGCAAAGCTGCCGCAGTGGAGGCAGATTAGGGAGGAGATGCAACTGCACACCCCTGCCGCCCCTGGCCCGGCCCGGCCTGGCCATCCATGTTGGCTCTGAGCCGTGCGCATCACTATTCATCGTGGCCAACAGGGACGTTGGCAAATTTGGCCAGGCCCCAGGACAAGGTCATCTTGAGGTCACCCCCCTCTCAAGGCATGATGATGTGTGGATATTTGGAATGAGGAGTCTGCACACTTAAAATCATTTTTTTGTTGGTTTCTTTTTTTATTTCATGACTGGAAATAGCTGTACCATAAAGTAAATAAAAAAAGGACTTTTAGAGTGCGGACTCTTCACTCAGTCAGCCTTTGTCCTGCACCTTTTCCTGGGATTTGCACAATCTTCAACATAATGTAGTGAGGAGAATACCCAATTCTGTGCTCCCCCTTTCCCTGGGCTTGGGACAACTCAACCCTTTGTCCCCCACTGTCAGTTTTCCTGGTGGCAAAACTCAATTCAGCACAGCACAGCACAGCCCACGGCGGACGGAGGACAACCCAAAGGTCAGCACGGCTCAAAGAACACGCAGCGCTGACCACATCAGCTGATATACACGACCTGGGCCGGCGCAAATAAGGGACCGGGGCTCATTTGTCCTGCCTGCTGCTGACAAGCCACAACAAACTTTTATCTCCCTGACAAACAGAATTTAGCAGCGCTTGGCACTGTGATCAACTATAATTCCTCCCCTCCTCCAGAAATTGGAATAGTAAACATCTAAACAGACCAACAGCCAGGCTGAAATGAAATCGAAAGACATCATAACACTGTCGGGTGTTCGGATGTCATTGGTTGAGTTTTAGACACTGCCATGAACTGCAATGCCCTTCAAGAAATGAAAAAAACTGAAAAACAAATAAACAGACTAATAGAAAAAATGTAATGAGTAAGGAGGACATCATAACACCCTTGGTGTAAAGATGTCATTGGGTGAGCTTTAGAGTTCTTGAACCCCCTCCAGAAATGGAAGAGTAGGCAAATAAACAGACCAAACGGACCAACACAGAGATTTAAATGAGTTAGGAAACGGATGGCATTGAACAGTGTGATAATGGTGACGCTGACTTTTAGACACCGCGATCAACTACAATTCCCCTCCAGAAATGTAATCAAAAGCAAATAAATAGACCATCAAAAAATAAATTAGAAAGACATCATAACACTTTTGGTGTAAAGATGTTATTTCTGGGCCCTGTCGTGGCCTAACGGTAGAGCACTGGGTTACTACGCTGGCGACCCGGGTTCACTTCCAGCCTGGGTCATTTGGTGATCCTTCCCTGTCTCTCTCTCTATCCCCACCCATTTCCTTAAGGGAAAAAAGCCCTAAAAATGCTTTTGAAAAAAATGTCATTGGTGGGTTTTAGAGACTGTGATCGACAAGTATAACCTCCCTCCAGAAACAGGAAAATTTACAGACGGACCAACGTCCACAATTAAATAAGTTCGGAGAAGGATGTCACAGTTTTCAACAGTGTGATGATGTCGTTGGTGACTTCTAGACACTGCGATCAATTATGATCCCCTTTCACAAATGGATCAGTAACAACAAGTAAACAGAACAACAGATGGAACGAAATGAGACAGAAAGACATCACCACACTCTTGGTGTAAGGCCATCACATTGGTGAGTTTGAAATGTGGTGATTATCTGTTTATTCCTCCATTACTGGAGGTGCATAATAATTAAACAGACGCTCAGACAGAATGAAATGAACTAGACGGAGGGCATTACAGCGCTCAAAAGTGTCATGATGGTGTTGCCGACTTTTAGACCGTGCAATCCACTACAATCCCCTTCCAAAAATGGAACAGTAAACAGACAGACAGACACACAGGCAGACAGACAGACTGAATTGATACCACAGAGACACCATCACCACACCACACACCACACCACTCTGGGTGTCAGGCTGCCATTGTTGACTTTTAGACGAACTCGCAACGGAAAGGGTGGAGGTCGTTTCAATCCTGAGGGGTGTTTTGTGGGGGGCATGGAGGGGGTGGGGGGGTGCTCCAACAGGGCTGTCAATCAAAGTGCCAAGCCTGCCAGTCGGAGACACAAGCCGGCGTGGTGTGAGGTTGGCATGGGGGCTGGCATGCCTATTGGTGTGTGACATCAAGGTCAGACGGAAGAGGAGCGGGCAGCCAAAAGACTGGGACGGCTGCCAGGATAACACACACACGCACGCACAGAAGCGTGCACACACACACACACACACACGCAAGCATGTGCACACACACAGCACAAACACACACAGACAAGCTACAAAATACCAACACACAATTTTTTTACTTACAAACACTTTGTCACTCACACGCATACACTTACTCACTGTCTCACAAAGGCATTTAAAAATACCATACAACCTCAAAAAGTCTTTGAGCTCCAAAATGTCACGATACACATTCTCTTTCTCTTTTATACATACAGTACACTAACATTCTCTCTCTCTCTCTCTCTCACACACACACACACACACACACACACACACACACACACACACACACACACACACACACACACACACACACACACACACACACACACACACACACACACACACACACACACACACACACACACACACACACACACACACACACACACACACACACACACACACACACACACACTACCAAGACAATTCAACGGCTGATGAGTCATGCTCACATTCATCTGGTTGTGTGGAAGGGGAAAGGATGAGAGACACATACTGTATGTAGGCGGCAATATTAGGATTCTTCTTCTGTTCTCTCTGATGTAGGTAACCAAAGAGACAGGGTGGGGGGCAGGGGGCTGAGGGGGAGAGAGAGAGAGAGATAGATAGAGAGAGATAACGAATAAAAACAGAGAACCTTGAGAGAGAGAGAGAGACAGACAGACAGACAGACAGACAGACAGACAGACAGACAGACAGACAGACAGACAGACAGACAGACAGAGAAGACAGAGATAGGAACAGAGAGGGAAGAGAGAGAGAGAGAGAGAGAGAGAGAGAGAGAGAGAGAGAGAGAGAGAGAGAGAGAGAGAGAGAGAAGAGAAAGTTAATGTCCCCGTCACAGATATCAGGTAAGTTATATCTGCCTTTAATTAAGGACTTTCAGGCTAGGGCTAATGGGGTCATTAATTATTGAGCTACTGTGTTTCAACATCAGACAGCTAGCCTGTAGCCCGGCCAGCCAGTTGGCCTATCAGGTGGGGCCCATCCAGCAGCAGTCTGGAGGACTGATCATCTGACATACAGGGCATTTTCCTGGTGGACTGACAGTCCTCAGGGGCTGATGCTTTTGTTTGTTTGATTGTTTGTTATTTTTTTATTTTTTGTTTGTTTGCTTCAAAATTTCTCTTTGAGAGCTTCCCGCAATTTAGATGGGGCGGCTGGACTGGGGCGGACTGAGCCCATCATAAATGTAGTATGGGGAAAAAGGGGCTGTTTCAAAAGAAATGCCCGGGCTGGTTAGTGGCCCCAGCCCAGCCCTAATGAACAACCATCTCCCCCCAGTCACCTTGCCGCATGCCTGCCTTCCCGGCCTGCCTGCCTGCCTGCCTTCCCTGCCTATGCACCCTCTCAAATGATCTCATCAAGACCTGAACTTCACTCTTAATCAAACAAGCCTGCAGGAGAGAGGTCATTAAAATGACGGTAGGCTGGGGCTACTACACACTCTCGAGAACGTTGGAGTGAAGAGGAGGCTGAGGAGGAAACGAAGAGAGGGAATCGGTTCGCTAATTTTACACCGAAACTAAACATTTCCTCAAATGATCACCTCACGTTAATGGATGTGTGATAAGTCAAGTGTGGGAGGGTTTTTACCCGCTTCTGGAAGGAAGGAATAAGAGTGAACTCGCTGAGGAGACGAGGCTTTAAAGGCTATTAAATTCCGTTGGATAAGGCATTGGGAGGCTTAGTGCCAGCACACCGTTCTATTACACAGGAAACTGTGTCAGAACAAAACCCAATATGGTGACTGCAGGTCTAAAACAATAAATTTAGCTCACAAAAAGGAATGGAGTATTACAGTTTTTTTTCCCCGAGTATATATGAAACATCGTAGAGGGATTAAAAATGTTACACATGACTAGAAAAAGCAATATACTTGTGTTAAAACACAGCTTACTGCCTGAAAAGCAATTAAATGGGGGGAAAAGCTTTCGTTTCTAAAAGCACAATTCATCTGGATGTAAAAAATATAAAAACCTGCCAACCTGCTTTGGGGTGTTCAAGTACAAGAACAAAAACGTCTCATATAATACCCCACACATAAGAGTGCAGAAGATGATAGGCAGGCACCTGGGACAATGGGCAATAGATGAAAACGAACTATCTGAACAAAACAAGCTTTATTCACTAGACATGTCCTGCTGCTTTATTCACTAGATGTGTGTGGATTTGTAGAGAGGCCCCCTCAGATGCACCTAAAAAATCCCTTTTTTAGTACCATTCACAATCCACTTTTATAAACTGTGCAGTGCACACACAATTTATCAGATTACAGGTTGTGGATCAAACTAAATCCACTCCTTTGCGGTTCAACAGATGTGTAAAATCTAAATGGAAAAAATAGCACAATGTAGAATATGGGCAATGACATACTGTATGAGAAAAAAACACCCCTTTACATTCTAAACACATTCTACATTCTAGAACACACCCCTTTACATTCTAAACCTGAAGAGACACGAGCAAGAGAGCAAGAGAGACACGAGCGATATAACGGTAGGGACACATAGGAGGCGAAGCGAGCGAAGCGAAGAGAGGCGAAATCTAACCGTCATCAGGTCGTCGCGCCGAATCAAATGGAATGGAACAGTTATGTTGTTGATTTGATTGATTGATGATTCGCTCCTCATTTGCATAACATTAAACTTTCTTTAATAATTTTGCTTCGCTTCGCTCCTGTTCGCTTGCCATCGCTTGCCTTCGCCTCTCTCATAGGAATGAATGGCAAAGTTCGCAAATTCGTGTGTATGTGTCCCTACCGTAAGCATTCCGACATTTCAATTGGCTGCGGCAGTGTCGCCAAACCGCATCACTGCTCATTTCCTCAACTACAAACATTTGGTCTCTTCTCTCACCAGCTCCTCCATACAAAGTCAATTACTTCCGTCGTCTTTGACACTCAAGTCCATAGGTCGTTATCCCACGGCTCGCGAGCCACATGCAGCTCTTTGCCTGGTGTCATGCGGCTCTTACGTTCATGTCCAAGTTTGTGTTTATCCATTGGAAACATAAATTGGAAGTGCACACAAAGTTGATTATGAGAAATAAGTGTCCTGTGGTCTAGTTGCTAGTCTAGTCTAGTCGCTTTTAGAGTGTTTATGCATAACAGGTGTACAATCAGAATGGAAAAAAATCCCTGCCATGTACCCTGCAATGACATATGAATTAGAGGGCAAGGTTTCATGGAGGATCTCACACACCTGCACTTGTTTGCTACCTATAAACAGCTGAACCAGGTGTAACAAATGCACTCCTCCTGACACTTTTACTTGGCACCTTCGTTAAACCTGCTATTACATTTCCTTGCAGTGGAAACTGTTGCAGGTGTTGCAGCTTTCTTCTCTCTTCTTCCTCCCAACAACACACCTCTAGCTAACCAAGTGGCTAATTACAGTTTATCTATAGGCACCCATCACTTCCTGATAGCAACCTTCTCACCCTCGCGTCATGCAAAGCTATGCAAAAGACAATACAGGAAGCACGGAGACACTCATGTCAACTGAGCATGGCGGTGACCTTGCAACGCTACAGTTGCTGTGTGTGCAGGCTATTCGGTGAATTCCCGATTGAAATGAAGAGGAACTGTGTTAGTGAAAGATCAGTCGGCAAGACAGAGACCCAGCTATTATCGCCCATGCGCCCAGTGCTGTCTGGCGGACTGGTGTTTAAAGATTCCAACAAACCAACTCATTAAGCACACAAACTCTTTAGCCCCCGTGCAGCAGTGCTTATTACTGAAAAGTGAGAGAGCGAGCGAGCGAGAGAGCGAGAGAGAGAAAGAGAGAGAGAGAGAGAGAGAGAGAGTATGTGTATGTGTGTGTTCAGGAGAGAGAGAGAGAGAGAGAGAGAGAGAGAGACCTTCAACACTCCTTTATTGTGAACCATTGTCACCACTTAAAAAATGTACTTTACATTACATGCATGTTGATCCTTCCATTCACCATAAAAGGGAGTAGACCTCTCCTTCCCCATTCCCCCCCCATCACCCCCCGTACCTCGGATTATTACCACCTAAAATTAAGCTTACCACCATTACAGATTGACCAAAGTCCCTTATCTAAACACCATTTTTTTTCAAACAAAGTAACATCAGCTGTGACCTTAAAGTAGGTGAACTCAGTTACTATCCTTGCTTCAACCAGAGTCTTAAACAGGTCAGTTTGTGCCACTATTTTTCCATCCTGCTCCAGCCTGTAACATTTCCAGATTGCCATTTTGGCTTGTCCAAGTAGGAAATTTAGACAGGTGCACACATCCTTGATTCTCTTCGAGTATTTGACTCCAAAAATAAACAGTTCCTTCGTAAAAATAAAACCAAAACAACTACACACCTTTGTAAGTAAACAAAACAATGGGGTCAGTTTTGCACATTCTGAGAACACATGGAACACGGTATCAGGCACGTTACACAGCACACATAAGTTTGAGTCCTTATTTCCTATCCTTGAAAGAAAAACCCTTGTGGCCATGACACAATGCAAAACCCGCCACTGAAGGTCTCCAGCACGCTTGGGGATAGGACTTTTGTACAGTGTTCGCCATGCAGGGACAGTTGACTGGCTGACACCTAAGGAAACCCTCCACCTTGTATCAGGCCGCCCTTGTAATTGTGCCCAGTGAGAGATTTTAACGAGTGTGTAATAGATCACCTTCTTCCCCACCTTGTCAAAAGACATATCCATAAACCCCGCCCACGAGAGAGAGAGAGAGAGAGAGAGAGAGAGAGAGAGAGAGAGAGAGAGAGAGAAAGGGGGGGTAAGTGTGTATGTGTTTGTGTATGTATGTGTATGTGTATTTGCAAGTGTGAGTGTGTGCCTGTATGACTAAGTGTGAGTGTGAGTTTGTGAGTCTCTGCGGAGGGAGGGGGTTTGAAATGGTGTGGTGTGCCAGGCCAACAGTAGCAGGAGCGGTGTGGTGTGGTGGTGTGGCATTACGGCGCTGAAATTCCACTTCCACGCTGCAGCTGTGCTAATTACCATCTTGGTGTCCAACAGCCCTGTAAAAGAAGGACTCTTGGAGCCTACAGCCTGCTTTTACAGCAAGGAAAAAATGTTTGTGCTTTATCAAGAAGGGTGGGGAGAGAGAGAGAGCGAGGGAGAGAGAGAGAGAGAGAGAGAGAGAGAGAGAGAGAGAGAGAGAGAGAGAGAGAGAGAGAGAGAGACAGAGACAGAGACAGAGACAGAGACAGAATTCTGGAAGGGAGGAGAAATGAATAAGTGGTGGAGAGGGAGATGGGAAAAGAGGAGGGAGAGGGGAAAAGAAAGAGGAGAGAGAGGGGAAAAGAAGAGAGGAAAGAGGGATGATGATGGTGGGGAGGTATGGATGAGGAGGAGAGAGAGGGGAAAAGAAGAGAGGAAAGAGGGATGATGATGGTGGGGAGGTATGGATGAGGAGGAGAGAGAGGGGAAAAGAAGAGAGGAAAGAGGGATGATGATGGTGGGGAGGTATGGATGAGGAGGAGAAGAGGTTGGCTGCTTTGCCATGGCTCATTGCTCTAGCGGCGTGTGAGATCTTGGCTGGTGATGTTTGGGAGAATAATGTTATTTTACTGTGGGCTGCACTGAGGCCCCATAGGACACTCGCTGGGTCTGTGTGCACATGTGTGTCAGCGTACCGTATGTGTGGTCGCAAGTATGTATTTGTGTGTGTGCGTGTGCGTGTGCGTTTGCGTGTGCGTGTGCGTGTGTGTGTGCGTGTGTGCGTGCGCGTGTGTGGTTTTGTGTGTATGAGAGAGAGAGGAAGAGACGTGGTTTCTATCACCGAGGTCTCAAAGGGCTAACTTCTGATGTCTTTCTGCCACTTTGCGAGGCCAGTAGCAGAGGAAGAAGAAAAACAGGGACAAAATAGAGCGAGAGAGAGAGAGAGAGAGAGAGAGAGAGAGAGAGAGAGAGAGAGAGAGAGAGAGAGAGAGAGAGAGAGAGAGAGAGAGAGAGAGAGAGAGCGGTAAACTGACAGTGCAACAGTGAACTGGGGTACTGTATGGGAATCTATACAGCTGAAGGAATGAGGATAACATGAGAGAAAAAAAAACTGTCAGAAAAAAAGAGTGGAGCAGATTTGTGGACAAAGATTTTCAGAGAAAGACAAAACGGCTACCCCATGACTACCATCATTCCTCCCCTCCATCCTGTGCTCTTCTGTTCACCCCACCTCCCAAATCCCTCTATTGACATACTCTCCTCCTTTTCTCCTAGAGCATCCTATTTTCCATTCCTCTTCCCCTTTGTATCGTGCTCCATCACACCTTTCTTCTCCTCCCTTCTCTCATCCTTCCTTCTCCCCAGCATCCGGTAATCCCTCCACTCCTATTCTCCCTCTCTCCTTCCCTCGTTTTTTCTCTCTCTCTCTCTCTCTCTCTCTCTCTCTCTCTCTCTCTCTCTCCCTCTCTCTCTCTCAATCAGACTAAATTCAATTTCCTTTATGGCTTTTTCCAGCCCGCTGTTCTGCGACACTAAACCGCCAGGCCCGACCGGGAGAGGAGATGATGATGAGCAGAACAGAGAGGAGAGGAGCATTACGGGGAGGAGAGCAGGATGTGGAGAGGAGAAGAGGAGGATATGGAGAGGAGCATTACGGGGAGGAGAGCAGGATGTGGAGAGGAGGAGAGGAGGACATGGAGAGGAGCATTACGGGGAGGAGAGCAGGATGTGGAGAGGAGGAGAGGAGGACATGGAGAGGAGTGTTGAGAGGAGGAGAGGAGGATATGGAGAGGAGCATTACGGGGCGGAGAGCAGGATGTGGAGAGGAGGAGAGGAGGATATGGAGAGGAGTGCTGAGAGGAGGAGTGGAAGACATGAAGAGGAGTGTTGAGGGGAGGAGTGGAAGATATGGAGAGAAGTGTTGAGGGAAGGAGTGGAGGAGAGGATGAGAGGAGAAGAGCATTATGTGGAGGAAAGGAGGAGCGTTATGAGAGGAGTGGAGGATATGGAGAGGAATATTACGATGAGGAGGAGAGGAGGAGTGTTACAGGGAGGAATGGAGGAGTGGAGAGAAGTGTTAAGGGGGCAGTGGAGGATATGGAGAGAAATGTGGAGGAGAGGAGAGGAGAGAAGAGGAGAGGAGAGGAGCATTATGGGGGGGAAGGAAGAGTGAGGAAAAAGGTGTAGATCCTGGGGAGGGGGGGGGGGGGGGGGGGAGGTGGGTGGGGCGGGGGGGAGGGGGGGGGGGGGGGGGGGAGGGGGGGGGGGGGGGGGGGGGGGGGGGGGGGGGGGGGGGGGGGGGGGGGGTGGGGGGGGGGGGGGGGGGGGGGGGGGGGGGGGGGGGGAGGGGGGGGGGGGGGGGGGGGGGGGGGGGGGCGGGGGGGGGGGGGGGGGGGGGGGGGAATGGGGATTCAGAAGTTGTTAAAGGACAGGCTTTGTGTGTGTGTGTGGGTGGGGGGGAGGCGGGTGTTAATTCAGTGCAAAATACAGACACCCAAAGAAGGAGCATTACGTGGAGGAGCGGTGGTGGGGGAGTTGGGGGGGTGGGGGGGAGATGCTGAGTGGAGGGTGTTGTTCAGGTGGGGGGAGGAAAGGTTTGGGAGATGGTGATTGGCTATGTGGGGGGGGGTGGAGGGTGTTGTTCAGGTGGGAGGAGGAAAGGTTTGGGAGATGGTGATTGGCTATGTGTTAATATGATAATGTGAAACACTGGAACCCAAACATGTACAGTAGGAGCATTAGTAGGGCTGTGCACAGAGGGTGAGAGAGGACAACTGGTTGGGCGGGTGGGAGGAGGTAAATGGAGAGGGGGTCTTACGGGAGGTGATGTGGTGATCTCAGTGCAGTCCAGAAAACAGATAGCCGAGCAGAGCAGTGGAGAGGGAGGTATTTGGGGGTACATTGGGGTGTGTGTGTGTGTGTGTGTGTGTGTGTGTGTGTGTGTGTGTGTGTGTGTGTGTGTGTGTGTGTGTGTATTCATTTATGTGTAAAGGTGCGGGGGGGGGGGGTGTGTAAATGTAGAGGGGGTGTTATGGGAGGTTATGTGGTGATCTCAGTGCAGAACACAGATAGCAGAACAGAGTAGAGGTCATTGGAGTACATTGGTGTGTGTGTGTGTGTGTGTGTGTGTGTGTGTG
>NC_085879.1:22335465-22372965 GCF_034702125.1 Engraulis encrasicolus
ACACACACACACACACACACACACACACACACACACACACACACACACACACACACACACACACACACACACAATCACTGTCACACACACGCAAACACGTTCACACACACACACACACACACACACACACACACACACACACACACACACACACACACACACACACACACACACACACACACACACACACACACACACACACACACACACACACAGACACACTGAGTCAGACCCCGAGGTCAAAAGTGGGTCAGAAGGACATGACCATTCTCGACGGCTGCCCCATGTTAAGTGCTCCTCCCCAGAGACATGGGCTCTCATGCCATCCCTCTCTCTCTCTCTCTCTCTCTGTCTTTCTCCCTCCCTCTCTCTCTCTCCTCATACTCATCCTGACTCCTCCTTTCCCCTCCTTCATGCTCTCTCTACCCTTCTCTCTCTCTCTCCCCTTGCTCTGTCATCCCCTCATACTCATCGTGACTCCTCCTTTTCCTGCCTTCTCTCTCTCTCTCTCTCTCTCTCATCCCCTCATACTCATCCTCACATCTCTTTTCCCCTCTGTCACATTAGTTTTCTCTCTCTCTCTCTCTCTCTCACTCCCTCATTTCTCCCTTGACCCTCCGTCTCTCTTACTCTCTCTCCCTCCATCTCCCCGCCTCTGTGTCATCTCCCCTGCCTTTCTCCATCCTTGCTCCTGCAACATTTATACAGAGAATCACTACAGAGCGTCAAAACAGATATGACTCCTATAGTAAATCTCTATTCCTCTTTTTTTCTCCCTTCCTTGCTGCCTCTTTCCACTTGTCTTACTCATGTATTTTGTAGTCTGTTCTTTGTCTATAGTGTCTTGGTAGTTTTGTCCGCTGTCTTTCTGTGTGGGTTTTTTTTTGTGCCTCTAGGCCAGGACTCCCTGGTCACTGTGAGTCAATGGGACCTTTCCTGATTAAACAAATGTTAAATAAGATACAATAAATGAAATCATGCGTCTCTCGTGCTCACTTTTCTTCAAATCCATCATGTTTTCTCTCTGCACATTGTTTTAGTGATAGTCATAGTTTCAGTGCTGTAGTCATGTTTTCAAACACACTGGTGTGGTGTGTGTGTGTGTGTGTGTGTGTGTGTGTGTGTGTGTGTGTGTGTGTGTGTGTGTGTGTGTGTGTGTGCATTTGTGTGCGTCTGTGTGGGTGCATTGGTGTGTGTGTGTGTGTGTGTGTGTGTGTGTGTGTGTGTGTGTGTGTGTGTGTGTGTGTGTGTGTGTGTGTGTGTGTGTGTGTGTGTGTGTGTGTGTGTGTGTGTGTGTGTGTGTGTGTGTGTGTGTGTGTGTTTGAGGGAAGTGCTGCCACCAGCTGCAGTGCACATCCTTGTGTGAACTCCACCATGCAAACAACACCTAGCTTCAACACGCCCACACACACCCACACCCACTCACACACACACACACATTACACATTTTTCTCTCGCTATCTCCCTTGTTCTCTCATGCATGTGTATGAACACAAACTTCCCTTCCCTTTCTCAGAAATACTCACATGCAAACAACCCCATGATATACATATCACAGACACAGCTGAACTCTTAATGCAGGCCTACCGTATAATAATAATAATGATATCACGGCTAATGAACCGAGACACGTTTCTTCAAAAGGGCTATTTTTATCTCTTTGAATTCTCAGCCTGCGTGTCTCTTTCTGTATGTCACTTACACACGCACACACGCACGCGCACACGCACACACGCACACACGCACACACACACACACACACACACACACACAGACACACACACACACAGACACACACAGACACACACACACACAGCTTTGTGTTGTCCCTTGCGTGACTGGTGTGGTGTAACACCTGGGGCTGTATTGGGACTCGGGGATGGAGTGTACATTAGTCAGGACACAATGCCTTTACAGTACACTACACACACACCAGCACTGCTGCACTGCTGCCTCCCCCCCCAGCACCATATAAGCGGGTATGCCACTATTTTGGGGCTTAATACAGTTAAAATCGTTGACCGGGGTTTATAAAGGTGGTAAAGTGTCTTATTTTTCATGTTAAGCGTTGTCTTGCTTTAAGACAAGTTAAAAGAGGGAGTATGTCGCTAAGCTAGTGAAAGTCAATGGATCCGTGTAGCATGTAGCATGGCCAACGATTTTAAATATATTAAGCCCCAAAATAGTGGCATACCCCTTTAAGGCCAATAATCTACTTATATTTTTCACACTGGGACACCACACAAAAGCGTTCTTTTTTTTTTTCATCTCTTTTCATATGAAAATAATGTTGAATGTCTTGCTTGCTCCTGTTTTGCTTTTCAACAAGTGAACGTTTTTGAGCTTCACGCTCTTCACCAGAAAACGTTCCCTTGTTAAAAAAAAGAATTTAAAAAAGCAAAACAGGAACAAGTGTGCAGGCATTCAACTTGATATTCATAGCTGTCTGACCCTTTTGTCTTGGATGTACTGTAAGTACCACTACCTTCCTTTCTTCTCTTCTCCCCCATGTCATCCCTTGTTCCTCTCTGTCCAACATGTCATTCATGGTTAATGTCTACAGCATCCATCTCTTACGTACATATGCTATCCATCTCTTCTCTTCTCCACAACTTCTCTAGTCTATCTAAACTCACTCTCTTCTCTTGCTTGCTGTCTAATTATGCCCGTCCTCTGTTACATCACACGCTTTCTTCTTTTCCAATCTTGTCCCAGCACTAGATGCTCTCTCATCTTCACCCCCCCCTCTGTGTTTATCTCTTGTACCTCTTTCTTCTCCTTCCTCCTTTCATCTCTCCACTCCTCCTTCCACTGTGTTTTTCCTTCTACCCCTCCTTCCAATCCTCTCATCTCTTTCCAAAGGACAAGAAAGTGCCTTTTGTCATCAAGGTGCTTGTACAGAAGAGGAACTTTCTCGAACATCCCTCTGATCTGCCCTTTCATACCTAGGCTGCATTTCAATACATTCCCTCCATTATGTCTCCAACCTCCAGCCTCATTCCTCTGATCTCACTTCTCCTTCCAATCCAGGGAGGTAGCAGGTGTGATCTCGCCTCCCTCCTCTGTCCTCGTCACCTCATCACCTTTTTGTGTATTGAGATGTCGTTTGACGACAGCCAGCCTCAAGGCATAACGCTGGGGACACATTTCGTTAGCCGAGGCAAACTTCTCCATTTATTCCTATGAGGCAAGCAAACAGGAGCGAAGCAAAAAGCGAAAATATCCGGCCAAGTTGAATATTATACAAATGAGGAGTACATTTTGCCTGCGGTGGCCAATCACGGCACCAAAATAAATGTTTCATTCAATTTCGTTCGCCACCACGACTTGATGACCATTGAGCTGTCCAAATGGATCGCTGAATTTCGCCAAACGCCTGTCTTTGCTTCGCTGGTTTCGCCTGCATGTGTCCCTGGTGTAAGGCTGGAAGATGTACGTAGGAAAGTGCTGGAGCAGCACATTGAAAGGCAACCCTTGTCAGCAGCGCCACAAAATTGGGAAAGGGGGATTGGATTGTAGGTATAGGGAAGTCAGCGCACTCTAGAAGGACTATGATAGAGAAACAACCCAACTCCAACCCCACAATCACACAGCTCACTGGGCCTAATGTTAAAAGAAAATTGCTGTGGGACAATTTCGCTGTTGGAGACTTTTGTTTTCAGTTCATACCAGCTCAGGTTTGTCTGAAATCTTCTCTCAATCAGCAGCACCCTGTCTGTAGCCTGTGCTTCTGTAAACACACTGTCCCCCCCCCACCATTACTACCTCCCCTGTCCCCGTGCCCGAGCCCGCCCACACAAATATACCCTG
Organism: Engraulis encrasicolus; assembly: GCF_034702125.1. Taxonomy (NCBI): domain Eukaryota; kingdom Metazoa; phylum Chordata; class Actinopteri; order Clupeiformes; family Engraulidae; genus Engraulis; species Engraulis encrasicolus. Next base: position 22,339,276 of record NC_085879.1, read on the forward strand.
CGTGACCACCTACACACACAGTGCTTACTTTGCACACTTGCACAACTACACACACGCGTGCGCACATGCACACAAAGTTGCATGCCATCATAGCCAACTACGTGTACTCAATGCACACGCATGCACGCACACGCATACACACACACACACACATCCAACCACCCCGACCAAATGTACCCATCTGACCCCACAGAAACATACAGCTCCCCTGTGCCTTCCTCAAAGTAAACACACAGTCCAAACCAGCCAACCAACCCCCTTGCACCTCACTACACACACACACACACACACACACACACACACACACACGTACAGGCATACAGACACACTCGTACAGGCATACGCATACAGACACAGACACACACACACACACCACTCGTACTCGTACACACACACACACACGTACAGGCATACAGACACACTCGTACAGGCATACAGACACAGACACACACACACACACACACACACACACCACTCGTACTCGTACACACACACACACACACACACACACACACACACACACACACACACACGCAGGAACACACTCGTACAGGCATACAGACACACACACATGCACACTCGTACACCACTCGTACTCGTACTCGTACTCTTACACACACACACACCACTCGTACTCGTACTCGTACTCTTACACACACACACACACACACACACACACACACACACACACACACACACACACACACACACACACACACACACACACACACACACACACACACACACACACACACACACACACACACACACACACACACACACACACACCTCGTCTTTCCCTTCGCAATCTGTGAAGGGCTCCCTGTTTGAGTCCAGCCCTGCGGTCACTTCAGTGGGTTATTTGTCCTGCTGGTGGCGGCGGGTTCCAAGGTAAGGCCGTGACCGCCATCCCAGCCAGCGCACCTCCGAGTACTGAGCACTGCTATTCCCCGCACCCAGCGAGAAACCCCCCTACACACACACGCACACACACACACCCTTTCACAATCTGTTTACAGAGCCGCTCGTGCCGGAGGCCGTTCACACTCCCCTTGGCCTCTCACTCACTCTACCTCGCTCGGCCCCTCTCTCTCTCTCTCTCTCTCTCTCTCTCTCTCTCTCTCTCTTCATCAGTCTTTCTCTCGCTCTCTTCATATCACTCCCTCTTTTCCCCTCTTTCACCATCTCTCTCTCTCTCTTGCTCCTCTGCTACTTCTACTCTCTCATTTTCCACCACTCTCTACCCCTCTCTCTCTCTCTTCAATCTTCATATCTCTCTCTCTCTCTCCATTCACTCGTGCTCTCGCTTTCTCTCCCTCTTTCTTTCATTATCTCTCTCTCTCTCTCTCTCTCTCTCTCTCTCTCTCTCTCTCTCTCTCTCTCTCTCTCTCTCTCTCTCTCTCTCTCTCTCTCTCTCTCTCTCTTCTAGATGGTGCAGTGTGCTGGACTCCCAAGGCAGTTTGAGCAAATGGAAAAAAATGGCCTTTTAAGGAACCACTGGGCAGCAGCAGTAGATGGCACGACATATTGTAGATGTCATGTAGATGCAAATTTGTTCTTCTGAAGGCCATTTGTTTTGCCTTGGTTTTTCGAGAATGTGGAGATGTTTTCATTATCGTCTTACAGATGGTCAAAATAGACACTTTTGGGGTTTTTTTTATTTTAGATTTCAGATTTTTCCATAGAGCATCTGTTAAATCTGAATCTTGTCAAGGTTTTGGGTTGTGAGTGGGGTTGGAGCCAGATGATAAGTCAGTAAACAGTAAATAAAAGGAAACGAAATTTCAACAAACCATCTGTAATCTCTCTCTAGGGAGAGAATATGTAAATACTGCGTTACTGAAAAGAAGGAAAAAAAAGTGTTTTTGTTTTTTGGGTTTGTTGTGAGATATGAGAGTGTGGGCTGGGGCGGATGACAAGAAAGAAGCAATTAAAAAGGAGAAAAGAGGAAGAGAGAAGAGAGGGAGGAGAAAAAAGAGGGATGAAAGAGAGGAGGAGGAAGTGGTGGAGAACGAGAGAGATAAGGATGGATGGAGCGACCGAAAAGAAAAGGCGGCAGAAGACGAGAAGAGAAGAGAAGTATGACGGAGGAGAGAGAAGAGTGTGAGAATGAGTCAGAGGCTAGAAGAAGAAAATAGATGGATGGATAGATAGAGAGATAGATAAGAGAGGAAGAGAAGAGATGGCAAAAAAAGCGTGAGAAAGTGGGAAATGATGATGCTAATGATGCCGGAGTCTCATTTTCATTCCTGGTATTGAATAAGTCATGCGATCAAATCTCATCCACTTTCTGCCCCACTGCATTAACAGTAATTACCAACTCACAGAAGCACACACAGAGAGATGTACACACACACGCACACACACACACACACACACGCACACACACACACACACACGCACACACACAAATGTCACATGCATGCACGCGCACACACACACACACGGAACAAATAAACTAATTTGACATTAAGCACAAGGACACACCAGCTTATTCCACTGCATTTCTAAACGGAAACAGAGAGAGAGAGACAGAGAGAGAGAGAGACAGATAGAGAGAGAGAGAGAGAGAGAGAGAGAGAGAGAGAGAGAGAGAGAGAGAGAGAGAGAGAGAGACAGTGGGAGAGAGAGAGAGAGAGAGAGAGAGAGAGAGAGAGACAGCGGGAGAGAAAGAGAGAGAGAAAATCCAGTAGCTGTTCCGCCGAAAAACATTTCCAGAGTGAAAGAAAACGCCAATCAGAGACCTTCCTCCAACATGAATTTCTTATGTGAAAATCTAAGCCAAACACAGAAAAAGCGGCCCCAGAATTTATTTTGATTGTGTGTATTGGACTTGAATATGCCTCCTAGCTGGCTCAGATTTTTCCACATGGGGGGTGGGTGGTTAGGCCGGTGTTCAGCTCCCAAAGACAGACCGTGTTTTCCAGCCCAGCCACGAGTCAATAACCATTCATTTCCCAGTCAAAAAGTTTAGCAATGAGCTCATGAAAGAAGGCCATTGCGAGACTAGGTAAATATGAGATGGGGAGATCAAAGGCTGGAGCACAAACGGGGCCCTTGAGGGGCCGAGAGGGGGGAGAGAGAGAGGGAGAGAGAGAGAGTGGGGGGGGGAGAAAAGAGAGGAGGAGGGGGAGGGAGAGGAGAGAGAGAAAAGAGGGAGTGAAGGAGAGACAGGGAGGGGAGAGAGGGAAAGAGGAGAGAGAGAGTGAGAGAAGGAGAGACAGAGAGGGGAGAGAGGGAGAGCACAAAGGGGCCTTTGAGATGGAGAGAGCAGGGAGGGCAGAGAGAGACCCGACCCGGCCTGGGAGCAGACATATACGGGCAGACCACAGCCCAGAACAGGCCTGGTCAACATAGCACAGCAAACAGGCAGACCACAGCCCAGAACAGGCCTGGTCAACATAGCACAGCAAACAGGCAGACCACAGCCCAGAACACGCCAGGATAGCACAGCATATGTAGCACAGGCCAGGGCACAGGCAGACCACAGCCCAGAACAGCCCTGGTCAACGTAGCACAGCAAGCAGGCAGTCCACAGCCCAGAGCAGGCCTGGTCAACATAGCACAGCAAACAGGCAGTCCACAGCCCAGAGCATGCCTGGTCAACATACCTGTAGCACAGCATACAGGCAGAACACAGCCCAGAGCAGGCCTGGTCAACATACCTGTAGCACACCAAACAGGCAGTCCACAGCCCAGAGCAGGCCTGGTCAACATACCTGTAGCACAGCAAACAGGCAGACCACAGCCCAGAACAGGCCTGGTCAACATAGCACAGCACAGCACAGCACAGCAAACAGGCAGTCCACAGCCCAGAGCAGGCCTGGTCAACACAGCACAGCACAGCAAACAGGCAGTCCACAGGCCAGGGCACAGGCAGACCACAGCCCAGAACAGCCCTGGTCAACACAGCGAACAGTCAACCCACAGCATAGGTAACACAGGCATGGTCAACACAGCACAGCACAGGCCAGGACACAGGCAGCCCACAGCATACATAGTACAGGACAGCACAGGCAGCCCACAGACCAGCACAGGCCAGGGCATAGGCAGACCACAGACCAGTACAGGCCAAGACACAGGCAGACCATAGGACAGCACAAGCCTGTCCAGCTGTCAACAGATCACAGTACCCCACCGCTGGCCAGAATAACAGACCTACCACAACCACATGGCAGATGCTATGGAGGAGATGAGTGTCAGGGAAAACGAGGGAGAGGGAGAGACCGACAGAGAGAAGGAGAGAAACGGTATAGAACAGTGTGTGGTGAGAGACAGATAGTGTGGAGAGAGAGGGGGGGGAGAGAGAGAGAGAGAGACAGAGAGAGAGAGAGAGAGAGAGAGAGAGAGAGAGAGAGAGAGAGAGAGAGACAGAGACAGAGACAGAGACAGACAGAGAAAAGGAAAAGGAAAGATAAAGAAAAAGAGATGAGAGAGAGTTCATAGAGGGAGAGAAAGACAGCAAGCATGTGTGGGTAGCGGCATGTGTTCATAAGAGTATGAGAAACGTCCCGGCTGGGTACCTGCGGGACGGGGATGTTTGTTCTCAGGGATTGTCAGACGCTGATGGCCACATGAAAGCACACACCTGCTCTCCATGCATGTCCCATCAGCTGGTAGTCAAGCGCAACCACTCAGCGATCAAAATCTGCCCACTCCAGATGAGCCTCAAACAACAACATATCCACATATCCCATGCTTTTTCTTTGTTGATGTTGTTGATGTTGTTTTTTTAAATCATAAAACTCAGCATAAACAAAGCTGACAAGGAAAGCCCTTAACAGTCGGTGTCGTTCCACCAGAATTATGCACAGACTGCTAAAAAGCCGCACAACAACGCCACACATTTGTTTCATCATAAAAAATTGCCTCTCAAAAAAAAGCTGTCACTTTCCCACTTTCTCTCCCGTGAATAAACAATATAAAGAACAACAGAAGTCATTTAAAAAAAACAACAACACTAAAATATCCCTTCACAATAAAGACACCTCAGAGAGTCCGCAAGAGAGAGAGAGAGAGAGAGAGTGTCATTCCATTCCTCTAGAATATTGCAGACTTGGCAGCCAAGCCGGCAGGCAGGCAGGGCTTCCTGGCAACCGGACCCCGAGCGGAAGAGCTGGTCCTGGGGAGCACGCGGCCCGGCGCGGCCCGTCCCTGGAGCCCTGTTCTGTTCCGGAGCCCGAGCGGAGTGAAGCTGTGCTGTGCTGTGCTGCGCGCCCAGACATCTCATTTCCCTGGATGACAGCTTCTTTTACACAACCTGTTGCCTGGTGCCACGCGATGCGAGACGGCACGGCTTTTAAAAGGGATGCTTTGTTTCTTTTTGGTTTTGTTTTGTTAAACACAGCTCCTAGAGAGGAGATGAGTTTGGAGATGCTTCAAGGAGTCAAGTGAGGAAAGATGGCGGGTGAGGGAGTGAAGAAGAGGAGGATCAGGACAAGCTGGACGTGTGTGTGTGTGTATGCTAGAGAGAGAGAAAGAGAGAGAGAGAGAGAGAGAGAGAAAGAGAGAGAGAGAGAGAGAATGAGAGAATCAGAAAGCGATAGAAACAGAAAAAGGAGACCAAGAACTACCGTTGCTTCTGCCATGAAGCTTTTGACACATTCAAGGCCATAGATCACATCTTTCGAAGCAGATGGGTGAGTCATAACAAAAGCCACACACACACACACGTGTTGCGTGCATGTACACTCTCACACACACACAGGGCCACACGTTGTGCATGCACGCACGTGTGCACAAGGCATGCGCACACGCACACGCATACACACACAGAGTCACACGTTGTACACACACATACACACAGGGCCACACGTTGTGCACACACACGCACACACTCGCACACACACACACACACACACACACACACACACACACACACACACACACGCACGCACGCACGCACACGCACACGCACGCGCACGCGCACGCACACGCACGCGCACGCACACGCACACGCACACGCACGCGCGCGCGCGCACACACACACACACGCGCGCGCACACACACACGCGCGCGCACACACACACACAGGGCCACACGTTGTACACACACGCACACACACACACAAGCATGATCCAGGCCTGGGTCCCTGCAGTCCATAGCCTCATGGCATCTTTGGTGTGGTTTTTAGAGACACACACAAAAGGACTTTGGTTTCACATGATAGATTGAATGGTTGTTTCATCTGTCTTTTTTATAACTCTTAAAGCTCGTTTCATATGATGGATTGAATACTTCCTCTGTCTTTTTTGCAATGGCTGTACAGTCATTGGTCTTTTTATAACTCTTAGAGCTGGCTTCACATGAGGGATTGTATTCTTATTATTGCCAATTTAGCCTTTTCTTGCCATATCTTATCTCTTGCTGTTCATTTTTCTTATCTGACCAAACCAATGCTGTCCATTTCTCCCTATCATTTTAATCATGGCCTTTGCCACATCAAGGTTTTTAGAAAACATTAAAAGATGCTTTTTAAAATGGGAACAGTCATTTTTCTACTTACTCTGTCCTGACTGAACAAACAGAATAAAGAACAACCAGAAAAAATACAACAGTATCCCTTCCCAAAAACGTCTGGAGTGCCAATTTAGATTTTTTTTCTGCCACATCTTATCTCTTGCTGTCCAAGTTTCTTTTCAAACCTCTGCGAATGCTGTCCATTTCTCCATATCGTTTCTTTTTTTCTCCATGGTATTTGTCCTGGTTTGTAACACTGGGACTTCAACTACTTCACCTAAAGTCCCTTTCACTGTCTGTTTCGCTGACTCTTCCTGGGTGCGACAAGGGCAAAGACCCATGTAGACTGTGAACGAGACAAAATGCTGAACAAGACACTGCACTGTCGACACTGATGGCTCAGGTTATTTTTTAAACTCCCGGTCAAATTGTCCACAGCTCTCCTCTCCCTATGCTGTCACAGACAGTGGCCAACACACACACCCTGTGTGGGCCAGTAAATGTGACAAACTGCTGAACAAGACTCTGTTTGAACTCAAGGGTTATCTTCCAAATTCACTGTCAAACTTTCTAGCGCCCTCCCCTCTCTTTGCAGTCACAATGGTGCAGCCCATATGAAATCACCCCCATCTCCATCAACACCAACACCACCTCCATCACCCATCCATCCAACCTTTGAAAACAGTGTGCTGAGCTCCTGACAAGCATCTTATCTGCGGATGCCACTCACCCCTCAGCCTGTTCCACTTCTGACACCACTGTAACAAATCTAAAGAGAAGATGGGGGCCCTTTATTTTTTTCCCCTGCTCCCGCTTAGGACGTACTCTCTGGAATGGTGGTGGTAGTGGCATAGGGCAAGGGGTGTGGGGTGGGGGGGTTAGGGAGAGCAAAGAGCATCGCATATGTGTCAATCAAAGTGACGGATGGGGCTGGTTTAGACATGTCGTGCTTCTTCTCCAACAACCCCCAGCCCCACACGCAGGGGCTAAATAAAGCACCACGAACAAGTATCCAGGACAACCAATGAGGAGAGAGAGAAAAAACAATACATCGCCACGGGGAACATTCTATCTCTAAGGCGGGAGCATTCTAATGTACAAACAGTTATGTGCTTAATTGGTGTGCCTGGTTACACTGTTTAACTCACATTCAGTTCCCGCCATCTAATCACTGCATGAAGAAACCGATTCACTGTAAGTAAATCTATTAGAGGAGCGGGGGACAGACTGCCTATCAGATACTGCTCTGTGCTTTCCTGGGTCTCAGCATTAATGGGAGACACAAAGCTTTTCAAAAGCTGGAAGCTGGGAAATTTGTGGGTGGCCAGATTTCCAAATGTTTTGCCCTGATGGCTTTTTTTTTCACTCGTGTATTTTCGTTTCACGTTTCTATGGGAACTAGAGCTCATTGGGGGCTAGACAGATAAGCCCCATGTGAAGTAGACCACATCATGTTTCCTCAACAAAACAAATGGAACAGAGAGAAAACGGGGCAGATACAAAAGGTGAAAAAGCATTTGATGAGAAAGAGAGAGAGAGAGAGAGAGAGAGAGAGAGAGAGAGAGAGAGAGAGAGAGAGAGAGAGAGAGAGAGAGAGAGAGCAGATAGACAAGGAGACAGAGAGAGAAAAAGAGAAAACCCGAAAGAGACAGAGTTCCCCATAAAAGCCATAAAACACTCGCATATGGCAGCCACGCAGACAACATTCATTTCCCCCCGGTGCCACAAACGGTAACTTATTGATTTTTATGTATGGCGTGAGTATGTGCACCACACCGCGCGCACATACAAAAGCTGTCACCAGAGGGCCGTACACCGCAGGGCCTAACTCAACGGGCGAAAGCAGCACTCCAGGGATAACCATGCATCAGGCCCTTAATGGAGCCCAGACAAGTGAGAGCATTGCAGAGCAGGAGCAGGAGGAGGAGGAGGAGGAGACGCAGAGGAATCTATGGAGATGCTGGTGTGTTGTGTTCAGGGGCCGCTGACAGCTTTGGCTGGGCCTGGGGCAAAGACATCTGAAAGGACCCCAATCCCGATACATACAACGTAATGAGGATCCAATTCTGGGCCCCCTCTCTCTCCCTGGGCCTGGTACAAGTGACCACCTTTTTCCCCCGTGTCGGCTTCCCTGTTTGTCTTACATGCTACAGTATTCGCCCCAGGAGACACTAAAGGCATTTGCTGCTATGTGAACCAGGACAACAAAAGGCTATATATGCATCCATCCATCCATCCATTTGGAAAGCCTGGAGTTTGTACAGGGGAGCCAAATGGGGAAACGTATCAACTTAAGTGTGTTGTTGGCTGCTAGATGTTCAGAGCAGCATGAGAAAGGAAAGAGGGTAGAGAGAGAGATGACAGGCGTTTAAAGACGCGTGGTTGAAAGAGAGCAGGGGAAAATAGGCAGAGTAAGTGAGAGAGCGAATAAGTGAGTGAGGGACAGAGAGAAAGGAAGAAGAGAAAACAGGGAGTGAGAGCAGGAGAGCGAGAGCGAGAGAGAGAAAGACGGAGAAAGATAAAGAAAGAGAGAGAGATAGACAGGATGTAGGTTTACCGACTGAACTTCAAAGTCCTGATGCATCAGAGTATTTTGCACAGGTACACACTGGCCAGCCTGCCCATGGTGCGTTTAGAGATTGGCAGCTGAGCAAACAGACCAAAAGGAAATCACCTTTACCGCATGGACCAGTATGACATCTCCCAGATAGCACCTTACGCTGACACACACACACCCACGCACGCACGCACGCACGCACGCACGTGAACACACACACGCAAGCACGCACAGACAGACACACAGACACAGAGACACACACAGACACAGAGACACACACAGAGACACACAGACATACACAGACACACAGACGCAGACACACACACGCGCACGCACGCACGCACGCACGCACGCACGCACGCACGCACACACACACACACACACACACACACAAACAGACGCACACAAACAGACGCACACAGACAGACGCACACACAAGAGACATCAAACCACGTCGATTACTTCCTAGTCCGTGGCCTGACAGTGCTCTGACAGCACGAGTCCTGAGAGACCAATCAAAGCAGACAGCGCTGAGACCAATGGCGTCAGAACTACGACTGGCCGTAGGCATGGTGACGAGCAGAGGGGTCAAGCAAGCCAATCCAATCCGTCAGGATGACATATAAGAAGGTGGATGGGGTTAATTGAGCGGCTGGGCAGGAGAGGAGGTGGGGTGGGGTGGGTGAGCGGCCACAGTCAAGAGATGGGGCACTGTGTAAACATAGAAGGGGGTGGAGAGGGGGGTGGGTGGATGATGAGGTCTCGTGCATCACTGTGCCGTTTCCTGAAGGGCATTACCACCAGTGCAAGCCAAAGACAGAAGGGGACGGACAGGGTTGACGGGGGAATGATTGGGCCATCTCGTGCATCACTGTGCCTTTCCCTGAAGGACAACATCACCAGTGGAAACCTTAAGATCTCTTTAGACTCCTCCTGCAACTGCACGAGACGTACTGTCAGCGGGGGGTAGCAGCAGATTACGGACAATTCAGCCTAGGAGAAGTATACGTTCAGCGCTGCCAGGGGTCCTTTCAGCTCTGCAGAGGGGGGCGTGGTGGCTGTTTGGGTACGTGATCTGCCGCCACTCCCCCGCTGACAGTACGTCTCCTGCAGCTGCAGGAGGAGTCTAAACCAGGCCTAAGACAGAAGGGGACGGACAGGGTGGATGATGGGGCGAATGATTAAGTCATCTCGTGCATCACTGTGCCTTTCCCTGAAGGACAACATCGCCAGTGGAAGCCTTAAAGAGAATTGTGGGAATGGGAGGAATAAAAATGGCACAAGACAAACTGTCAATGCAACGCAGGGGACGGACAGGGAGGACAGCGGAACGATTAGGTTGTCTCGTGCCTTTCCCTGAAGGACAATGTAGCCAGTGGTAGCCTTAGAGAGAGTTGAGTGAATTGGAAAGAAAACAGTGCACAAGTCTGGAAGCTATGCCTTGCACAAGAATACTGCTGAAGGTTGCAATGAGAGTTTGTCTTGTGGTAAACACAAAACGCAAAACATAAAACAAAATATATAAAACAAAATACAGATATAAAACTTGGAAATATAATCCTGTCAAGGAGTTGTCTTCATTGCTATTGCCCATGACATAAAGCCAGGGGGGCAGTGGGTTTTCAATTGATTTGCAAACTATTTTGATATACAGTAGAGCACCAAACATATCTCGTCAGGAATAACTCAGCAAAGCCATATTTTGTACAGCAGAGAAGCCGTGTTATTTACTCACACGTATTATTGTATGTTGCCTTATCTGCAATATATTCAGACCTATTCCCACCATGTGGAAAGGGGTCATGGGCCTTGGTGTAATTCAGTCTTATCTTGCAGCTTCAACCAGCTATTTAAAGTCAGTGCCTATGGATATGAAACATTGAATACCACACTGGCAGGGCACAAAAACAAAACAAAACAAAACAAAACAAAAAAACAACACCCATAAGACCACCACATACGGTACGCCCACAGAAAAAACACATATCAAAATGCATCTCAGAGAATGGTGTGTGTACGATTATGCATTTCTATACAGTTGGGCATAAAAACAGACAAGACCCAAATGGCACATAAAGCCTCACATTAAAGCACGAGAGATAGAGAAAGACGAAGCATGCCAGAAGTGCCGGAACACTGACGGGAATAAGCTGATGGGAGGTCGAAGTTCAACTCGAGTGGTTTGTCAAAGCGAGTGAACACTTGACCCCCCAAGTCGACCTTAAAAAAAAGATGGCAGGCAGGTCGATGTAGAGAGGGGCCTCTTTGCGGTTGCCAGGATGGAAACGCGTTCCTCTCCTCTGCTCTCCTCTTCACCGCTGCCATGTATAGCGTAAGAGCAGGGGCCACTGACAGCTTTGTCCGGGCCCGGGACAAAATCGTCTGAAAGGGCCCCCCCCCGCTCAATACATACAATGTAATGGAAAATAGGAAACTGCCTCAATGTGACTACCCTAGTAAAATAAAGGACAAATAAAATTAAATGAGAACCCAATTCTGGGCCCCCTCTCTCCCTCGGCCCGGGACAACTGACCCCTTTGTCCCCACCCCTATCAGCTTCCCTATGTAAGAGTTCTCACAGGGCTCTTTAGATTCTCTTTACGACAATGAGTGAGGCAGGAGCAAGAGCGAGAGCGAGAGCGAGAGCGAGAGCGAGGCCAGTCATGTCATAGCTGGCAATCAGCCATCACCTCACAGGTATGGTATCGGCGTATAAAAATGCATTCCCTCCATTCCCAGCAAACCAGGAGTGCAGAAAGATCTGAGATGATTTTTTTTGTGCATAGCCTGACCATTTTTTTCTTATCTCCCTCTTGGCAGTTACCTTTCAAACTGATACGCTGTAAATAAATGTGTTAAGTGGTTGAACCATTGACGTATATGTACTGTAAACGTCAGTGGGTTGAACATATCAGAGATAGCTGATAGCTTTTTTTTTTTTTTTTTAACTCTACATGATATTCCACGTGGCAAACACATGCTTTTGACCTCCATAACCCTACAAAAAGTCTGTGGGTCACATTTGGGGAGCTCTACTTCATATTAATGGTATACTGTACCTTCTTTGGGGTGCCCATATTTATGCACGCACATATTTTTGTTTAAATCCACATAAAATTGTTTCTGTAACACCTATGAAAATTCTTCCACTGCTGCAATGTTTCTCTTTCCCTACAGTTTAACATATGTTAACATGAAGTTGCTAAGCTCAATGAGAAATAACCCAATGTAATGACTTTCCAAAAGGGCGCCCAAACTTTATCATGGCACTGTATAAACAAAATCAAATTCAAAATAAGAATAGATGCAATTTCCACCCACGTTCACACAGGTGTATTAACATATTACACAGGTGTATAAATAAATAAATCTACAGTATAAATAAAAAAGTGTTGCCTCCTGAGTGATGCCAGCATCTGTGGCTCAGAGGTGTGTGACCTCTGTGGTGTGTGACCTCTCAGCAGCCTCTGTTTCCCTGTTCTCAAGTAGCAGGACACTGAAGTTTCCACTCACGCCTGGCAGGTATCTGGCAGACAACCTCTTTGCTCTGATGTTACACAGGCAGCTCAAACTGACTTGTGTTTGTGCCACTTCAAATAGATTTCTGACAAAAGTAACTCTAAATGTACCAGTAAACTGTTTGGTTAATTAAATAGAAAGATTGGGCTGTCAGAATGGCTTTTAAATCTGTAAATAAATATATAACTAAATGTGTAATTTGTGACTGCCTGTGTGCATGTGTGTAAGTCAAGAGAGGTTACTGACCTATAAAGCTATTCTAAATTAAATACAGCAAGGTTTGCCCACTGATAAAAGTGTTTGTGATCTTGCACAAGAGCAGGAGTTTATGTAATCGTGCTCCACCACTTACTGTAAAAGGCAGCTGCAGTTCAAAGACACAATTTGACTATTTTCAGGCCATTTTATGTGTACACAGAGATCAATATTTGTGTGTGTGCGTGTGTGTGTGTGTGTGTGTGTGTGTGTGTGTGTGTGTGTGTGTGTGTGTGTGTGTGTGTGTGTGTGTGTGTGTGTGTGTGTGTGTGTGGAATTCGAGACGATTCGTCTAATGAATTGTTGAGAGGGGACCATTCGAACAAAACGTTGGACCATTCGTAGAAGGCATGGGGCGTTTCGTGCAGTACCTGAGGATTTTTCGTAGAAGACCTAAGGACCTTACGTTCAATCCATGCAGACCTTTCGTGTAACTGGGCAGATGTTTAGTTTAGTCTGCCTATTTTATTAGCCTATTATATTTTAAATTTTATCAAACTTGTGTGCCTAACACCACAATGCAATGAAAACAAACCATGTAGAAAGTGCGTGCGTCTCTATTTTTTTTAATTAATTATTAATTTTAGTTCAGGCTGCTTTTTTATCATTAGGCCTATTTTATAGCCTATTTTATATATACTATATTGTAACGGACTGCCTCTGCCTCCTCCGGAGTGAGATAACAGCGTTACCCCCTGTGAACTACACGTGCAGCCTATAAAATGGAGTTAATTTCAATGGCGGGTGAGACTGGTCAGGAAGCAACAAGCCGAGAGAGCAGAGAGAGGGAACCATGAAGTGTGCGCCGAGAAGATCACCATTCGCAAGAATCGCTAAAGCCAGACATTGATGTAAGCTGTTCCAAATTGAGTGGGTTTTGCAAAAGTGCACTACTAGCCTAAATGTAAGAAAAGATATTCATTGTGTTGATATGAATTATTTCTAATGTGTTGGTCACTGATTTTTATTCATTTTTGGAAAGGTAACGGCAGTCTTGCTGCCTGGCTGGCGCCCATCTCATAACTACAGTCGTTTGCAACCACTACAAATATCAACAAAATGTTTTTTAAAATGTACTTAGGCCTACATCAATTTAAAGGTAGGCCTAAGGGATAATGTATTGTCCACACATGACTATAAGAAAATGTTTCCCTACGGGGCGAATAACACCCCAGACGCGGAGTGCTGTTATCTCTGAAGGGAAATGTATTTTCCGTAGTCACGTGTGGACAATACATTATCCCGCTTATCCCGCCTTTACCAACATTATAAAGCATACATAGTTAACCATAGTTTATAGCGTGCGCAAAGAAATATAGTTCGTGGAACGCTCATAATGTAAACAGGTTAACAAGCAACATGGTTTGGCTACTTTCTAACTTGTTACAGCCACATTGCGCTTCAAACTCTTTGCAGGCTGCCTCGTTCACTGCGCGATATCTACTAAACTCGGGTTCATAACATGATCATTTCTATCTAATCGGCACAGTATTCCAGAAAAAAGCATAGACAACCCAAACACTGATGTGCGCCCTGACCATCATCATTAGCCTATCGACCCTGATACAGGCAGAGCCTATCAAAGGGCGTTGAACACAATGGCTATGGACCTTTTCAGTAGGCTATGGTTGGGGAAGTAGGGCCTGCGTCGTGATTCACCGTTGGTGTTTGTATCAGCACGCCAAAAGTTACCTCACTAACGTTAATGATGTTCTTTGCTGAGTAACCTAGCCAAATATATCCAGATCATCGTGAATTATGCAAAATAAAGTCTGCCAACATGTATTGCCATTCTAGGAGCGATAAGGAGAATGCCGCACAGGCGCGGAGAAAGGGTTCCTTTGACACAGAGAATGCTCTGTGTGGCTGCGCGCATGCAGTGTTTAGTTTGCAGGTTTCAGGCAAATAATGGTGATCGATACGCCCTAGGTCCATAAGACTAACAGTAAAACAGGGACAATGACAAAAGGGATGAATTGCTTGAGGAAATCAAAAGGGACAGAGCGAAGTTATGACAACAAATTGACGTGCACCATTATGCAAGGCTACATGTAGTTATGATGGGTTAACACTCAGTTACCGTTAATAATATGTATGATAAAGATGACTTCAGCGCAGGATATCAGAAATAAACAAGACAGCGCAGATGGCTTTTAATTTTTAACATGGCCACATTATGCGTCAATACGCCAATGCTATTAGGCTATTTATCATGAAACCTCAAATCGGAAGTAGCCTTATCTTGTACCCAGCACTTTTCAAACCTTACTCGGGTTTATGGTAATTGTCCGGGCCAGCACTTTTGAAATCAAACGGACGCCCTTGCCTGCATGACATGTCATTTGCATGATAAGAGCACGGACGATCATGGACATACGATGGTACACACATAGCCACACACGCACACAACATTGACCAGCAAGCGAGCAGCGCAGTACCAGCTGATTTGCTCTGGAATCTCGAAATGAAAACTGACTTTTCTTGGGAAAAGTGTTGCAAGAACATTGAACTCATTTAGTAGGCCTATCATTGTGCCAAGCGTGTGTCGCAATATTGTACTGGGGATATGTGTTGGGGAGGGCATTAACATTAGGCCTATGACAAAAACATTATCGGGGAGGATTGAGGATAAATCTTACACGTTTCCTTATTAATGGAAAATCAATTCCATGCTAATTCCAAGTATTCAATAACCTAAACAATATGTAATTGCTCCACAGTTCAAGGGTTAGGCTATGGATATTGACACCTTTCCTCCGCGATCGCGGATAGCCCCCACCTTTGCGCTTCTCATCTGGCTGTCACGATATGGAACGGGAAGAGACAGTTCAAGACAAGCGGCATGACTGCAATTGTCAATACAGTAGCCTAAAAAACTGTTAACTGTTCAGCGGTGTGTAGTCAAATTATCACAGCGGTGGTAGATGAATTTATGAAGACCTGGAGGACAAAAACCAACAGACACAATTGCTGAGTGTGTATGCAGTATTTGTAACGAATGATTCTCCTGCCAGGATAGCGTTGGACTACAGAATAACCCATTTACATGTTGAATGTTGAGAGGAGGCATTTTGAAAAGTCGAAGACCTTCACGAGGATATCATAGCTACCTTTCCTTGTCAATGTCCCATGCACTACAAAATATTCCAGAACCTCATCTGCGAAAGCTTTTTTTTAATGCGGTACATTTCAAGCTTCACAAAACCCACTGGTTAACAGCAGGTTTTACGCACACATTTCGAAGCGGTTAATCACAGATGCTGCTCTCTTCCTTGCTCTCCCTTGCACCCCAACGTACACTGGGTTTAATACACCCTGCAATACTGGCAAACTATTATTCAATTCAATAGCCTACTTCTAGATGCACTATAGTCTATAGCCTAGACGCGCGATGCCAAAGCGAGCACAAGCCTACTTCTAGACACATTAAACCGCACTGCTTTGATTCAAAGCGAGCAGGAGGCATTTTGAAAAGTCGAAGACCTATTCACGAGGATATCATAGCTACCTTTCCTTGTCAATGTCCCATGCACTACAAAATATTCCAGAACCTCATCTGCGATAGGCTAAACACAATTTATCCAACAAGCTTGTGGATAATATTGCCACCTTTCCCCTCTCCTGCGGTAGCCAGTTGCCTTCTCAGAAGAAGCAATCTGAATCGGAAAGAGAGCGCACTGTTCAAGACCCGCGGCAAGACTGCAATTGTCATCTGGTTCGTGGTGTCAACCTTCAGCCAAAACGGTGACAGACCCTTTTTTTATAAGATAGACCTACCTTATTCGCAGCAGCCAAAATCAGTCAGACAATAAGTGCTTAACGAGTAGTGCAGGGTAGCGAATGCTCTTCTATCAGGGTAAAGTTTGCAATTGGAGAGGGGTGATTGAAGGGCTAAATTAAGTCCGAAATCAAAATGATAAAAAAATACGGTCGATTTATTTACAATACCCTACATGACAGAAAGAAAACGTGTAGGGGGTCAACTGAAAATACCGATAAACTGAGGACTATAGGCAACGTCAAAGTAAAATACAAACACGAAATCAAACAAAGCTTTTTTTTTAATGCGGTACACTTCAAGCTTCACAAAATCCACTGGTTAACAGCAGGTTTTACGCACACATTTCGAAGCGGTTAATCACAGATGCTGCTCTCTTCCTTGCACCCCAACGTACACTGGGTTTAATACACCCTGCAATACTGGCAAACTATTATTCAATTACCATTTCATTTGTTCATGCAAAGACGCGGCGGAGAGAGAACGCGCTCCTGTGCAGTGTTAACGTAGCGATTTAACGTCTCTCTCTCTCTCTCTCTCGTAGCCATGGGCTTAACACAGGTGCATGGGTTCTGTAATGTTTTCAACACTGTTAGGACCTATATTGTTTTCTGGCTCATGCGCGAACTATTTGTTGTCATTCAGAATCAGAAACATCAAAGTGTCGGGAGACAGCTTTCTCTTGTTGCTGGTGCTTCGCATCTAAAAAGTTACCGGAAAGTCAGAAAACTCGCTGCATGACAATGTGCTCAATGGTCAATAGCCTACTTCTAGATGCACTATAGTCTATAGCCTAGACTCGCGCTGCTCTGATTCAAAGCGAGCACAAGGGTCAATAGCCTACTTCTAGACACATTAAACCGCACTGCTTTGATTCAAAGCGAGCAGGCTGTGCTTGGTCCCGCCTCTCTGCCCGCAGATGGGAGTAAAGTAACGGCGTAAAAGTGAAAAAAAGCTTCTCAAATATTGTCTAGATAATTGTCAAAAAATGTAAGGGCGTAAACGTAAATTGTCAAAAAATGTAACGACGTGAAAAAAAAGCTTCTCAAATATTGTCTAGATAATTGTCAAAAAATGTAAGGGCGTAAACGTAAATTGTCAAAAAATGTAACGACGTAAACGTTAAAAAACCAACAACATAGCCCTACCAGTTAAAATGAGTAAGTACATTTTATTTATAGATTTACATATTTAAATCAACAAAACCCTTAAAATGAGCATTAAAAAAGCTGATTTACATTTCTAATATAGGCAGGCTGAAGAAAACCCGTTAAAATGAGCATTAAAAAAGCTGATTTACATTTCTAATATAGGCAGACTGAAGGGACCTTTAGTTGAAACCTACGGATCTTTAGTTCAATTTTAAGGACCTTTCGTTGGCTTTTGCGGTAGACGGACCGTCCTCGACTAAAGATCCCCTGCCTTATACTAATGGTCCAACGTTTTGTTCGAATGGTCCCCTCTCAAGAATCCATTCGACGAAAAGACCTGTACCCTGTGTGTGTGTGTGTGTGTGTGTGTGTGTGTGTGTGTGTGCGCATGTGTGTGTGTGCGTGTGCGTGTGCGTGTGCGTGTGCGTGTGTGCGTGTGTGCGTGTGTTGAACTCAGAACCCTCACCTGTCAGCCAGTTACCTGCATGATCACAGGCTGGATCAGTAACACACATGCACACATACATTAATGGAATGTAGAAGCAATTTTAACTGAAGGACCGGGTCAAATAATATGTTTTTAAGTATTACTTACATTATTTAAATTATTTATTATTTTATATTTTAAAAACATTGTGTATCCCAATTCAAATCATACAGCCTACTTGCTCAAAGTGATATTTTGTTAAATACATTTTAACTGATTGACTGAAAGTGCATCAACAGAGTCTGGGAGAAGAGGGATTCTAAATGCTGTGACATCATAAATGGGGGAGCAGGCTGAAATAGAATCTTCAAACTAGAATCTTCACGCTAGAATGTTCAAACTAGAATGCTCAAACTAGAATGTTGGTGTTCAAGCTCATTTCACTGAAATCACTGAGAGAGATACACACTTTTCATTTGCTGAGCGATATTGTGCGTTACAAGTGCCAAGATGTCCGCGAATCTTGGATACCATTTTGTGAATTCCTCACAAAATGTTCGTGATGGCTCTTGCAACAAGCGAGGTATGTTTTTTTCCCAACATTTCTTGAAGAAAAGAAGGAAAATGTTCTAGATTGACTTAAGGACTTCCTAACATTGTACATTTATCTCACTTTTCTAGATGACACCAGTCAGGCACTGTCCCCCCTGGCCACCAAGCCACGCTCTTTCCACTGCCGTGAAGTTTCCAAGCCCATCTCTCCCTCCCAGAGGGCAGAGAGAGAGGCCATGAAACTGGAGGCTCAGCGGAAGAGAGAGGAGGCTGCCAGAGTTACCACCTGGGGCCTGGACAGCAATCCCCTAGCTGACTGTGTTCACCTGCCTGCTGGATGGCCTCTTGAACCACTCTTCACCACCATGGAGGATGAGGAAGTTGCTCCAGGATCTAGCTGTGGCCAGCCCAAGGCTGCTGCCAGTGCACAGCCCCTGGATGTAATGGACTCTCCTACCAACTTGGTGGATGAGGCCCTGGCTTGTCCTGACAAACTGCAGTCCACTCACTGCCTTGATGTCTCCAAGCCCATCTCTCCCTCCCAGAGGGCAGAGAGAGAGGCTATGAAACTGGAGGCTCAGCGGAAGAGAGAGGAGTCTGCCAGAGTCACCACCTGGGGCCTGGACAGTAACCCCCTTGCTGACCGTGTTCATCTGCCTGTTGTGTGGCCTCTTCAACCTTTGTTGACAATCGTGAAGAAAGACAAGGCTTCCACAACATCCAGCTTTGGCTTTTGCAACAAGCAAGGTAGGCCTAGACTATAGTTATTTTCATAAGATACTTTAAGAAAAAGAGATGACTGCTCTGGATTGATTCAAGAACTTCATGACATTGTACATTTATCTTCTTTTCCTAGATGACACCAGTCAGCCACTGTCCCTCCTGGCCACCAAGCCCCGCTCTTTCCACTGCCGTGAAGTTTCCAAGCCCATCTCTCCCTCACAGAGGGCAGAGAGAGAGGCTATGAAACTGGAGGCTCAGCGGAAGAGAGAGGAGGCTGCCAGAGTTACCACCTGGGGCCTGGACAGCAATCTCCTTGCTGACCGTGTTCACCTGCTGAAAGCTTCTCCTGTCAAACCAACGTCTCTGAAAGCCCTTGAGGTCTTCAAGCCCATCTCTTCCTCCAAGAGAGCAGACAGAGAGGCCATGAAGAGAGAGGCTCAGCTGCAGAGAGGGGAGGCTGCCAGGGTCACCACCAAAGGCCTGGACTATGAGCTGTTTGCTGACCACATGCACTTTCCAATTGTGTGGTATCCTGAACCACAGTTGACTAACATGGAGGAAGATGCGGAGGGCCCTAGAATGATCTTCGCCATGCCAGACCCGACCTGCCACGTGCAGCACCCATCTCCAATCAGCTCACTAAACGCTCTAGTAGATGAGGAGATGGATCTGTCCATCTGTGGAGCTAAAGGCACCATGGTCAAGAAACATGCCCCCAAGCCTCATTTCAACAGCAATGGCAAAAACAAGGAAAACCTCCCCAAGAACTGCAACAGCGCGAGTGACAGAAAAAGAAAGGTGCTGTGCATTGGAAATGGAGATGACTGCGAGAACGAGCAGCCTCACATGAAAAGGATTAAAAAACAGATCCAGGCAGAAAACATGACACGGCAAAGGGACGGTCCTATGTCCAGGATTAGACCTGGCAACAAACCAGCTGGTGCTGAGAAACTGGGTGAAAAGTCAACTGCAGCCAGTTCAATAGCCACAAGACCCATGTGGAAATGGACCAGAGTGGGCACCAAAAGCACTACCAAGACTACAGTCATGAATGCTAAGCCAATGCATAATAAGCCAAAGACTGGCAAGAAGATGGTCTTGTCAAGAGCTGTTGGTGGACTAAACAATAAAACAGGTTCCACACTCCACCATGGATCATCTATGGTAAACCCACCACAGAGACCACTACAAATCACCCCAGCTCACACAAATCGGACTGGACTTTTTAATCCAACCTGGCCAATCAATGCCACCACAAAGTCCGGTACAGACTTGTCTACAGGAAGCGGACACAGATCCTTCAGTGTCTGCACAAAATCTGGTCCAGGGCCCAGGATTCAGCAGCGCCTTGACTCGTCTGCGAGATACCAGCCAAACAGGGGACCCAAAATAACCTCTGTCTGTTCAGCCTGCCTGAATCAGTGTGGACCTGTGAATACACAGCATGGACTCAAAGTCATACAGCCAGATCCTCATCGTGGGCCTTGTCCTGTGTGGATTCATTAATGGACACAGAATTTGAAGAAAAAAAAAAAACAAACAAATATTGCTATTATTATTATTATTATTGTTTGCATTATTATTATTATTATCATTATCATTACCATCATTACTATTATTATTATTGCTGTTATTAGTATTGTTATTATTTTTACTATCATTATTATTACTATTATTATTAAATACATCATATCTTATATCACTGTGTGTGTCTATTTATTCATCATACTATATAATCAAGATCCAATGCATGAGTCATACTTTTTGACAAAAGTGAATACCGGTACCGGTATATGAATATTGTGGAACTATGTTAACTGAATGAGCGAATGATAGAATATTGCCAAAAGTTGAAATATTTGAACAATTCTCATGAAAGAAGAGGAAAAAATTAAGCATTGATCAAATATGGGTGTTGAACCAGTGATAATAATACCAACTTCATAGTTGATGTAGAGTTCTCCATATCGCTCATTTTCACACAGGTAGAAAGTAGCACATACTAATGCTGTTTCTTTCCCTCTCTAAGACACACACACACACAGACACACAGACACACACACACACACACACAGACACACACACACACACACACACACACACACACACACACACACACACACACACACACACACACACACACACACACACACACACACACACACACACACACACACACACACACACACACACAGACACACAGACACACACACACACACACACAGACACACACACACACACACACTAAATTGGGAGCGATCTTTGCAAAGCCCACTGCCATCATCTCAGCATGTGAAAATGAGTCACCGCACAGGGGGACCAAGTGACTTGTGTGGGTGTGCACAGCACAGGAGAGAGGGAGGGAGCAAGGGAACGGAAATGTGATAACGAGAAAGAGAAGAGTGTGTTTTTAGAGATCGTGTCTGTGTGGTGAGAGAGAGAGAGACAAAGAGAGAGAGATTGCTTGAATATTTTGTGTGTGTGCGTGTGTGTGTGTGTGCGTGTGTGTGTGTGTGTGTGTGTGTGTGTGTGTGTGTGTGTGTGTGTGTGTGTGTGTGTGTGTGTGTGTGTGTGTGTGTGTGTGTGTGTGTGTGCGTGCGTGCGTGGGTGCGTGCGTGCGTGCGTGCGTGCGTCTCAGTGGGTGGCCTCCGTGAGGTTCTCCTTCCTGTCCTCCATCTGGAAGACTCTCGCTAATTAATCTTGCTAACGATGCGCTTAATTCAAACAATTTAACAATTTCAGAGTGCCAGATGTTGGACTGTCAGCTAGCATGGGGCTCCGCTCGGTGAGGAGTCGGAGAGCCTGAGCGCTGGGATAAAGAGGAAAAAGGTGCCCTCTCCATGACCGTTCATCCATACCAGTGGTCCCACCAGCTAGGGCTCTACATGAACCTTTTTCATCACCAGCCAAAATGGCTAGTAGATGGCGATCTTACCAGTAGTGGGTCAAAGGGGCTAGTAGGCAAAGGGGCACACTCACTAACGGGTCAAAGTGGCTAGTAAGTTGGATTTTCTACCAGCCAAACTGAAATTTCCCAAGCATTTGGCTGTTTGGCTGGTGTTAATTCAGAGCCCTGTAAAATGGTCGTAATGGTGGAGAGGGTACAGAGGGACTGAGTCACCATTGCCCCACGCATGTGTGGGGAGCAGAGGCGCATCTTGCCACCAGGCAAGGCAGGCAGCCACTTGGGGCCCCCAAGCCCCTAGAAAGTGAATAACAGCCCACACTTTGCCACAGTAGTGCCAATTTTGGTTCAAAAGTTCATTCTTTTGCATTTTTGCTTGGGGCCCCATCTGATCCTAGAATCGTCTCTGGTGGGGAGTCAGATTTATGTAGGCCTAGATGGGGCTCAGACGTCAGGTGGCGCAACAACACTTTTTCGTCTTTTATTTGGGTTGTACAAAGGGCCCAAAATTGTCTGCTAAGCCCCTCTTCCCAAACCTCCCACCGCCCCGAGACTTCACAGGTCAGTTCATTCATCCTTCCTTCCTTTCTTCGCTACCCTTCCGAGAAATTACAACCTGCTCTCTTCCCCCTTCACCTCCACTCCTTTTATACCTTGTGGGAACTCAACAATTGACAAAAAAAATGAGCTGACTGACTTGGGTCAATATTTGTGTCTGTCCCCTGAATCTAAAAAAGTACATCTGACTGAAAAAGCATATACTGTAAAACATGCACAGTCATACAGTCAGACTCAGACTCACGCACACGCACGCACGTGCACACACACGCACGCACGCACGCACACGCACGAGCACGCGCACGCGCACACAACAGACAGACACACACATACACACGCACATACACACACACAAGCCCTTTGTCTCTCGATTCCTCACACTGATGAAAGTAGCCTACTGTACGTCTTATATGCTTCTTCTTTTTTCATGATTGGAGACTGAGAGGATATTGCAACTTGTTGCAAGACTCACTTGAGAGCCTGAGTAGGAAACAGACCTGTGCTGCAATGTTGGCAAAACTGTCCGTAACGTTCAAAAAAATGGGAACATCCTTGAAACACTGAGTACTACACTGTAAGTGCTGCGGCTTCAAGCTGAAATGGGGAACTTGCAGACAAGAGAGACCTCGCAACTGGCACAAGTGTCATCCTTGGTACAGCAGTGTAGGAAAGATATGTTGGTTACTCTCCTATACAGCTGGTTTATAGCTCTTTCCATGTATTTGGATGTTGTATATTCTACTTGCCTTTCAGATTGAAATAAAATGTGTGAATAAAATAATTGGTGTCTGTGAGTGTGTGCGCGTGCGTGTGTGTGAGGGTGAGTGTGAGTGTGAGTGTGAGAGTGAGAGTTAAAGTGAGAGTGCGTGTGCGTGTGAGTTTACTCTCTAATGAATCATCCATCATAATTGTGAATATACACAGCAGGTAAGGTTAGACAAAACTACGCAAATCATGATGATCATGGCTGCTGGTGTGTCAGCTTCTTCTTCCATGCTGAAGGAAACTGGGCAAGACAGCCTGATCATCTGCATTTGCTTATTCGTCCAATTCAAAATCCATTACTTTATTCTTGTTCTGTTCTCTCTCTCTCTCTCTTCTCCTCCTGCGGCCCATTTACCTACTTGTGAACACATGGCCAAGAAATTACAAATTGATTGTGTTTAGACAACTCAAACTCCTGCACATCAATAACAGCCGTACCCAGGTTTGATTTGGATGCAAGAATAGGAGAAAAAAAGGACTAGATGTTAGTTCTGTTAGCAAGCAATAATTGTGTTAGGGAAAGTCAACACTTCGAGAGAGGAGACAACACCGAATGTTCAATTCCACTCTCCAAGTGTTGAATTAACACTGCAAAAACTGACTGTGTGTAAAGAAAAATTGTCAAGGACTTTCGGAGGGAACATTGGGGCTTTGTACCTGACAAACTCGACACAATAAGGAAGAAAAATTCTTGCATCCGCAGTGAGCGGCCTATGGGCTCCATCCAGAGGAGCACCCACCGTGATGTTAACAAGCATCGGTATTTCCTCCTCACACAAAACGTACTTCAAAAGGCTTGAGAGCTGTTGCTGGAATCCAAACAACTGTCTCCTGCATCCTACGTACACGTCTCTCTGCATGAATGTAATCAGGCTAAGCTTGTTTGAAATTCAATCTATGCTGTTGAACGCGTATAGCAGCAAATCAAAAAGCAGCAAGGTGTAGGCAGGCTGCACTTATTGCTGTTTGCAGTTCAAGGCTTGTCCAAACGCAACTATAGTGAAAAATATTAACGCCGCAAGTCACACTGGAGCTCTCTCTCTCTCTTGCTCTTTCTCTCTCGCTCTCAGTCTCTCAGTCTCTCTCTCTCTCTCTCTCTCTCTCTCTCTCTCTCTCTCTCTCTCGCTCTCAGTCTCTCTCTCTCTCTGAAATTCTAATAGAAAATACCTTCACAGTGCTCTACGCGTCACAGCCAACAGCACTGCCCGTGATTAAACAGCCTTCAAACTCAGGGTGAGCGGAAGATGAATGAACTGCTAAGATATTTATGCACTGGCCAATGAAATGTAATGTAATGTAATGTATGAGGAGGAGAGGGTGGAAAAAGGGCCACAAAATGTGCCAGACGCCCCCAGGTATATATGCAGCCATTCAGGAAGTGGCTATGCAGTCCCTGGGTGTATTCCAATATGCGACCTTGGGTCCTCCACTTGAGCTTGTGGCCTCACATTTTGCTGATGCCCCGCCTCCGTGGAGAAAATAGTTCTGTCAGCCTAGCCAAAACACTTTTGGGGGACTATTCTTCATTTACCATCCTGTTTGAAAATGAGAAAATGACTTTACAAATGAGCTTTTGCGAGATATTGAAATATAAGGCTGTTATTGGTGTCAGTGATGTCATCACAACGTATTACTTCCTGGTACGAGGCCACAAGCACAAGTGGAGGACGCAAGGTCATATTGGAACGCATCCCCTGCCTGCCTTGCCTTGCATGGTTGAGACTGGCTGGCTGGTTGGGACTGCTCAGGAGACGTTGCTCAAGGACGAGCCTGAGACAGGGGAATCATTGTTACCACGGGAACATCTGATACACCTTCAGGGGAGCCAGCACCTCAGAAAAGAGGAACACGAATGAGGAGAGAGAGAGAGACAGAAGAGATAGGAGAGATGGAGAGACAGAGAGGTAGAGAGAGTGGGGGTGGGGGGGGTGAAGGGAATCAGCCAGCCAGGGCGAGAGAGATGGAGCAATGGGAATTTAAGGAGAGGAAGGATAGCTAGAGGGATGAAGCGGGGGAATATGATAGAAGGACAGAGAGAGATAAAATATACAAAGAGGAGAAGGTGACAAAGAGAAAATGAGAGAGAGGGAGAGAACCTGCTCGGGTGGTGAGAGAGAGAGAGTGAGAGAGCGAGAGAGAGAGAGAGAGAGAGAGAGAGAGAGAGAGAGAGAGAGAGAGAGAGAGAGAGAGAGAGAGAGAGAGAGTGTGTGTGTGTGTGAGAGAGAGAGAGAGTGCGAGAGAGAGAGAGAGAGAGAACCTGCTCGGGTGGTGAGATGCTTATCGCTAAGCAACCTATCAGATCTCAGAGGACAGTCAGCAGCAGCGATGCTTATCGCAGCAGCCCTGGCAGAGCACGGCATAAACTCCCCCATATACCAGACTGGCAGCGGGCCCCTTTTCAACTATAGCCAATAGAAATCCCCCTCCGCCTCCACCACTACACACAGGCAGGCAGAATGTCGGTGGGAAAACTGAAACCTTCGTCCTCCTTAGCCACGACCTGGACTAACCTGGCTCAGGTGGCCCCCGGGATCCTGAATGGGACAGCCTGTGTCTCGGCAGAGAAGCGCTTTTCTGTTCTCTCCCTCTCCCTCTCTCCCTCTCTCTCTCACTCTCTTGGCTTTGGCCTCTTTTCAGTCTTTCTTTTCCCTCCGATCTGGGCAGATCCCCCCCTAGAACTCCCCTTCCTCAACTTACCTCCATACCTCACTCCCATCCCACCATCCACTCCCCTGGTCCTCTCATTTGACAACCCACACCCATACACCACCACCACCACCACCACCACCACTAAACCTCACCGCGGCACAACCTACCGTACACACACCCCGCTCCCATCCAACACTCCCCTGGTGCTCTCATTTGACACCACCACCACCCCTACCACCAGGGCTGAACTGGTAATCTGGCATACAGGGCATTATCCGGTTGGGCCGACAGTCATCAGGGGCCGATACTATTGTTTGTTTGTTTCAAAACTTTCCCTAAAGACCGGCCCAACAATGTAGATGGGGCGGTCCATCAGTGCATCCTCAATACTTTGTACACAGTGGACTGAGCCCATAATAAGTGCAGTGGGTGGGGGGGCTGGCCTATGCCAGAAATACCCGGGCCAGTTTGTGGTCCCAGTACAGCCCTGCCTTCCAGCACCAAACCCCCCTGCAACACAGCCTACCGTCAGTGGTGTAGTCTACGTAGAACGCGGGTATGCGGAGTATACCCACTTCTAAATTTTAGGGATTTCGTATACCCACTTAAAATTGATTGATCCATTATTTTGAACGGCACAAATATATACAGTATACCCACTTCAAAAATGCTCCAATATACAGTATACCCACCATAAAAAAGTACACTACACCACAGCCTACCGTCCAACATCTCCTCTCGTCTGCTCCCCCATCCCTGGTCCTCTCGTCTGCTCCCCCACCCCTGCCCCAGCTCCTTCAGAAGAGCCTGGAGTGTTTGCACAAAGCAGCCCATTTAGCAGCGCTACCCCGCGTCTGGAGAGTTTAAACACCCGGCAATTAACCAGTTCCACCTTCAGGGGTAAGAGGGGCTGGGCAGAGCTCCGGACAATGGAGGCTTTTTAGGAGCCAGGGTGAGGCGGTGGTGGAGGTGGAAGTGGTGGAGGGTTTGGGGTGGGGTGGAAGGCTTTACAGCTGTCCAACTTCCCTGAAGAGGAGAGAGAAGTTAAGAGGGAGATAGAAACCGTGAAAGAACGGTAAAAAGTTACGCATCACTTTATACAGTCTATCCAGAAAGATAAAAAACAGACAAAGAGAGAGCAAGCAAAAAGGGACAGGAGAGAGAGAGAGAGAGAGAGAGAGAGAGAGAGAGAGAGAGAGAGAGAGAGAGAGAGAGAGAGAGAGAGAGAGAGAGAGAGAGAGAGAGAGAGAGAGAGAAAGCAAGAGAGAGCGATTTGACATGAGTAGATAGAGATGGCAGGGCGGAGGAGAGAGGTGCTGGGATTTAGCAGGTAACACCAAGGATAAAGCTTTTAATTCAATTTCAGCCCGAGTTCCCTTTGAAGGTGAGGCAACGAGAGCCATGGCGGAGCTATGTGTCTTGAGAGGGATTGAGGGAGGTGAAAAGAGATGAAGAGAGAAGGTGATGGAGAGAAAGGAAGAGAGAGAGAGAGAGAGAGAGAGAGAGAGAGAGAGAGAGAGAGAGAGAGAGAGAGAAAACGAAAGAAAGAAAAGCAAGAGCAAGGAGAGGGAAAAAAGAGGGCAAATGTCTGCTCTTGGCCCGGCATGAAAGTAGGTGGCTGTATCATGCTCTCAAGCATTAGTCAGAGCATGCCCAGACCTGTATATGTTCCAGTGTGTTCGTGTGTGTGTGTATGTGTGTGTTCGTGTGTATCTGCTAATAAGTTTTCAGGATGTCGTAAAAGTGTACAAACACTGTGGCAGACGACTGTAGGGCGAACGAACACACACACACACACACACGAACACACACACACGAACACACACACACACACACACACACA
The DNA here is from genome assembly GCF_034702125.1 of Engraulis encrasicolus. Taxonomy (NCBI): domain Eukaryota; kingdom Metazoa; phylum Chordata; class Actinopteri; order Clupeiformes; family Engraulidae; genus Engraulis; species Engraulis encrasicolus. The sequence goes on from NC_085879.1 coordinate 22,367,417, forward strand.
CACACACACACACACACACACACACACACACACACACACACACACACACACACACACACACACACACACACACACACACACACACACACACAGTAATCAGCAAGCAAAGCTTTGTAATTAGCGAGGTAATTGGCCGGGCTAACATCTGGTCAGAGTGGAGTCTGGCTTTTGTAGCTACCGCTAGGACATGAGCCTGTTATCCTTTTCTCTCTCTCTCCCCCTCTCTCTCTCTCTCTCTCTCAGAGAAATACACACACACACACACACACACACACCAAAATCATTCTAAAAACACCCTACAACACACGCCACACGCACCACACACGCCACACACACCAAAATCTAAATATTTAATAAATATTCTGCAGATTGGCAGATGACACCACATATTATTATCACATTAATCAGTTGGAAACAAACACAAACAAACACACACACACACACACACACACACACACACACACACACACACACACACACACACACACACACACACACACACACACACACACACACACACACACACACACACACACACACACACACACACACACACACACACACACACACACACAGGTTGGCCAATGTGAAAGGGCTAAGGGTGGACGTGGCTCAGGTTATAGTCCGGCTATATACTTCCACTGAGGCATTAATTCCCTAAACGGAGGCTTTAACTTCCCTTGTGTGACAATAAAGGTGGAACAGAGAAACGGTCTGGTGGTTTTGAGAGCTTGGGTTTCAGGCACAGGTACTTCACACACACACACGCACTCACTGCAGCCCCCCTCTATACTCTCTCACACACACACACACACACACACACACGCACTCACTGCAGTACTGTGTAGGTTAGGCCCATGTGTTTTAAAACGGCTATATATACTCGCACGCATACACACAAACGCACACATGTACGCACGCACGCACACTTTCCACATTCTCACTTCTCTCGTGGCATCTGTGTGGGGCTATAAGGAAAGCCTGTGTAGGGGGGACCGTAATGAGATCCCTAGAGTCGGGTGCAGGGGAGCCGACGGGGGGGGAGGGAGAGAAAGGGGACAGTTGTCCCGGGCCCGGGAAGAGAGGGGGCCCAACATTTGGTCCTCATTACATTGTATGTCCTGAGGGGTTGGGGTGCTTTAAGATGACTTTGTCCTGGGCCCGGCCAAAGCTGTCAGCGGCCCTGGCCGGGTGTACCGACATGAGCTACCAGTCACGTCAGGCTCAGCAACCAAGCCATTATAATGCAGCAGTAGGGGAAAGGGGGTTTGGGTTGGGCCATGTTAACCGTCTATGGTAGCTCATATCGACAAAACAGCCCAACACCATCCGAAAAAAAACATATGAAACACCCTGCTGTGCTCGACTCACACACTCAGATTCACACGCAATGTACTGTATATGACACACCTACACTGGAGCGGCAAGGAGGGATATGAGACTCATATTTCATATTGCCTTCTTTCGTCTCATTTGAAATTAATAACAGCCAATTAAAGGTGAAAGGACAATCTTGACCCCTGTAACCTTTTCACAAAATGAGAGCGTTGAGTGATTTGCAAACCTGTCCACACAGGCAATGCACATCAACAACAGTCATTTCAACATCACCTTAGGAACACAGCTGCTAGGCTATACAGCATGCAAAGGGCATAAATAACATTCATATGGAAAACAGCATGCCCATATACTGCATACACAAACATACATGTGCCACCATAACCACAGTGACTCAGCAAGAACTCAATCATCGACAGAAGCACATACAGTCCTGCAGCTTTCAAACTGACCACACTCTAATGACCGTGGCGTAATGGTTAGTGAGGTGGTGTTAAGATTAGAGGGTTGAAGGTTCAAATCCCACCCTTATCTCTCCTCACACCTCCATCCATGGCTGAAGTGCCCTTGAGCAAGGCACCCAACTCCCACGTTGCCCCAGGGACTGTAACCAATACCCTGTAAATAACTATGAGTCGTTTGAATGAAAGCTTCAGCTAAGTGTAATGTAATGTAATGAATAATATCACAGTTCAGGTGAGATGTGGAAAATGACTGCCTCTCTGTGTTAAGACCTGCAGTAAATGCTGACCATAGCACATTCTCTCACACACACACCACCACCACCGGCCAGAACAGACCAGTTGGATCGCCCTGGGAAGCACCTCTGATGTTTCCTACCCAATCTACTGTACTGTATTTCGATATTGCAATAGTTTCAAGATCTGATTCATATTTCAGTAGTGATTCTCGATTCTGCCTCGCATTGATTGCACATCCTCATTCCAAATTGACAAAAATGAGACACAAATATTTTTTTTCGTTTTGGAGCCATAACTGCAAACCAGATGACTACGTAAGTAAGTAAGTAAGCAAGGCAGGGGTACCATAGGTTACACTGGCAGATATATTCACCATGCACTGCATTCTGTGAAATTGATGAGCAGGATCAGTGTAGCCCCGGGTTCCCAGTGCCCAACTGGAACTCTTTCCTTTGCTCTCCCTCCATCCCATCTCTTCCCACACCGCAGTTCCCCACGCTATCGAGCAGTAGTCAGTTCAATGAAATACACTGCATCAGCGAGCTACAGATATGAACCAGCAGCAGCAGCAAGCGAGAGAGAGAGAGAGAGAGAGAGAGAGAGAGAGAGAGAGAGAGAGAGAAAGAGAAAGCGAAAGAGAAAGAGAGAGAGAGAGAGAGAGAGAGAGAGAGAGAGAGAGAGAGAGAGAGAGAGATGGCCAAGAGAGCTGTGCTGGGCCATTATACATTGAGCACTGCAGCAGCAGCAGTGGCGGCAGCATAATCCTATGTTTAGTGTCAATTCAAAGTACAACTGGGACATGCGGTAAAGTAGCTCATTAATCTCAATGGTCGAGCATAGGGAGGCTGTAAAAAAGAAAAGAAAAGAAAAAAAGATGAAAAAAACAGCTCGCTTTTATGCAAAACGTCTCGGTGAGCGAGGAAGCGAGCGGCCGAACGGCCGACATCCGAAGCACTTTGGGTAGTTCCGCTTGATTGATGGGCTCTGCCTTGATTGGAATTTAGCTCCTCTTGCCTGTCGGTGGGATCGGGCTCACGGGCTCACGGGCTCAGGGGCCGGTGGGAGTGACAGCGAACGTGGCAATGGATGATTTCATTGGAGCGGACTCAGCCACGCGGCGGCGTGCTGCATTGATCTCCTCGCCCGAGGCTGTTACCACCCCCTACCACCTCCACCACCACCACACACACTCTCCTCAACGCTAACACGTGTCAGTGCGCTGGCTGAGGCTGACTCAGGCTCATAATATCAAGCGTGTCATAGCCTGTGTGTGTGTGTGTGTTCTCAATCCTGATTTCAGCCAAGCCAGCCAATTATAACACCCAGGGGAGCTGACAGTTGACCAGACAAACTGGTCAGCTGTCCCAGGCCCAGGGAGAGGGAGCCCAGACTTGTAGGGTGTGGGTGGCAGCGTTCTGGTGACTTTGTCTAGGGCACGGCCAACGTTGTCAGCAGCCTTGGTTACACCCAACCAGAGACAGACTGTACCCACGCACTCAGCTATCTATTTCAACATCTATGAATTGTACAATCGGCTGTACGGAACCAAGTTTTAAAAGATCATCAACCACAGTCCTGCATCCTTAGCCAGATTAGCTGGCACTATATTTCAGATACCCTACTGTCTTCTCATTCACCATGTTTGAGTTGCTTTCAAGCTTGCACGATTTTTCCTGGCACAGCCAAGGTATTTAAAGATGAGTACAACTTCAACTGATGGAAAAAAGAACCATGCAGCGTATTGATTTTATTTTCATTATATGCCCATTTTATTGCTTCCAAGCAGCATTTTTCATTAAAATGTTGTGTGGCTCCACGGTGACACAACCATTTCAGGTGTGTAGTACTTCATTTTCTTGGTGTTAAGCAGCACAATGGCACTATGCCTCTGATGTAAAAGAGCTCATCGAGCTTCTGTTCAATAGCTGAATACCGACGTATTTGACTGAAAGGTCGAATCCTCGTGTGAATAAGCACTTGTCTCTCCACTACAAAGCCAGTTCGTAGATAATGAGCTAGCCAATGCTAGGAACACACATGAAACCACATGCATATTTTCAAGTACAAGTGTGTTCACGTGTGCGTCTGTATGCATGTACTGTATCTGTATTATATGGGGGAGGACAAAGGGAACAGTTGTTGCGGGCCCAGGGAGACAGGGGGCCAAGCATTGGGTCCTCATTACATTGCATAATTGGGTAGGGGGGCCCTTTCAGATGACTTTGTCCCGGGCCTGGCCAAAGCTGTCAGCGGTCCTGTGCGTGTGTGTCATTATGTATTCATTTTAGGACACCACCACAGTAAACCCCATCATTTTTTTTTCAAAAGCTCTGGTGAAGTGGTTGCATCATAAATGCTAATGCCCTCCTCTCAGCGGTCTGCTTGCTACCTGCACTGAATCCACAAGTTCCACGTTGGCCCTGCATGCTGCTGGTTGTCGTTTCACACATGTTGGAGGGTGTGTGTGTGTGTGTGTGTGTGTGTGTGTGTGCTCTACCAGGCAGGCTGGCTCTGGGTCAAGAGTGGATGTCATGGGCCCGATGGCAACACGCTCCCATGGGAGAGACAGCAGCGGAGCAGGAGGAGGAGGTGTTGATTACACATGGGGGACTCATAGAGATATAAATACCTCACTCCCATGCCAGACACGTCCACACACTCACACACACACACATACACACAGACGGCTCTTCTGGTGTCCCCTCGCCCCCGCCCCCACCCCCACTCCGGGAGATACAGCGACAGGTTGCTGTGAGGGACAGCTTTAGTGGGCGCTGTCACAGGTGGAATGGGGAATGGGTGGCTTCTGTGTGTGTGTGTGTGTGTGTATGTGTATGAGTGTGTGTATGAGTGTGTATGAGTGTGAGAGAGTGAGTTAGAGAGAGAGAGAGTTAGTTATAGAGAGAGAGAGAGAGAGAGAGAGAGAGAGAGAGAGAGAGAGAGAGAGAGAGAGAGAGAGAGAGAGAGAGAGAGAGAGAGAGAGAGAGAGAGAGAGAGAGAGAGAGAGAGAAATGGACTGGATGAAGAAACTGGTCTTGAAATGGTTAGCCAATACTGTGTGTGTGTGCGTCCTGCGTGTGTGCGTGGCTCTCATCACAGGCCTTATAGAGGCTTCACAGCTGTCCTCACATTCCCACCAACACACCCCAATTCACCCTTCATCCAAAACGCAAATCAGCACTGGCTTGAAAAGCCCCCCCCAAAAAAAAGAAATGCGCAGCTAAAGTGCCTTAATGCATTTTTTAACTCCGAACGGAGACAGACAGACGTACGGATACAGAAAAAAGAAAACCCTTACTACTTAGAAAATCAGAGACATATATAAGGGGAAAGCGCTTTCTCTCAGTGCCTCACTGACTCACACAGACACACTCGACAGAGGGAGCGGGGAGAGAACAGAGACACACACAGTTACCCTCTTTGGCCTGTTAACTGTCAGAACAGGAGACAGTTTTCCGTGAGCAGATGGCTGCGCTCGTCTAATGAAACAGCAGTAATTGAAGCTCGCAA
>NC_085879.1:22377965-22382965 GCF_034702125.1 Engraulis encrasicolus
CAAACTATGAATGTTTTAGAGATAATGTGCAAAGAAAAATGGGCAAAAAACATGTTCTACTATATGCACAAACATTGTCATTAACTAAAAGAAGTATCTAACCTCAGTGCTAGACAACTAGGGCTTTGCCACAAAGCACGTTATCCTCTTTAGCTAGAGGGGTCAAATACTTATTGGCCTAAATTAAATACAAATAAATTAAAATATATTATTTTAAGTTATTTTCTGGAATTTCTTTTTGATATTCTGTCTCTCCATGTTTGAATACATATTATCATAAATGTATAGACTGATCATGTCTTTATTAGTGGGCAAACCGGCAAAATCAGCAAGGGATCAAATACATATTGGACTCACTGTACATGCGTACCATATTTACTGGCCTGTACACAATTTGTTTCTTACTACCAGCCATAATGGGTAGTAATCTTACTAGCCACTTTGACCCATTAATGAGTGTGTGTTATCTTTTCTACCGGCCTATCGGAATTTCACCAGCATTGGATTGACTTGCGAGTGTTACTTTACAGCGCTGGTTACAATCCAGTCAGTCTAAGCATTGCCAGTGTGTTGCGTGCAAGAGAAGGGCATATAAAACACATGTTCTCCATCCCTCCTCAGCCTCTCTCACTGCCTACAACAGATTGCAGGTGCCTATATACAAATGTATTTGCAAACCATATGGGCACATGATACACCACAGGTGAACACCAGAGGAAAAAAAACAATGCAAAGGCATATGGTCGCTACATGGAGGAAAATAGAAGCCCTACGTAAGCCTATAAAATATGCCCCAGAAATTGGAGAAAACAACACGAAATGACACAGCGATGAAACAATAGTCTAAAGAGAATTGAGTTTGGCTGGTGCTAAACTTTTCAATGCATTTTTGAGTGTTTTTTGTTTTGTTTTGGTTAACGCTGTTACAGAAATTGGAATAGCAAAAAAAAAAAAATACATATGTATGTTAATGCTTTGGGATAAGAGGAACGAGAAGCACAGAGCAATAGCGAGAATAACAACAGTCGAATAGGAAGAAAGACAATGGCATTTAAAAAAGGAAAGAATAAAAAGATAGAGAAGAAAAGATGGAGATGGGAGATGGAGTGTAAAAGATGGAAAGGGCTTATACGTGCGGGAGAGGGGGAATAAGGCGGGCAGAGAGGACGAGTGAGAACAAGAGATGGAGGGAAGCGAAGCAGAAGAATAACAACAGAGAGAAGAGGCAACAGCAACAGCATGCGGGAGAAGCATTACATCTCCACCCAAGAGCTTGCAGGGGAGACGGAGGGAGAGGGAGAGGGAGAGGGAGAGAGAGAGAGAGAGAGAAAGAGATAGAGTGAGACGAAGGAAGAGAGAGTGAAGGGTGAGCGAATGTGAAGGAGAAAGAGCTAGATACAGCAAGGGAGGGAGAGAGAGAGAGAGAGACAGAGAGAGAATGTGAACGAGAGAACATGAAAAACACGAGTGAATGATAAAGCAAGAGGGGGCAGAGAGACGGAGAGAGACAGATGGACAGACAGGCTGGCAGACAGAAAGAGAGCTTGAAAGAGAGAGAGAGAGAGCGAGAGAGAGTGTGCAGTAAACATATGAGTGAAGAATACAGCAAAAAGGGCAGAGAGAGAGATGTATAATGAAAGGGAGAATGGGAGATATGGGGAGCTAAAGAATAACGAGTGAAAAACAGCTGGGAAAGAGCAGCAGTGCATGGATCAGACACAGAGTACTGTTGAGAGTAGAGGGGGGAAACATAAGAGGGGAAAAAAACTTTCAGAGGCGAAAAGGAATATCTATGAAGAGAAATGGAGAGAAGCGTCCAGAGAGAGAGAGAAAGACAGAGAGAGAGAGAGACAGAGAAAGACAGAGAGAGAGAGAGAGACAGAGAGATAGTCCATTAAGCAAAGGCAGTGAACAAGAACAGATAAATGGGGAAAGAGGGGAAAAGAGCAAGGAGAGAGAGAGAGAGAGAGAGAGAGAGAGAGAGAGAGAGAGAGAGAGAGAGAGAGAGAGAGAGAGAGAGAAAGGAGGGGGGGGGGATGGAGATGAAGATGAGGAAAAGTAGGATGAGAGAGGATAAATGGGAGGTATGGAGGGATAGAAAGGATATAGCATGGGTAGAAATAGAAAGAAGTGAGGAAAGAGAGAAACCCAAGACAGTCAGACAGATAGAGATGAAGTGGAAGAGTAGAGAGATATATACTATGGGTGGGTGGATGAGGAGCGTCTGCACATGACGTGACGTGACGTCAAGTGAGTCGAGAGGTCAACACCTCCTGAGCATCAGGTTCATAGCACCTGTTTCATCTCTCTCTTTCTCTCTCTCTCTTTCTCTCTCTCTCTCTCTCTCTCACCAATGGCGAAGGATGCGTCACACCGCAGCGCTCCCCCAATTACTCTGAAGATGGTCATGCGTGGCCCCCTGACAACATCACTCTCCCCAGCCCTCAATCATACTACACAGACTCAGCAAACACCAGGAGAGAGGAGGCGAGACGGATCGTGACGGACAGACAGATAGAAAGATACAGTAGACAGACAGACAGACAGAGAGGCTGGCTCGCACACAAACAGCTGCTTGATGGGAATGGACAGACTGACAGGTGTTGAGGAGCAGGAAAGGGAGATGAATATAGGGAGACAGCTGAGCAAAAGGGAACAATGAACAATACTCATATAAAGGCAGATAGATGAGAGCCACATAAAGGGAAGACAAGGATGGGAAAGGAACAGAGAGAGACAGGCAGGCAGGCAGGCAGGCAGGCAGGCAGGCAGGCAGACACAGACAGACAGACATACAGACAGACAGAGAAAGAGAGAGAGGGATGGATGGATGGATGGACAGTGAAGTTTGCGGATGATACAACACTGGTGGGCCTCATCACCAAGGGCGATGAGACTCACTACAGAGAAGAAGTAGACCTGCTGGCCAGATGGTGCAAAGACAACAGCCTCCTGCTGAATGTCAACAAGACCAAGGAGATTGTTGTCAACTTCCAAAGGGTCCAAAAACAACTGCCACCACTGACCATCGACGGCGATAATGTGGAGAGAGTGAGCAGCACCATGTTCCTTGGAGTGCACATCAGCGACAACCTCTCTTGGACCACCAACACTACATCACTGGCGAAGAAGGCCCATCAGCGTCTCTACTTCCTGCGCAAACTAAAGAAGGCAAGTGCTACACCCTCCATCATGACAACATTCTACAGAGGAACCATAGAGAGCGTCGTGTCCAACTGCATCACAGTGTGGGGAGGAAGCTGCATAAAGAAAAACAGGAAGACACTCCAGCGTGTTGTGAACACAGCGAAGAAGATCATTGGAGTACCACTGCCCTCCCTACAGGATATTTACACCACACGCCTCACCGGAAAGCACTGATGATCATCAAAGACACAAGCCACCCTGCACACAAACTGTTCAGCCTCCTGCCCTCTGGAAAGAGGTACAGGCGCCTCCGTTCCCGTACCACCAGGCTGGCAAGCAGCACAATGCACCAAGCGATCAAGATGCTGAACACTCAACCCACTCTCCCTCCACTGTCAGCCTCTAGCCAGCAAGGCCACTGACAACCCCCCCAGCCCCCCCCCCCCCCATCCCCCACCACCATATCTGCGACTGAACATTCCACCTGCACTACTATACTTGTGACTGAACTTTCAACCTGCACTAACTCAAAACATGCACACACACACACACACACACACACACACACACACACACACACACACACACACACACACACACACACACACACACACACAAGCACACTGCACTTTCTGCACTAAACCCAAACATAAACACACTGACACACACTGACACACACACACACACAGACACACGAACACACACACAGACACACACCGCACCTTCTACCTGCACTAAACACATACACACACACACACACACACACACACACACACACACACACACACACACACGCACACACACACGCACACACACACTGCTGCTGGTGTACTTGACAGACCTTTTTAATATTTATTTTTCTTCAAAATGCTACTATTACCATGTCAGAACCGCATGTCCATACTGTCTTAAGTCCATGTCCATCCTTACCTAGATTAGTCTATGTCTGTATGGGAAAGCAAGAAATGTAATTTCAAATTCTTTGTATGACCAGTGCATGTAAAGAAATTGACAATAAAACCTACTTGACTTGACTTGACAGACAGCCAAGCTAGAACAAACTGACAGCTGGTGACAGACCCAAACTCTGCATGATGTGATTATGGACTCTCATAAGTGGAAGTAGGTAGGCTGCATTTTGCACATAGTACATCCTTAAATGAAAAGTGAATAAGCAAATATATTCAGTAATAAATGTGCAAATATGCAAACATCTGCAAATGAAAGTGCGTATGCAAAGTACGACCTCTTATTTATGCTTTTGTGTCCTTGCCAAAAAAGAAAATTGCTTCACGGTCCAGCATTCTCAGAGTAATACTGAGTGAATAGAACAAACAAAAACTCTGGTAAGATACTGCACAAAGACAAGAAGCAGTCTTATACAAAAAGATGAAGAGGCATTATTAAGCAATCTTCAAATTCGAAATAATAGACACACAGAAAATGCAGAACGTGCTCTTGGACAGATGAATTTATTGAAGGGTGGCACTGGTCAGAATTTGGTCGGTGAAGCGTGACTGTCGCTGTGTGAGACACGCTGCGTTTGGCAGTCTTTATGGTGTGTGTGTGTGTGTGTGCATGTGTTTGTGCGCGTATGTGTGCCAGTAAGATATAGACAGAGAGAAAGGAGTGAGTGAGTGAGTGAGCGAGTGAGTGAGTGAGTGAGTGAGTGAGTGAGTGAGTGAGTGAGTGAGTGAGTGAGTGAGTGAGTGAGTGAGTGAGTGAGTGAGTGAGTGAGTGAGAGAGAGAGAGAGAGAGAGAGAGAGAGAGAGAGAGAGAGAGAGAGAGAGAGAGAAAGAAAGAAAGAAAGAAAGAAAGAAAGAAAGAAAGAAAGAAAGAAAGAAAGAAAGAAA
>NC_085879.1:22690465-22797965 GCF_034702125.1 Engraulis encrasicolus
TAACATGTTTTGTTAAGTATTTTACCTGTTTTGAACAGGTCGATACTCTACCTGACATTTTTTTTTACCTGTATACCCTCATTATTCTATCAAAACTGATTATATCAAAATAGTTTGTGCTTGGTTTCTAAAAAAAAATGTATCCTATAATACCCACTTTTAGAATGTCATACTAGGACCATGTACATCCCATTGGCCCACCCATCCCTCTTGTTTTCACGCACAGATGATCATCTTTTTTTTTTTTAATTCCGAAGGAAAAATACTTCAAGAAGTTCTGAATATTTGTAAACATTAATGACAAATGTTTCTCAATGGTAAACATGGTCCGTTTTGGTCCGTTCTTTCCGTTTCTGTGTTGAGGGACACCCCAGGAGGAACTTGGTTACATGATGAATATGATCTTTTTTTCTTGCCTCTTCCATGTTCCCTCTCTTCCTTAGAGCCATGGAGAAGAGACCAGGGTCACCCACACCTAGCTGTGCGTCCATGAGGAGTGACATATCAAAGGACAATCCACCCAACCTCAAAGAGCCAAAACCTCCACCTGAACTAAGGTTCGTGAAGCACTCCTTCATGTTGTTTCCAAAGCTGTTTTAACCCCTAAGTGCAGAGCCTCTGTTATAACCGTTACGCTGCCCTTGGACTGCGTTACTGGTGCAGAACTAGACAGCTCGCAAACAGTTTCAGAGAAGGCAAGCTGAAGTGTGTTTTTGTCCTTTTATTTTCTGTCTTTCATCTCCTTACTGACTTTGACTTGCACTTGCACATTCACTTTCACTTTTCTTACTCTTGTAAGGTCGTTAGTTGCCCCTGACTAACTCCTAACTTTTATGTGTGCATTAACGTGTCAGTATGAGTGTACGATCTAAATGTATGCATGTCTGTAGGGAGAGAACACAGTGTTTACCTCGGGTCCAAGCGTTCACGCGACAGCTGGGCCACCACAATCTCCAGGCCCTCGGTAGGCGACCAATGCAAGCCCAGCGCTTCTTCTCATGCGCTCCTCTTCAGTGTTCAGGGTTCGGGGGGGAAACCCCACGTATAGTTCTTAAAATCCAAAAGTCTTCGTGTCCTCAGCAAGCTGTATGAGACAGTCTCTAAATATCCTTGACAAACCTCTCGGCAGGTGAATTCTCCAATTGCCTGCTCACGGCCTAGCAGGCCCGGCTAGCACGCGAGAGCCACCTCTCCTGAGGTCTCGCTCCGGAAGTCCCCCGTGACCTCTGAACCCCTACCTTTTATAGGTAACCAGTTGCGTCTCCCCCGTGTGATGTGGATATGATAGTGGGCTGTACTGTTCTGTGCACCTACTGACCCTTTACATCGTAACACTCTTGACACTTTTCTTACTCTTCAATTTCACTTCTTTTTGTACTGTAAAAAGACTAATATTGTCCAAGGCTCAAGTGAGAAAAGATACGAATTGCGTGAGAGAAGAAGTCTGTGGCTTTACGGCAGAAAACACTTCAAAACACTGACTGGGACGAGGAAGAAGATTTGCGCAGTAGGCGCAGTACCACATAAATGTCCACTAGGTGGCGGTATTCACCATAAGATTCACGGGAGTAATACAAACTCAGGCATGAAATTAAATGCAAGGCAGAACAACCGTATTGTCACCAAATTGGTTATGACCAAGTCTTAATCAATTACTTAGAGTTGCACCGTGTAATATTTTTAGTAGTTCATTTCCAGAATCCACGCTGCTCATTCACAAATGTTACCTTTTTAACAAGTACTTACCATCACCATCAAATTCTAAGCATTCGATATGACCGAGAAAATGGCACTTTTTATACATACAGAGGGGGATCTTCTCCATGCTCCGACATTTTGAATTTCCAGAAATAGACACTTTTAGCTGCAAAAAGATCAAATTTGGCAATAGGCAGCACAGTTTCAAGTTTTGAGCAGTATAGCTGCAATACCTACTCTGGCCACCGTGCGCCACCATCTTACACGGTGCACCTGCATTGTTATAGCAATGTTGTTATGATGTAGTTGAGTGTTTTCAGCAAAGAGTGAATAGGGCAGTTGATGGGCCCATCTGCAGTAAGAGGCTACAGTGTGACTGCCAGATATTTGACACAAGGCCCAATGTCCTAGTTAGCCAGAGTATCAGACATGTGGAGACACTGTTTTTGATATCACGAGCTTGTAATTGTAGAGGGCAATGGTGCTAGGCTGGCACAAGTGAACAGCCTTTTTGGTGCCTGTCATTAAAAAAGGTATTACACCATGTCCACAAAGCACCAGAAGCACCTCAATTAACTCTGTTAGACTGTCGATATGAATGAACTAGGAAATTGGGTCCTATGTCAAAAGTCCTGGAGTGTCACTTTAACTGTATCCAGCTCCATTAAGCCTATTTGCTATAATCTCATCGTCAACAAAATTGTAACATACAGTATGAGTCTTTTTATATTCCCTCTCCTCTTTAGTGCCATGGAGAAGAGACCAGAGTCTCCTACACCAAGCTGTATGTCCACGAGGAGTGACCAATCAATGGATGAGCCACTAAGGTTCAAAGCGCCAAAGCCTCCTCCAGAACTAAGGTATTGTCATGACTGTGTGTGTTTGTGTGTGTGTGTGTGTGTGTGTGGGGGGGTCTTTCTGTATGTCTGTCTGTCTGTCTGTCTGTCTGTCTGTCTGTCTGTCTGTCAGTACATAAGCAGATTAACACGTGTGAGTGTTTTTATATTCCTGCTGTTCCTCAGTGCCATGGAGAGGAGACCAGAGTCTCCTACACCTAGCTGTGTGTCCATGAGGAGTGACCAATCAATGGATGAGCCACTCAGGTTCAAAGCACCAAAGCCTCCAGAACTAAGGTATTGTCATGATTGTGTGTCTGTGTGTGTGTGTGTGTGTGTGTGTGTGTGTGTGTGTGTGTGTGTGTGTGTGTGTGTGTGTGTCTGTCTGTCTGTCTGTCTGTCTGTCTGTCTGTCTGTCTGTCTGTCTGCTGTCTGTTAGTACATGTGCCCATTAATATGTGTGCATGTTTTCATATTCCCTCTGTTCTTTAGAGCCATGAAGAAGAGAGCAGGGTCTCCTACACCTAGCTGTGTGTCCATGAGGAGTGACCAATCAATGGATGAGCCACTCAGGTTCAAAGTGCCAAAGCCTCCTCCTGAACTAAGGTATTAGAATGACTGTGTGTGTGTGTGTGTGTGTGTGTGTGTTTGTGTTTGTGAGTGTGTGTGTGTGTGTGTGTGTGTGTGTGTGTGTTTGTGTTTGTGAGTGTGTGCCTGCCTGCCTGCCTGCCTGCCTGCCTGCCTTTCCACTCCTTCGAGTGCTTTGAGCGCTTGAAGGAGCGGTAGGTGTTCTATAACTGCAGGCCATTTACCATTTTACCATTCTGTCGCTTTCTGTCACTTTTGACCAAAACTTACAAGGAGGAAATTCAAGCTAGTACAGCAAGTAGTCTGTTTGTCTGTCAATCTGTCTGTTAGTGCCATGGAGAAGAGAGCAGAGTCACCTACATCTAGCTGTGTCTCCAAGAGGAGTGACATATCAAAGGATAATCCTCCCAACTTCAAAGAGCCACAGCCTCCTCCTGAAATAAGGTTTGTTAAGCACAACCTGCAATAAGACAGTAAGCAATGATGTTGTTTACCAATCTGTATAGTTGTGCATGTCTGAGCACTATTAAAGACTCTCTCTCTCTCTCTCTCTCTCTCTCTCTCTCTCTCTCTCTCTCTCTCTCTCTCTCTCTCTCTCTCTCTCTCACACTCTCTCTTTCTCTCTCATGTGTGCATGTACAAATGTGAGCCCATTATTATAAGATTTCCCTTTCCTTTTCATTTAGTGCCATGGAGGAGAGGTCAGGTTCACCTACTCCAAGCTGTGTGTCCATGAGGAGTGACCAATCAATGGATGAGCCACTCAGGTTCAAAGCGCCAAAGCCTCCAGAATTAAGGTATCATCATGACTGTATGTATGTGTGTGTGTGTGTGTGTGTGTGTGTGTGTGTGTGTGTGTGTGTGTGTGTGTGTGTGTGTGTTGCTATCTGTGTGTCTGTCTTTCTGTCTGCCTGCCTGCCTGCCCGCCTGTCCGTCCATCCGTCTGTCTGTCTGTCTTTGGGTGCGCGAAGGAGTGGAAAGGTGCTAAAGTATATAAATGCTGTCCATTTTACCAATCTCTCTGTTTGTCTGCCTGTCTGTCAGCATGCCTCTTAAAGTGATACTGTACCATTTTTGGAAATAAGCTTACATTACACCTCCCCTTGAGTTAAATGAGTGAAGTTTACCTTTCTCCTGTACTTGCAATGATTCTCTGACTATGACAGTGCCAATTTTGCTGCCAAGTTAGCATTTAACATTGAATCCTATGAGACCAGGTAGCCGCCAGCTGGTCTCATAGGACTCAATGTTAATTGCTAGCTTGGAGTAAAGTTTGCACTGCCATACTCAGAGAACGACAGGAGGAACTTCAATCATTTAACTTAAGGGGGCAGGGGTGGTGTAATATGAGCTTGTTTCAAAAAATGGTACAGTATCACTTTAATGCATGAGCCCATGTGAGTGTGTTTATATTCCCTCTGTTCCTTAGTGTCACGGAAAAGAGATCAGAGTCACCCACATCTAGCTGTGTGTCCATGAGGAGTGACATATCAAAGGACAATCCACCCAACCTCAAAGAGCTACAGCCCGAGCCAAGGTTTATTGAACACAACCTGCAAAATTGCAGTTAGCAATGATCTTGTTTACCAATCTGTTTAAATGTGCACATCTAGGCTCTATTGAAGACTCTCTCTCTCTCTCTCTCTCTCTCTCTGTCTGTCTGTCTGTCTTTCTGTCTTTCTGTGTGTGTGTGTGTGTGTGTGTGTGTGTGTGTGTGTGTGTGTGTGTGTGTGTGTGTGTGTGTGTGTGTGTGTACGCATGTGATCCCATTGTCATACTATGCGATTTTTCATTCCTTTTTATTTAGTGCAGTGAAGAAGAGACCAGGGTCACCTACACCAAGTTGTGTGTCCATGAGGAGTGACCAATCAATGGATGAGCCACTCAGGTTCAAAGCGCCAAAGCCTCCTCCAGAACTAAGGTATCATCATGATCATGTGTGTATGTCTGTCTGCCTGCCTACCTGTCTGTCTGAGTGCTTGAAGGAGTGGAAAGGTGCTATATAAATTCAGTCCAGTTTACAATTCTGTCGGTTTGTCTGACTGTCTCTCAGTCAGTCTGTTGCATGAGCCCATTAATATTTGTGAGTGGTTTTATATTCATTCTGTTCCTTAGTGTCACGGAGAAGAGATCGGAGTCACCCACACCAAGCTGTGTGTCCATGAGGAGTGACATATCAAAGGACAATCCTCCCAACCTCAAAGAGCTACAGCCTGAACTAAGGTTTGTTAAGCACAACCTGCAATATGACAGTTAGCAATGATATTGTTTACTAGGCTGTTTAATTATGCATGTATGGGCGCTAAGTCTCTCTGTCTCTCTCTCTCTCTCTCTCTCTCTCTCTCTCTCTCTCTCTCTCTCTCTCTCTCTCTCTCTCTCTCTCTCTCTCTCTCTCTCTCTCTCTCTCTCTCTCTCTCTCTCTCTCTCTCTCCCGCCCTGTGTGTGCATGTGTGTCTGTGCGTTTAGCCTTGCCCTCTACTCACACAAGGCAACCCCAGTCCAAACGATTTTCTGTCATTGTTTCTCAATGGTGGAATGAGCTACCAGTTGCTACAAGAGCAGGGTCATTCCTCTCAACCTTCAAGAAGCTAGTGAAGACTCACCTCTTCTGAGAAAGCTTCCGTGCTTAACACTCTAACATAACTAATTCTACTCACCTTGTAGCCTTTAGTTTTTAATCTCTTTCCTTAGTCTTAGTCTCTGAGGTCTTTCCTTTAACATCTCTTATGTACCTAACATCTTTATGTACCTAATTTGCTTTCAACATCCTTTTAAAATCCTTTACTTATTTTTCTTTATCACTGTGTTGGACATTGTTGCCAGTGTTGCAACTGTACACTGCCCCTTGAGGTCTTTTTTTTGTTTTTTGTTGTTGCTTTTTTGCTACTTTTTTATGCATTGTCCTCCTCTTTACTCTTTGAAGGACAATGATATCAGTGTTGCAACTGTACACTGTGCCTTACGCTGTTCTTGTTTAAATTACTCCTTGTAAGTTGCTTTGAACAAAGACATCTGCTAAATACTAATGTAATGTAATTTAGTGTGTGTGTGTGTGTGTGTGTGTGTGTGTGTGTGTGTGTGTGTGTGTGTGTGTGTGTGTGTGTGTGTGTGTGTGTGCGTGTTAGCCCATTATTATACTATGAGATTTTTCATTCCCTATAATTTAGAGCCCTGCAGAAGAGACCAGAGTCTCCTACACCAAGCTGTGTGTCCATGAGAAGTGGCCAATCAATGGATGAGCCACTCAGGTTCAAAGTGCCAACTCTTACCCTTGAACTAAGGTATTATGACTTGTGTTTGTGTGTGTGTGTGTGTATGTGTGTGTGTGTGTGTGTGTGTGTGTGTTTGTGTGTGTGTGTGTGTATGTGTGTGTGTGCGCGCACACCTGTTTGTGAGAGCGGTAGGCCATTTGTATGTGTGAGTGTTTTTTTAATTCTTTCTGTTTATTAGTACCATGGAGAAGAGACCAAGGTCACCCACATCAAGCTGTGTATCCATGAGGAGTGATCAATCAATGGATGAGCCACTCAGGTTCAAAGAGGCTGCGTTGCCCCCTGAGCTAAGGTTTGTTAAGCACTTCTGAACAGCAAGATAAATATTACCTGTGGACCTCTGGTAATTTGTCATAATAATAATAAGGTCTGAGTTCTTAGTCCCATGCAAATGCACCATGTCTGTATTTGTCAAGAAATAATTCCACTGCAAATGACCCATTTTCAGTTTCACAGAACTCAGACGTCCAGTGATAATACTAGTCATTTCATTACATTGCATTTAGCAGACACTTTAGACCAAAGCGACTTACAAGGAGGACATTTAAGCAAGTACAGCAAGTAGTCTCATGCGAATGCAATTGTCTGTGATTGTTATTGTAATTGCATACCCTTTAATGCCTTTGGGCAGATCCTATGTTATAACCATACTCTCACCAGAATTGTAATGGCTATGTCTTAATATGTTACTTAATGTTTTCAGTAATGTCATAGCGAGTATTTTCAGCAAATTGTTAATAGGTCCGTTGGCGACCCCATCTGCAGTAAGAGGCTACTATCATTTTCTGGTATGAGTAACTGAGGATAATGAGGAAATTCATGTAGATGTCAACTTGTCCCTTATCATACCAAACAGAATCTGACTCACAAAAATAACGAAAAAAATCTAAGAAGAGTGCTTGCAGGTTGTCTTATACTGTATTGACATAGCAACATTGACAGTTATCTGAAGTGGTCCATAACATTGTGCCCTTTAATGGCGTGTTTCACATTTCTAATAAAGAGGATAGGCTACAGTGTCGTTAACTGTTTCAAGCCTAATTAATAAGTGTACACTAATATGTCTACACTGTCAGTGTGCTTCTATTGTTAACAGATGCCTTCAGGCTACATACTAGCCTACCCAGCGTTCACAATGTCTGTAAGTTCAGTAAATTACGGACATTTCTCCTCCCGTGGAAACTTTCCATTCATAAATACAGAGCTAAAAGCAGTAATTTGACATAATATAAGTTTGAGAGGTCCACAGGTAATACATATTCAGAGCGAATAGGGAGATGCAGTCGGCATCTTTGGTCTGCCCACCCAAAATGAGAGGGCAGACTATGCAAGGGTGAAAGAAAATAAACTTGAATTAACTGCAGGGAATTAGCAGGTGTTAGCAAAGGCCTTGTGGGATACTACCACTCATTCACCATTGTTATAATATGTATAAATAGCATGTCCACACAATTTGTTTTCTTGTGAGTATGTTGATAAGTAAGCCTCTGCTGTATTTTGTGAATGTTTGTCCATACAAATGATTCAAGCTGTTTTGACATTTTATTTCTACTATGACAGTGTGTGTCTGATGTACGTATGTGTGCCTGCATGCATGGGTATGAATAAAAGAGAGACAGATAGAGCCCAGTTGATGTTACTCTTATTGTACATCTAAATCTAACCATTAGATGTGTTGACCTTGTTTCATCATCGTTCTGTTCGTTCCTTAGAGCCATAGAAGCCTTAGAAGCAGAACTTCCTTATGAACTAAGGTTTGTCAAGCACTACCTTTTATCAACATTCTGGGCAAAACGATAAATGTGTATTTTTGATATAATAGTAGCACAGGGTATTTATCTTTGTTTTGTGTTGTCTCATTTACCCAGTAGCATTTTAGTTGGGTCTGTCATACGTCGTTAGCTTCCTGAGTTCTGCCATTTTTTCATTAGTGATATGATGAGATCCGTATCACCTACACCAAGCTGTGCATCCATGAGAAGCGACATATCAAAGTACTCTGAGCAAAGGTATGTTAAGCACCTCTGTTGACAATTCATATGAACTTCATAATAAGCAAACATAATGGGTCACAATACTACACTTTTCTACAAAATAAGGTGTCATAATGCATTCACACAAGTATTCATTTTAATTTGTGCATGCTCACGACGACACCCAATAAAAGTAAAGTAGAAACATAAAGGAATGCATAAATCTATGTTAGTCAAACAGAAGTGAATGCCCTTAGGAAATGAAATACAGTTTATTGCCATATCATTTGATTATGATTTTACTTAGACACTTGCCAAAAAGTAGTAGGACCAGAAAAACTGCTAATTTCGAGGTGGTTTCTCAATTTTTGCCGCGGCTGTATACATATTCAGACAGGTGCAACATTACCTGTTATTATTAATTTAACCCAGGTTACCCCATAAAACTAGTCCCGTCCAAATAGAACGTTGTAGGCAATAGTAAAACTGTCCCTTGGAAATAATTTTGTGAAGTTTTACGGTTATTCAATACAATTCATTGTCAAAAGCCATGTCTCTTTATTTTCCAGCCAGTCACGGAGAAAGGAATCAGAAGGCATGAAAAATTTGGCTGAAAAAAAGAAGTTTCATGAAGACTTAGTTAACATCTTCAGGGTATGACACTCTTTTTAAAAAAAAAATCTTACTTTGCTGTCTGCGCTTTGACTTACTCGTAGCACAGAGCCTCTGTTATAACCTTATTGTAACGACCAAGTCTTAAAGCAACACTCCGTTTTTTTGGACACAGGACCTCATTTCCGAGTCAGCCGGAGTGTTAGAAGTGTGTCCAGATTGTTTTTTTGAAATTCCATGCAGTCCTTGTAAAACCGCGTCTCGATGTTGCTATGCTAGCGCAAGTGATCCACTTTTACTAGCATGACCCAAAAAAGCAGTCTTAACAAATTCAATAAGCAATCAAATCACATCAATTATTATGCCAGGCTGTGGATGTGAAGGTTTGTGGTGATAGAATACTGTTTCAAATAAAACTGACCTGGCCTTACATAGATTTTTGTAATAAGGTGAACTAGTTTCTCCTAGTCAGCGGAATTTTACCTTGCTCTCGACAGCTGTGATCAGATAACCACTTCAACAGTGAGACGCCAGCTAGAACCACACTACTCTACATTACTGCGTTTTTTTAATGTATAGTGGAATATAAACCAACAACGTGGCAACATGGAAATAAATGTGCATATCAAATTGCGACAATAGAGCCCATAACCGTTCTCATTCTTTTCCTGAAAAGACCCGGAAAGAACAAAACTACTCCTATCTGCAGGAGATAGTAAACACATCCGACGCTACGTAACAGGGTGATCTGCAGTGATCATTTCAGCCCTGACGACTTCATAAAGTCAATCAGAATAGCCACAAAGAAAAGTCTGAAAACATTTGCGGTGCCATTCACCTTCCCAATCCCTGGTGTGCCACAGCCACTGTGATACCAACAGTCTCCGAAGATCACGTTTGTCCTAGCTTACACAGGCATTCTGCTGCTGTCACTGTAGCAGTGTTTTACTGATGATGATTTAGCTAACGTTACCTAAACCTTTGCTGTGCTTTACGTGCTATGGCTGGTGTGCCTTCATTGCAATAGTTACACAGTACACTGTTTACATAAACTTACACGGCAGCTTCGTTCTTCAACTAGGGAACAACTCACAAAATGTTTTGATAACTTACCGCATTGACAACTGGCCATTGGTTCCAGCAGGTCCAGGTATTTTTTCTCGACTGAGAAGAATGTTTAGCACTCCACAATTGAGATACAAGTCCTGGTGCTCCGTTATGCACACATCTCGAGATGTGCTGTGCCAGCATCTAGACTATGGAACGATGCAATCTCTTGCATCTGTGGGGAAACTAAGTCCCAACTCGGCAGCAAAAACATTCTTCTTCCATCTCCAATGCCTTGCAATTTCGGCACTGACACGACACCAATCTGTTATTCTGTTCCGGCTTTCTGCTACAGTTTCAGTGGCTGCTGCCTCATACAGAGCGCGCTCTTGTTCGGACCTTTTCAAATCCATCTCAACTCTAATGCAGTATATTCCGGCTCATACAGGTATGCTTCTGAATTTGCTAGTCCTCGTCATCAAAAGCGTCGGGTTCTCAGAATATTACCATTCTTTTTTATGATCAGAGATCGTCTGATCATAGATCTAGCAGACAGCTGCGCTCAAAACAAACTTGACAGTGAGAACCGGTAACATTGGTGTTAGATATCAGTCCGCGACTGCCAAATCAGGAAGTACTTTGCTGCGGGTGAGCAATGTAATTATAAGGTTGGTTTACTCCCTAAATCTCTGTATCGACGTGGGTATGTGTGTCGATAGCCTGGCGAAGTAATTGACGTGCTTTGAGTGTTTATTGAACTTGTTAAGACTGCTTTTTTGGGTCATGCTAACAAAAGTGGATCACTTGCGCTAGCTTAGCAACATCGACCTGTGGTTTTACAATGACTGCATGGAATTTCAAAAAAACAATCTGGACACACTTCTAACACTCCGGCTGACTCGGAAATGAGGTCCTGTGTCCAAAAAACCAGAGTGTTGCTTTAATTGGTTGTGCACTCAGCAATGCCATAGGAATTTCGTTATGATATAGTTGAGTGTTTCCATTAAAGAGTCAATAGGCCCATCGACGGTCCCATCTACAGTAAGAGGCTATGTTTGAATTCATGAAGATTCATATGACATCTTAGCCCTTTCTCCTTCTGTTTGGTCAAAGGAATTGGAGAATAGAGTGATAACATTTATGAAGCATGAACTGGAGAGGTTTAAGAAGCTTCTGAGAAATGACAACATAAAATACTATGACAAGGGAGTAGATGACAACTATGATGCCAGAGAGGGCGCTCTCAACATTGCACTACATTTCCTACGGAAGATGAACCAAATAGACCTTGCAGACTCCCTGGAGAAATGTAAGAAATCATTTTCTTATGGTGCACATAGAGGGACAAATATACTATATTTTTGTTTTTTTACCGATAATGCACCTGTGCAGCATAACTGTGTTTTTATTAAAATTGTTTGTCCTGGCAGAGGTTTCCATAGATTATTTGTGTATTGTAAATCGATAGTTATTCTAGTAGTGTAGGCTTGGTTATGCAAACAGGAAATAACTTCAAATAATCCTTAAAATTTGCATTTTAACACCACAGATAGCAGTTTGGTTTACTTAGATTTTTCCTTTAGAATGCTAACAACCTTGGTATTTTTGCTGAATGGATACATATTACTGTAAAGGGATACCCCACCCACAGGTAAAACTTCCTCCCACAGTAACTAGCATTGGAAGACCCAGCCACTGCCTGAATCTGGCGGCACAATATTTTGAAATGGTGCCATTATATTACACCAACTATGCTAAGCAAAGCTAATGTCAGCTAAATTAACTTGCCTCAGCATAGTTGTTCAAATCTTATGGCACACTGTATGCTTAAACTCTATTTCTCTATATCGCTTTATTCTCAACATCATTTAAATGTGCGCCACTGTGTGATGATGCGCTGGTGGGCCACACTGACACTAACTTGAGAGCCGAAATGCATCTCCTTGTTAACGTGGTGGTATGAATTAAAATGAGGGGGAAAAAATTCCA
The DNA here is from genome assembly GCF_034702125.1 of Engraulis encrasicolus. Taxonomy (NCBI): domain Eukaryota; kingdom Metazoa; phylum Chordata; class Actinopteri; order Clupeiformes; family Engraulidae; genus Engraulis; species Engraulis encrasicolus. The sequence continues at coordinate 22,702,481 of NC_085879.1, forward strand.
GGGAGTGACTCCATTTTGCCTGGGGCTGGGCTATTCCTTTAAAGGCCATATTTGTCCCATTTAAACCAGTGGCTTTAAATATAATCAACAGGTCCCATTGAGCTGTGTCAGCAAAAGCTAAAATCAAATCTGAAGAAAAAATACAAACGTGTCTTACAAGGAATATCACAGCAGGGGAAATCAGAACTCCTTGAAAAAATTTACACGGATCTCTTCATCACAGAGGGAAGAGGTGATGTATTCAGTAGCGAGAATGAAATAAGCTGTATTGAGAAAGCAACCCGAACCCAAGATACAGAAGAGAAACCAATTGAGTGCAACAGCATCTTCCAGCCATTGCCTGGAGAAGAGAAGGCCATTAGATTGGTGCTCACAAATGGAGTTGCAGGAATTGGAAAATCCATTTCTGTGCAGAAGTTTATCTTGGATTGGGCAAATGGAGTTGAAAATCAAGAGATCGAATTGATCTTCCCACTTCCCTTCAGAGAGCTGAACTTGAAGAAAGAAAAATACAGTTTGATGGAGATCCTTCACCAGTTTTTTCCTGAAACAAAAGGGATGATGTTCACCAAAAGAAAGGACTACAAAGTCCTCTTCATCTTCGATGGCCTGGATGAATGCAGACATCCTCTTCAATTCAAGAAAAATGAGATCTGGTCTGACCTAACCACACCAACTTCAATGGATGTCCTTCTGACAAATCTGATCAAAGGCAATCTGCTGCCAAATGCTCTCATTTGGATAACTTCCAGACCAGCAGCAGCCAACCACATACCTCCTGAATGCATAGACTTAGTGTCTGAGGTACGCGGCTTTAATGACGAACAGAAGGAGGAGTACTTCAGAAAGAAGATCGAAGATCAGATGCTGGCTGAAAGAGTTATCAAACTCATAAAAGAATCAAGAAGTCTCTACATCATGTGCCACATTCCAATCTTCTGCTGGATCTGTGCAACTGTTTTTGAAACAATTCTGTTGGAAACAGAATCCTCAAGGGCAAGTAAACAGCAAATCCTGAATACGCTGACACAAATGTACCTACACTTCTTGATATTTCAGACAAAACGTAAGACTGAGAAGTATGATGATGAGAAATCCAGTTGTTGTGGGTCTCCCCAGTGGGATGAGAAGGGCACTCGGGCCTTGGGGCAACTGGCTTTTGACAACTTGCTGGACAACAATCTGATCTTTTGTGACAGTGATCTCATAGACTGTGGCATTAGTGTGGAAGATGCTTTCGTATACTCAGGAATGTGCACTCAGATCTTCAAGGAGGATTCCGGGATACTCTTTGGCACTGCATTCAGCTTTGTACATCTGAGCATCCAGGAGTTCATGGCAGCATTGTATGCACACATTTGTATGAGCAAAGACAACAGGAATGTTTTTGCTGACGAGGACACATGCTCCGAGAAGGAAACCAACATGACTGACCTGCTGAAGAATGCTGTGGACAAGGCCTTGAATAGCAACAGTGGACAGTTAGACCTTTTCCTGCGCTTCCTTCTGGGTCTCTCACTGGAGTCCAATCAGAAGCTCTTACCTGGCTTACTGACATACAGTGAGCGCACATCTCAGAGCAAAGAGGAAATAGTGAAACACATCAAAGATAAGTTGAAGGAAAACCTCTCAGCAGAGAGATCAATAAATCTCTTCTACTGTCTTAATGAGTTGAATGACAAGTCGTTGGTGGATGACATCCAAAATCAGCTGAAGTCTGGCAGCCTCTCCTGTACAAAGCTTTCCCCTGCCCAGTGGTCAGCACTGGTCTTTGTACTGCAGACATCAGAAAAGGTGATCGAAGACTTTGACCTTAAGAAGTTTCAAAGGTCAGATGAATGCCTGAAGAGACTTCTTCCCGTGGTCAAAACTGCCACAAAAGCTAGGTGGGTACAACCTTTGTTTTCACTGAACTGTTACTCACTGGCATTGACAAAAAATAATAACAGGCTCATAAAACGCTACAAATAAGCATTTACAAACATATATAAACATGAATTGTATATTTTTCCCAGATGAGATACATATTAGGTTAGGTCACTTTATTAAACTAATTATGAAATATAATATAAAATTCATGTTTATATACATGTATGTTTGTTAATGCTTATTTGTAGTGTAGCGTTTTAAGAACCTGTTGTATTTGTAGCGTTTTATGAACCTGTTGTTATTTCTTGTAATCATTAAGAGTCTCGTACATACAGTAGCTAAGTGTATCCACCTGTTTATGATGTGCCCAAACATTTTAGTGTCCAAACATTTTAGATCAAACCTTTGTAGTCACCTTGCATCATGTATTTAATAGTTTTGTGGTGATAACCAGGGCTCTAAATTAACTTTTTCCACCACCAGCCAATTTGGCTAGTGGACATTTTTTCTTACCAGCCAAACAGAAGTTCAACTAGCCATTTTTTAAATCTCGCCAAAATAAACTATGCATTAGGCTAGTTATTTTTTTTCTAATTAAATGGTCATTTTGTCCAACTGTTTCTACAACACAGATACACTATAGGCCTGCATAGGCTACTATATGCCTACATAATAATTAAGCATATTATAGGCCTAGGCTATATATTTTTTCATTATTTTTTAACTTCTGCTTTATTTTTTACTTTCATTACTTAGGCCTAATTAATTTGATTAGTTTTTGTTCAATTCCTCTGAAAACAGCTGAATCACATCGGACAAGCCACTCACATAACAGACCTTTAACATACAGTAACCAATCACAGAGCCAAACACTACAAAACCTCACATACGCACACCCCAAGGAAGGAGAGATGAGGGGAAAATGAGAGGAGAGAGGAGGAGCTCTTCTCTACCATGCGCAACAAAATGACAAGAGTCCTAGTTTAATTAAAAGTAAATAATATCTCGGGAATCTTCGCTTCCTTTGTTACTTCCACAGCTTCGTCGTTGGTTGCTTTTTTTTCTTTCCGATGGCGTGGGCTTTCCAACTTAGTTGCGCCACGACTCTGAACATTTCAGAAGACAACTGAACTGACAGCTACGGTCACACTACTCTGACAGTCGGTTCTCCTCCTCTGCCCTGGTCGCTATTTCGTTCCACAACCACTCATTTTTAACGTCACTATTTACAATTACTACTAGCATTCACCAACACACAGAACCTTGCTCTAACCCCCGCCACATTCTCATCACTCGCACAAAACATAGTCTACACAACAGAAGTAGGCCTAGCGCTATGCATAATCTGCGTAAGTCCTGTTATTGAAACGGTCAGGGTTTCGCTGCTTCAAAAATGCAGCCTGTTACAGCAAGGTTCATATAGTAATAATAGCAGTAGTGACGGGGTTGTAGCGAAAGCGACGAGAGCATAGGAGGAGAGCTGCCTGTCAGAATAGTGTGAGCGCAGCTTAGCTGACAGAAGGCTGGTCGTCTGAAATGTTTTCAATCCTGGCGCGCGCAACAGCATGGAGTTGACGCTCGATGCACTGGAAAGCCCACGGTGGGAGGCTACGTCGTGACGCTAGTGTCCATGGGTAATGTAGGAAATCTCGCCCTATAACGTTCGTCAGAGCAGCGGTTTACCGTTCATAAGTTACTGTACTCGGGCGCTACTAGCCAAATTGGCGGGTAGGTATTTTTTTCTACTAGCCAAAATTACTTTTCACCCGTGTTTGGCGTGTTGGCGTGTGTTAATTTAGAGCCCTGGTGATAACTGATGCAATGTGTACCTTAATTGATTAACTGCTACCGTGCTTCTTTTCAGACTACTAGATTGTGGAAACATGAGTGGTGTAGAACAGGTCTTTGGGTTGTATTTGGGTTTGAGTTGCTTTTGGTTGCTTTCCCATTTGGGTTAAATACCTTCTACATCTCAACTTCTCAACTTCAAAGAAAATGTATTCAGTTGTGTTTCAAATCAATTAATGTGGTATGCACGAAGGAATCTGAGCTTTTGTTTGCTCCAATATAAGCAAACTCCATAAAGCTGGTGTGAATATCAATTGTGACCAACAAATATATGGTTTTATTTATCTTCTTATACTTACTATTTACATCACAGGCTGGACAACTGTTGTCTAACTCAAGAGAGCTGTTTAGCTATTGCAAAAATCCTCAGCTCTTCATCTCTGAAGGAGCTGGACCTGAGTGGCAATGCAATTAAAGACACAGGAGTGGAGATTCTGGCCTGCGAACTTCAAAATCCACAGTGCAAACTTGAGACCCTGAGGTAATTTTACTTGCCCCTACATCAACACAAGTATTAGGGAAGAAATGTTCTCCTAGAGAGATATCACATGATATGGCTGAAAACATTTACAGCATTTTCCATCCACCCTAAACTTTCATTTTCTTCTTTTCTTTAGGCTTTCAAAAGGCAGCATCACAGGTGAAGGATATGCCCTTCTTGCATCAGCCTTGAGAAGAAACCTCCACCTGAAAGAGTTGGATATGGGAGGGAATGACCCTGGTGACTCTGGAGTGAAATTGTTGACAGGTTTACAGAAGGATTCCATCTGCAAACTGGACACCGTCAGGTTTTACTTCATTTCCCATTGTGACATTTTTTTCAATTGTGAAGATCAATACAGTATTATGTTATGAATCCATACTTGTTTACGTGTCAATATCTGTCTATTTTAATTATTTGTGCATGTGTTATACATGCTTTGCTTTTGTAGAATTTCATTACATTGTGAAGATCAATATTATGTTATTAATCCATACATGTTCACGTGTCAATATCAGTCTATTTTAATTATTTGTGCATGTGTTATACATGCTTTGCTTTTGTAGAATTTCATTACATTGTCTGGACACACAAGGTAATGATTTAATTCATTTTAAATGTCATTTTCTCAATTTCCGTCATTTCTTCACTCTCTACAGGTTCTTAATGAATGATGATGCAGAGAAATCATGTGGATATTTGAGTATAGTTTTAGGCAGAAACCCCTTACTCTTGAGAGAGCTGAATCTCAGTGAACACAAACTGGGAGAATCAGGAGTGAAGCAGTTTTGTGCACTCCTGGAGGACTCACACTGCAGATTCAAGAAGCTCAAGTTAGTGCTTTAAGTCCAACCAGCATGTTTTGTAATAGTCAATATGTTGATGTTAAAATGAATGTACATACAGTGCTCAGTAATGAGTACATCCCTTTTGAAAAGTAACATTTTGAACAATATTTCATAAACACACAAGTTAGGTCCAGAATTTGTAGAGTAAGTTTACTACATCTTTGAAGCTTACCACAGAAAAGTAAGTTATGTAAGTTAAACTACATATTTTCCCATTTTTGTGAAATTATGGTGAGCATACCCCAAACTGATGCACAGTTTGTCTCTTCAAAAACTCCCCATTTACAGTGCCCTCCATAATTATTGGCACCCCTGGTTGAGATGTGTTAAAAGCCTTAAAATAAATTCAGTGTTTATTGCAGAAGAATACTGTCACACTGAAAATTTTAGGAAAATGTAGCCTTCAACTCAAATGAATTGTAGGAAAATAAAAAAAATCCCTGACTAAAAAATAATTATTTTTCATTAAATCACCTGTTCCACAATTATTGGCACCCTTAACAATTCCCAGGAAATAAATATAATTGAAGCATTTCTGTCATTTCTACAGTAGTTTACAAAGTTTACCAGAGTATGTAGGAACATTTAATTAGTAATTCATCACTTCCTGTTTCCCTGGGGTATAACTATGACGTGACACCGAGGCCATTTCTCTTATCCACTCTTAAGCATGGGAAAGACAAAGGAACACAGCATACAAGTGAGGCAGATGTGCGTCGACCTTCACAGGTCAGGCAGAGGCTACAAGAAGATTGCCACTCAACTGCAGCTGCCCATATCTACTGTGAGAGGAATAATTAAGAAGTTCAAAACAACTGGAACAGTGGTAAACAAGCCTGGACGAGGACCCAAGTTTATTTTGCCACCACGCACAGTGAGGAGGATGGTAAGAGAAATCAAAATATCTCCAAAGCTCACTGTTACAGAATTACAACAAATGGTAGCATCCTGGGGTCACAAAGTCTCCAAATCAACCATCAGGCGCTGTCTACACGCCAACAAGCTGTTTGGGAGGTATGCACGGAGAAAACCTTTCCTCACCCACAATCATAAACGCAAACGTCTGGAGTTCGCCCAGCGGTATTGGGGCTTCAACTGGGACCGTGTGCTTTGGTCAGATGAGACCAAGATTGAGCTTTTTGGCAACAAACACTCTAAGTGGGTCTGGCGTGCCACGAAAGATGCGCATGCTGAAAAGCACCTCATACCCACTGTGAAGTATGGGGGTGGGTCAGTGATGCTGTGGGGCTGTTTCGCTTCCAAAGGCCCTGGGAAGCTTGTTAGGGTGCATGGCATCATGAATGCTTTGAAATACCAGGACATTTTAAATCAAAATCTGTTGCCCTCTGCCAAAAAGCTGAAGATGGGTCGTCACTGGGTCTTTCAGCAAGACAATGACCCTAAACATATGGCCAAATCTACACAGAAATGGTTAACCAGACACAAAATCAAGCTCCTCCCATGGCCATCTCAGTCCCCAGACCTCAACCCCATTGAGAACCTGTGGGGTGAGCTGAAGAGGAGAGTACAGAGGAGAGGACCCAGGTCTCTGGATGATTTAGAGAGATTCTGCAAAGAGGAATGGCTGAAGATCCCTCTTTCTGTCTTTTCCCATCTTGTGAAACATTATAGGAGAAGATTAGGTGCTGTTTTGTTGGCAAAAGGGGGTTGTACAAAATATTAACAACAGGGGTGCTAATAATTGTGACACACATTATTTGATGTCAAATAATTATTTCTTTATGTGGGATTTTTTCCCCACTGAATAAATGCACTTGTATTGAAGGTTGGATTTTTCTCTTTTTTTTCCATTAAGGTCCCATATTATTTAGAGAAAAATAATAATAATTGGAAGCTAAAAAACACATCTCAACCAGGGGTGCCAATAATAATGGAGGGCACTGTATGTTCGAATGAGTTAAGATCAGTTGTCATACTTACAGTAATCACTAAAATCACTCTCACCTCTTTAGAAAATCAGTATTGGACATAGGTGTGTGTTGGGTGCACAACAACCACATATGCCATTCCTTGCCATGTGCGGCATAGTGTCATGGGAATTAATCACCCCAGTTTACATTTGTACTTCCTTAGATAGTTTTGGACCCCAGTAGATACAGGTTTCTGACTGATAAGGAAAGCTTTGATGGTCTTCTTATAGCATTGACCCTTCTGGTGTAAAAAGTGTTTTTCTTTGTCAGGCCTTTTGTCCTTTCTCTTCCATGTGGTATCGTTGCTAACAGCAGGAAATGAGAAGGGGTTTGCTCTGAAAAATATTGTTTTATAGCCAACTGTTTGGTAGAAACTGTGTAATAATCCTTACACTCTTTTGAGACCGATTGAAAGCTTGCTCAATTACTAAAATAGAGGTTTCCACAGAGACTTTCATTTAATCTGCATCACCCTAATTTGTCCGAAGTGGAAAATGTGTAATAAAAATCATATCATGTAAAAAAAATACTTCTATGTTGTATGTTCAACAGATATTGTACTGAACATAGTCTATGCATGTTATGGAGATATTGTTTGCTTTTATTGAAATATTGCTCAAAATGTTACTTTTCAAAAGGGGTGGACACATTATTGCAGAGGACTGTATACAATATTATAATGCCGTATTTTCTGAAGGCCGTTCATCAATTTAAACTAAATATCTCTTTCAGGCAGCACTAAAGCGTTACCCTTTTTATGTAATTGTTCACACTAATACTTATCACTAATACATTAGCCTAATAACAACTGAAATGTCACCTGCTTAATAAACACAATAGAGCTACAAAGTGAGGCCATCATCAGAATGTGGTCAAAACCCTTCCCCTGGTTCCATATCAAAAATGGTAATGGACTCTAAACAGGGGTTTTGGATATTGGTTGCTGCTGAAGGGAGTAATTCTGGAGACCCTAGCCATTTTGCCAAACTACATTTTACATCTTTTATCTTGTGGGTTTTGCAATCATCGTGGTCTGCTTTTGATTATTGTATTACTTTTGCCTCCTGCTGTGTACAGGCTTAAGAACTGCAGCATAACAGAAGATGGCTGTGCTGCTCTGACTGCAGCTCTGATATCAAACCCTTCACACCTGGTAGAGCTGGACCTTAGTGAGAATAAACTAGGGAACACAGGTGTGAATTACATCTTGGAGTTACTGACATTTAAAGCAGAGATTCCTGAGTAAGTCATGGAACACAATTAGCGGAACAGTTCTTCAGCATTATACTGATTAAATCATTTAATAATTTAATTATTTTATTTTATTTTTGATTATCTAACTGAAAATCTCTAACTGAATAGGAATATGCAAGTATACTCTGAAGTGGAACAGCCATCACCTCTTCTTAGGACACCACACTGCCAGTTACAAAAACTGAAGTAAGTCATGGATTTGGGATAATGTCATGCCCTTTTTATTACTAAGTTCACAATGTGCAGGTGTGAATATGCATATTTAGTATTCTAATCCTCTCATCCCTCTAGAATTCAATATGTTGGAAAATGTTTTAACTGCACAATGTTTCCCCCCAGGCTCTCAGACTGTGGTATAACAGGACATGGATATAATACTCTGGCCTCAGTTTTCAAATCAATACCCTCACACCTGAAAGAACTGGACATGAGAGGAAATGACCCTGGAGATTCTGGAGTTGAGCTCCTCACCTCAGCACTGAACAATCAGGAATGCAAACTGAAGTGAGCAAATCAAGTACAAAAATGTTCACAGAATGAATCATTTAAGTATAAAGGGAGAGAGCGTGTGGACATTACCTATTGTTTTATTTTAAATATATGTTCATGCGATGGAATTGAGGAAAGGAATGTGGAATAATAGAATAGTGAGTGAGAAACAAAAATAGTGAATGTATTAGTGTCTGTTCACCTGGGGGTGGCAGTTGTTTTTTTTTAACTGGAGGGTAAAGGATTGCACCTGCATATTTGTGCTCTGCATCTGTAAAATTCTTAGAAATTCTGGCAGACTGTCGTGAAGACAATCTCCTCTCTTTTCTGTAGGCTGCTGAAGAGTGCCACTGCAGAGAAAGCTTATGAGCATCTGGCTTCAGTTCTAGGCAAAAACCCCTTACTCCTGACAGAGCTGGATCTGAGCAATACAAACGTTGGAGACTCAGGGGTACAACAGTTGTGTGCTCTACTGAAGGATTCACACTGCAAATTCAAGAAACTCAAGTTAGTAATTTAACGTATTAACACATGGATATTTTGCATTGGAACACATATTTGAAGATTGTTTAATATTTTGTCTCATGGCATGTAGAGGTGCTTCATCACTGTATTATCATTATGTAAGACCACACATTGATGCTCTCATTATATTCTTAAATATGTGATATTCATGTTTCAGTTAAGTGGTAATTACACTACTTAAAAAGTTAAATCACTTCACATTCCTATCTTTCCAGACTCTCAGACTGTGGCATAACTGAAAAAGGATATGCTGCTCTCGCTGCAGCTGTCAAATCAAACTCCTTGGACGAGCTGGATCTGAGAGGAAATGACCCTGGTGACTTTGGAGTAGAGCTCCTCACTTCAGCATTGAACAATCAGGAATGCAAACTGAAGTGAGGAAATAAAGTAAAATTACAGCGTCAAAGTATAATGGATTTTCTTCTGAAGAGTATGAGAAATGAAAATGTGCTTTTAGTATGTTGATATGTTGTATAACCATACGATCACACCACGGGCGTTGAACGCGTGGAAAGATGCGGAAGTAATTGACTTTGTATGGGAGAGCAGGCGGCGAACGAGGCAAACGCGTCGGGAGCGTTTCTAGAGGCGAGGGCGTTGAATATATAAATAGAAATATGTAATGAGCTCGGTGGCTGCAGGGCGTCAGCCAATGGAATGTTCACATTTTTCTAAACACGAGCTTCGGTTGGTCGAGATTCCTGGCTGAACGCTTCAGGTTGAATCGTTTGCCTCGTTCAACGCCCCTGACCAGTGCTTTCCAGGCAGGAGTCAGCAGCGTTGTGGCTCTTTCAACGCTGGCGGTGTGATCGCGGCATTAGGGCATTAGATCGTGTGAGATTTGTCCTATCCCTGTTACATGTTAACAATTACTGAAAGAGAATAATGATTAACTATTGATTGTCTCTATATAGGTTGCTGAAAAGTTGTGCTTCAGTGAAAGCTTGTGAGTATCTGACCTCAGTTCTGGGTAGAAACCCCTTACTCATGACAGAGCTGAACCTGAGTGAGAAGATACAAGGAGACTCAGACGTGAAGCAGTTCTGTGCTCTACTGGAGGATTCACACTGCAGATTCAGGAAAATCAGGTTAGTGATTTGATGTTTTTCCAAATGCCTGCTATAGATCAAGTCAAGTCAAGTCAAGTCAAAGTTTATTTGTAATGCACTTTTAAAACAACACAAGCAGCTGACCAAAGTGCTAACAGAAGGGCCTAAGTAAAAAGACTTGAAACAACATAAAGCAACAATTGACAAAAGACGTGGAGACATCCATAAAACACATAAAAAACACAGGCATTAGTGGATACGATATGACTGAAAAAAATACAATAAAATACTGAAGTCAGTATCAGTAAGAACAAATAGGCCTATAGGCCTATAAATGAATGAACATCACACAAGAGTGTCAATAAATAAGAGGGTTTAAAAAAAGAAGAAGGTGGGTTAAAACAATAAATAAATAAATAAACAAATCAGTAAGTCAATAGGGCCCAGATGAGATTTAAAAGACAAGAATATATCAAGGGGAAGTAAAAACTTGGGCATAAAAATGGGTCTTAAGATCCGTTTTAAAAACAGCTAAGGAGGGAGCTAGGCGGATGTGAATAGGGAGCTCGTTCCACAGTTTTGGGCCAACAACTGCAAAGGCCCGGTCCCCTCTACTTTTAAGTCTGGAACGGGGCACCACAAGACACATTTTGTCGGCTGACCTGTTGGCCCTGGAGTGGCTCTGTAAAGTTAAAAGATCAGCTAGGTAGGGGGGTGCCAGACCGTGTAGGGCTTTAAAAACAAATAAAAGAATCTTAAAATGTATCCTGTGTCGTACGGGGAGCCAGTGGAGGGCAGCGAGTACAGGTGTAATATGCTCACGCCTCCGTGTCTTGGTCAGAAGACGTGCGGCTGCATTTTGCACAAGTTGTAGCCAGGTAAGAGAGGCGGAGCTTATGCCAGCTTATAGGGCATTGCAGTAGTCTAGGCGGGAGGTGACAAAGGCATGGATAACATTTTCAAAAATTTTAAAAGATAAAAAAGGTTTAGCCTTGGATAAAAACCTTAGTTGATAAAAACTGGATTTTACGACCATGTTAATTTGTTTCTCCATTTTAAAAAATTGATCTAGATGTTCCATTCCTCTTAATTTCTGACAGAATATAATTCCACAAACTAAACTCATACTTTATTGTTAAAATGTATAATATAATGAAATTAAAATGCAACAGATCAATAAGAATTGGCTTAAATAATTCATGCACATTAAGTTTAGTGTTATCTGAGGTTGTGTACAATGTTCTTTGGAGTGTCATGCGAACATTGGACTGAAACGTGAAAAGAATAATCTAATATTGCACCATATAAATCTGAAGGTACCAATTGTTGGTGTTCAAACTGCTTAACTCCATGCATATGCATATAATAGGACATTGTTCTATTTAACAATAATTTCTTAAATAAAAAAAATAAAAATAAAAATGATTTAACATTTTTTTAGGCTGTCAGACTGTGGTATTACTGGAGATGGATATGCTGCTCTGGCCTCAGCTTTAGAATTAAATCCCTCACACCTGGAGGAGATGGACCTAAGAGGGAATGACCCTGGAGACTCTGGAGTGAAGCTCCTCCTGTCAGCAGTGGACAATCAGAAATGCAAACTGAGGTTAGATAATTAAGTTAGATTACAGTCAATGTCAATGTTTTGGATTTCATTGCTGGTAAAAAAAATGAGTGTGGGAAATGGAAATGTATTGGTGTATGCAAAATGATGGATTAAGGGAATTGAATAGAATTGGGAAATTATGTTTGTGCAATATTCGCCCTATGCCCTCTGTTAAATGTTGAGGAATGTTGAGAGAAGACAATGGCCGTAAACTCGTGTTTGTCTCTATATAGGTTATTAAAGAATGATGCAGCAGAGAATGCCTGTGAGTATCTAACAACAATTCTAGGTAGAAATCCCTTACTCCTGGTGGAGCTGGACCTTAGTGGGAAGCAACAAGGAGAATCCAGAGTGAATCAGTTGTGTGCTCTGCTGGAGGATCCTCACTGCAGACTAAAAAAACTCAAGTAAGTGCCTGGGGCATGTGTTTAAAATCAGTAAGAATTGCCTCCAGTCATACATGAACTATGAAATAATGTTTGTGGTGGAAGGAGGCTTGGGGAAACCCTGTGCTTTTATGCCATTATAAAAGGACAGTACAAACTGAACTTATTCAGTGTTATTTGAATTTGAAGCTGTAACGGACTGCCTCTGTTCGAGCCCTATCTCACGTCATTTCGTGAAGTATTCACGAAAAAAATAACGTTCATTTTCGTGGTGCATTCACGTTATTGCCCGTTTTTCGTGGTTGGACAACGAAACGCTGCCTATTCATTTGAATTGCCCGACTGCTGCTATGGTTATCCAAGCGTCTGCAGGGGCGGGGAGGGGGTGCTGACAGAACACTGCTGATACACTCGGGACTCACTAATTCGACGCCCTTTCGGTACTTACGCCTTATGTCATACGATCCTAAACCTAAACCTAACCCTAACCTTAACCCTAAACCTGAACCTAAACCTAAACCTAACCCTAACCTTAACCCTACTTAACCCTAAACCTAACCCTAACCCTAACCTTAACCCTAACCCTAACCCTAACCCTAAATTGCTTGTTTGAAATGTTTGGTGACGGTACCGAAAGGGCGTCAAACTAGTGGGTCGCTAGGCAGCAGTCGGGCAATTCAAATGAATAGGCAGCGTTTCGTTGCCCAACCACGAAAAACGGGCAATAACGTGAATGCACCACGAAAATTGAAGTTATTTTTTTCGTGAATACTTCACGAAAGGCGTGAGATACGGTTGCTCTGTCTCCTCCGGAGTGAGAGCGCAGTGTTACCCCATTTACACTACATTTTCAATGTCACCACGAACTTCACCAATAGCAGGAGTGAGCCTATAAGAAGGCTAAGTTTAAATGTAATGGCTGTCAGAAACAACCACAAGCAGAGAGAGAGAGAGAGAGAGAGAGAGAGAGAGAGAGAGAGAGAGAGAGAGAGAGAGAGAGAGAGAACAATGCAGAATGTGCACCATGAAGATTCCCTGTTCCGAAATGCTGGTGCCAGAGACTGATCTGCTCTGATCCAAATTGAGCCTGAGCACGCACGTCTGCAAATAAGGGATCCTCTTCTGTTTCCTCCGGTTGACCAGTATGAGACCAATAGTGTTCGACTCGTTCAAGGAATTGTAACTTACCAGGAGGAATTCCCTAACCGACTGCCTTCGCTGCTTGAGCACATTCAGGCCTGAGCAAGAGCGGTAAATGCGGTAAATAGCTGACTGGTGCTCAACAAAGAGCTTAAAAATCTTTTTTAAAAGAGTTGGTGGCACCGTTACAAAGCTAAATTTAAGGTAGCATTTTTTTACTCAATAAAGAGGTATAAAAAGCAATATTCTCTTCTCTCTCCAGATTATCAGACTGCGGTATAACAGAAGAAGGATATGCTGCTCTGGCCGTAGCTCTCAAATCAAACTTCTTACACCTGGAGGAGCTGGACCTAAGAGGAAATGACCCCGGAGACACTGGAGTGGAGCTCCTCACTTCAGCACTGAAAAATCAGAAATGCAAACTGAGGTGAAAACGATTATTATTTTTCCTCTGGATGAGTACCATGGACAACTCACAATGGGTGTTGTGAATACAAATATTATATTAAATACTTTTAAATATGAGACTCCATACATTGATACAGTTACTCTATTAAATTAAACATTAGAATTCTTTAAAGTGCGGGCGCGATCACACAGACCACGGATTTCTGCCTATAATCTGCGATGCGCGTCCAGCTGATAATCAGAAGTGACCACACCGAGCGCGGATCCACTGCCCATTCAAATGCGGTGACTAGGCAATGTAACGACTCAACTGTCACTCGCAATGTAGCCTAATCGATGGTGTTGTGTCCTTAAATGTTGTGAATACATACACAAAATGCTTTGTCCATTCATCTATGTAAAATTAATAGAGGACAAGCTATTTTCTTGCTCTCCTAACGTTGGATAGTGAATCTGATATGAATGTTGATAACGGTCTCCTATCGAACATCTGGAAATCTGCCGCGGGTTTTCCGCCTTGAGTTGAACTTTTTTCAACTCAATCTGCCCGGCCAGGAGAGGCGGAGAATCCGCAACCGGTCTTGCGCTGATATTGGACGCGTAATCCACTCATTTTCCTTGACAAACAATAGAACACATCCTCCTCCTACTTTAAAATTTGCGGTCTGTATGATCGCGCCCTTAAGGGTAGTGTGCAGTATGCTTTGAGCAGAATCACTTCAACATGGGTAGAACAATAGATTCACTTACGTCAATGTCCCCCTCACTGACTACGCTCCTCAGATGCCAACCTCCTAAACACCAAGTATTGCATCCTATGAGACATAGCCTTTGCCATTGCTTCCCCCACCCTCTGGAACTTCCCCTGGCCATCCAAAATTCTTATTCATTGCTTTCCTTCAAATGCAATCTCAAGACCACTCTCAACACTTGCGTCTAGTACCACCAGAATCACCCTCTTCTCCTCCACATCTTTGGTTTTGTTTTGTTAACCTCTTTTCTTCTTACCTCTGTTGAGTCTTTGTCTATTCATCTGTGTTTGTTACTGTCTTCATATAAAAATAATAACACTTTATTTTAGGGATACATCTATTAGCACTAATACATACAATATTAATGCCTGTGTAAGTAACTTGTAAGGCATGTACTAAGCAAAATAAGACAGTTGTTAAGCATGTATTCACAAATGTCTTGTTCATGCCCAATTATGGATTTATTACTAATATAACCTTAGTAAGGACCAGTAAGCCTATATTTCTATTTATTAGTAAGTAGTAAGTGGCAGAATACAATGTGTATAAGCTCCCGACACACTGTGTGAACAAACCCTGAACAGTGTGAAAACAGATGCGGAATAAGGGTCCCTATTCTAAAGTGATGCATTGGTCAGCCCAGATGGCTCAGGGCCTCCGCACTACCAAAGTCCCCCTCGTTACCTAGGGCCCCCACACCACCCAGGCCTGCACTACCTAGCCCCCCCGATCTACAAAGTGTAAGGGTATATTAAATAATTAATACTTACCCAGCTGAGTCATGTCGTTGTTTCTTGTTCATAATAATGCAAAGAAGGTAACAGGAGCCTTAATATAGCAAGGATTGAACGTGCACTTGTCAATGGCGGTGGGTTGGTGAGATGTAATTTTTTTTCATGTATCACTCAGTTTTCATTGTGAAAACCCCCAAAATAAATGTAGAACATTAGAATAATAGTTTTGAAGCAAAACTAATCTATTCTTTTGTGATAATTAAGTTAATGTTTGAGAACATTAGCTTCAAGAAGTGCAGTGCATGATGGGTACACAATCTAGGCCAACAGACAACCTACCCAGCTCTGAGCCTACGTCTTTAGCTCCTACCCTCACTCGTGAAATTTAGATGCTATCCAGAGCCGTCTAATAAGAGTTACGCAAACCGGGGACCAGGAAGTCGGTTGATTCGCGTAGATTAAAATGTTTCTTAACAGTAAACTTCTGTTCGTTGGAAACTAACACAGAACCATCACATACCAAACAAAGATTAAGTACAAACAAATTACATTACCTTTACCACATTTTCTGTGTTCTACGGCCACCACCTAGAACTAAGTAACTACTTATAATAGAACTAAAGTCAATGGGGATTTCCATGTTAACGCTCCGTGAGGCTCCATGAGAGCCGCCATTGCTGTGGAAGGATTGGACCACAGAGGTCTATGGGAGTGACCTAACTCTGTTATTAGATGGCTCTGGATGCTATCCAAACAATTTGCCATGTACGTAACAACAGAAATATTATCATTGCTTCATTGGCCATGCATTGCATTTCTGACTAAGGGCGTACCCATCATGCACTGCACTTCTTGGAGCTAAGTTTCTCAAACATTAACTTATTTATCACAAAGGAATAGCTGAGTTTCGCTTCCAAACTATTACTCATCGTTATATTCTGTATTTATTGTAGGGTTTTTACAATTAAAACTAATTGGTTTATGAAAAAAATCCATCTCACCACCCCACCATCATTGAGAAGTTTATGTCCAATTCTTGCTATATAGTGCTTCCAAGTCTTGTCTTATATATAGAGTGGAATAAGTGAGGTCTACATATCGATTGAATGTAATGCAGATTCAGAAATGTTCTTACACTTTGCTTCCCGGGAGCGGGGGGGCTAGAGCAGGGGCCCTAGGTAGTACGGGGGCCCTAGGTAGTGCGGGGGCCCTAAGCCATCAGGGCTGAGCAATGCATCACTTTAGAATAGGGACCCTTATTCCACATCTGTTTTCACAATGTTCAGGGTTTGTTCACACAGTGTACAAGGAGCTTATACACATAGTATTTTTGCCCTTACTGCTTACTCATAAATAGAAATCTAGGTCTACTAGGTCCTTACTAAGGTTATATTGGTAATAAATCCCTTATTGGGCATGAACAAGACATTTCCGAATAAATGTCTAACAACTGTCTGATTTTGCTTAGAACATGCCTTACAAGTTACTTACTAAGGCATTCATATTGTATGTATTAATGCTAATAGATGTATCCCTAAAATAAAGTGTTACCATCACTGATAGACATTAATATCACTAAATTCATTTTCTCCACTCTCTTTAGAATGTTGAAGTGTGATGCAGCAGATGAAGCTTTTGAGTATCTGACTGCATTTCTGGGTAGAAACCCCTTACTCTTGACAGAGCTGGACCTGAGTAAGAAGAGACTTGGGGACTCGGGACTGAAGCTGTTCTGTGCTCTACTAGAGGATTCACACTGTAGGCCCAAAAAACTAAAGTAAGTGATTTATTTGTTCTATATGTCTGCTATTTAGCATATTCTATAACATATTTGATTATTGTTGATGTAAACACAGAAGGTAAGGCAAACCTGTAGACATTTACCACTGGACTTAATTAAGAACATAATGTCACAAATTAGCACGTTTTGATTTCTGTAAATAATTGTGTAGAAGTCAATGCCAAAGTATCGATCCTGATGCCATGAAGTTTGTGTTTAACATATACTCAGACAGAAGACCATCAAATAAAGAGTATTTCTTATCAAATAAAATATAAGATTGGTAATAAATGATGGCTTATCAAATAAAATGGGTGGTAATGAACACATACAGCTAGAACAATTTAATGTGAACTGGATACATTGTAAGGTGTTAAGAAGTTGGGGAAGATCCAATGCATGTGCATTGTTAAAGAGAAATTGCTACAGTTTTGCAGTCATCCCCCAAACCATTTTCCTCACCTGAATGTCACAACTGAAATCTGAGAGACATTGAAATCATTTAAATTATAACTGGGAAAAAATATGGGATGATCCTATCAAATCACGTAAATATTTTGGAGTGTATTGGGTTTGTTTGACATTACAGAAACTTTTGAATATGTGCGTGCAACCAGTAGAGCACCACAGTGAAGTAAAATTATCAAATCACCTTTTCAATCAATACCTTGACTTATAATTTTGAGCAAATGTTTTTGTAAAACGACAACTTTTCTTGGGCAAATTACAGCGGATCGGAAGGAGCATATCTGTGGTGATTACAACTAATTCTGCTTATGCCACAGGTTTATCAATAGCAGTATAACAGAAGTGGGCTGTGCTGATCTGACCTCAGCGCTGACATCAAACCCCTCACATTTGACAGACCTGGATCTGGATGAAAATAAACTGAAAGACTCAGGAGTGAGGCAGATCTCTGAACTGCTGAAGAATCCAAACTGTATGCTACAGAGACTATGGTAAGTAAAGAGCCAACTTGTGCGTGATGAAATACACTTAAACATATAATCACCATGGAAACATAGATTCTGATGTAGATACTGAATCAAATAGCTTCTATTGTGGTAGACATTAGAAATCAACTTTCAACAATCTCCACAGGATTCAGTCCTGCAGTATAACAGAAGAGGGATGTGCCGCTCTGACTTCAGCTCTGACAATGAACCCTTTACACCTGGTGGAGATAGACTTGAGTAGTAATATATTGGGAGATGCAGGAGTGAAGCAGATTGCTGCATTACTCAAGAACCCAGACTGTAAACTACACACATTAGGGTAAGTAAAGACACAACAGGAGTAAAGATACAGACTGTGAGCTGATGTTGTTTCACATCATTATAATGGATGGATGAAGGATTTTGTGTGTGTGTTTCTGTGTGTGTGTGTGTGTGTGTGTGTGTGTGTGTGTGTGTGTGTGTGTGTGTGTGTGTGTGTGTGTGTGTGTGTGTGTGTGTGTGTGTTAGTGTGTTGTGTATGTAACGCTGTGTGTTGGACCTGTATGTCCCTCTGCCGTGTCATATCTGCCCCCTCTCTCTACAGGCTTCAGTCCTGCTGTATAACAGAAGAGGGCTGTGCTGCTTTGACCTCAGCATTGACATCAAACCCCTCACACCTGATTGAGCTGGACATTAGTGGTAATAAACTGGGGGATTCGGGAGTGATGCACATTTCAGCACTTCTTAGCCAGCCAAACTGTAAAATCCAGATATTGGGGTAAGTGGACAGACTTGAGACCCTATCTTCAAAATCATATGTGAATGTGTAAGCTGTTTTGGTTACACATGTTTTAAGAGAATTGAAAATGGTCTTGGTTATGAACCGTTTTTAGAAGTTTATCATAGTGTGAGTGTAAGCCCGGATTAAGACAGGCCAAGGGAAAATAAAACAGGTAGGGCTTTCAGGATAGGAGACCATCTGCACATCAGTGTTAATTTCGTCAACCATGACTATGACTAAAATATTTTGTCAAAGCCCTTTTTTGATTTTCGTCATTTAGACAAACACTAAGACTAAATTGGGAAGGCAATGACTAAAATATGACTATGACTAAAATTGATTTTCGTCATTGTGACTAAGACTACGACTAAATAAAAAAAAGCTGACAAAATAAACACTGCTGCACATGACACGATACCTATGATACAAAAAAATCTGCCACTAGTATGCATTTTAGTTATTTGACGGACGTGCACAAGGATTGCAGCTACCATGGTCAGGAGAAACAATAATACAGTGGAATCCGCTTATAGTGGTCACGTTGGGCCGGGCCAATTTGAACACTATAAGCGGTTGATTACTAAAACCGAATTTACCTTTATTTCACTTATTTTTTATGCAGAATTCAATGAGAAAAATGAAATGAAACAGATACAGTAGCTTCCGCATTTATGGAATTTTATTACATTACCGTATCATTGAAATTTAATAGGCCTAGGCCTAGCCTACATAGACATAACTCTGGTACGTAACTTATAGGCTATGTGCCGTGCGTCGGCTCTGCAGCCAGTGCTTTTTTTAACAAGACTGAAAATAAAGTTTGAAACAAATGCATAACCACATCACAGTGCTGCGCAGTGCGCGGGCATAACTCAAATAGCCTACAGTAGGCCTATGTACAGTAACTTATTCTGTGCGTCGGCTCTGCTATGCTGCCGGTGCATTTTTCTTTTTTTTTAAACATGTCTGAAAATAGATTTTGAAACAAGCTGTTTTCATTAAACAACAACAACATAAACGACAACTGCGTCAAGAAAATTAAAGCTAGCCTACCTCTCTTGTGTTGGGGATCTGCAGAGCCGCATTAAGAAAGAAAAAAACACTTACGGCCTAACATATTTATCCATGGTTCCCTGGATCAGAGTGTTGTCCAACACCGAGTTCACTTCTTTTTCAAACCGATGTAAAAGGTCAAAGTTTTTGAAACCATGATGCAGGAGGCCAGTCTTTAAAATGCAAATTGCATTCCTCATCTCAGCTCTGGAAGGGGCAACGGGCTCCTCTTCTTCCTCCTCCTCCTCCTCCTCCTCCTCCTCCTCCTCCCCCTCGCGCGCAGCACTGGTACCCACACCAAAGAGCTCTTGTACCTCCGCCAGGGCTCTACAGTGCGAGCATTTTGCTCGCATATGCCCCTAAAATAAATGATTGTGCGAACGAAATAATGAAAAGGGCGCACGTGTGCGAGTAGATATTTCAACCCTTTCAATCGTATTTTGCTCCTAAAATAAATACACCCCATAGAGAAACGCAGGGACGTGTGAACGAGAGAAGGCACAAAAGACAGCGTGCACGGCGCGCGAGAAACAGAGGCAGACAGACAAACAGTCGGGCGAGTTTTGAAATAAGATAAGCGTCTGGAGTATCGAGCGCTTCCAATGATGGAGAAGAGCTGGAGAGAAACTTCAGCGCTAGAATTGCTAATTCTCCGCTTAGCACAAATGCTAACAAATGCTCAAACTGTTAACTTAGTGAGAAGAAATAGCTTCGGTTTGTACATACACTTATCTTGTAGTACGTGGCTTGTACTGTTTATGTTACTCCTCCTGGGACGTTGGCAAGGGAGGACACATAGCAGGCTCCCTCAGTGCGCTCACTTGTTCAACTGTCATCATCATAACGTCACGTCATGTGAAGTCAGTATTTTGTTGGACTGTCTCGGGGTGTAGCCTAGGGCACGTTTTTGATGTGCAAGCCTTCAATATTGCCAAATTGTTATTTAGAGGAAATGTGTTTGGTTGGCATCCACTCTTTTTTGTTTCATTTCTAAAATGCAAGTATAGAACAATGTTATATTTTCAAAGGGTGATGTTCAGATTACCGAGTTGCTGTTACTGTGGTACAAATGCAATTTAAAAAAAAAAAGTGTAACCCATGGGTAGGCCCATGGGTAGGCTGATCATAGGATCATAGGATCATAGCATATCCATATGCAAGTCATTGTATTTTCAGGACATAAGTGTAATTGCCTCTCTGGTCTCTCTTGTAAAAAATCTGCCCCCCTGACCAATTTCATCCCAGCACCCTGCCAGATCCTGCTGTGTAGGCCTAAATTGGAACACCCGCTGCGTATAGAAATGAATGTGATAGATATGAATGTGTAATATTTTGTTTAGTCCTTTTACTGGGAGGAATTTTAAAAAGTGGCCCGAAGTTATTTTAATTCTAGGCCTACCCCTCTAGAATGTGTATTTGTGTGTGGAAAGAGTATATTCTCTGTATCTGTGTGTTAATAATGAAGCAGCGTCACAAAAACTCACTGTGCTCCTAAATTTTTATCTGTGCCCCTAATTTTTTTCACTTAGGGGCACAGGTGCTCCTAATGAAAAAGCTAAGCGTAGAGCCCTGACCTCCGCGATGATGTTCTCATCCGTCACGGGCTCTGACACGGGAGTGCTGTCGTCACTTTCGATCCACTGCTCAAACTGGTCAGTGCTGATCTCTGCAGGTGGATCAACAGGTGTCGGTTCCTCCTCTGGTGACATGACCAGACCTCCTTTCCTCCAGCAATTCCTGATTGTGGAAGCCTCCACATCAGCCCAGGCGTCCCGCAGCATAAGAATCGCATCCAGGAGGCTAATTTTCTTTGCAATGTCTGCAGCACCTGCTCTGTTCCCCTCATCAATTTGGCGCAGTACGGAGCGGGCCATGTCTTTGCGGAAGTAAGCTTTGGCTGCTCTGATGATGCCTTGGTCACAGGGCTGAAGAATGGAGGTCGTGTTCTTCGGAAGAAACTCGAGTCGAATGTTTCTCAGTGTTGAGTTGTTCATGTTATGGGCGGAGCAGTTGTCCACAAGCAGCAGAATACGCTTCCTCTCTTGGCCCAGTTTGCGATCCCAGTCCTTTAACCACTCCACAAAGAGAGCCCCGGTCATCCAAGCATTAGCATTGGCTGCGTAGCGAACAGGCAGTGTACGTACGTGTTTGAAGCAGCGGGGGTTCTGACTTTTTCCGATGACAAAAAGTTCCTTCTTTTCTCCTGCGGCAGAGCAGGCGAACAAAGCCGTAATTCTTTCTTTAGATTTTTTACCCCCTCTTTTGTTGTCAGATTTGAAGGTCAGGGTGCCGTCAGGTAAAGCCCGAAAATAAATCCCGGTTTCATCAGCGTTCCAGATGCTCTCCTCACTGTACTCCTCTCTCATTCTGACCCACTGTTGCTCGAGCCACTCGTCGCGTGACACAGTGTCAGCCTCAGCAGCTTCCCCGTGCAGCTTCTTAAACACAATGTTCTCCCTCTTTTTAAATCGCTCAAACCAGCCGCTAGAAACTTTGAAACTCTCGTCTCCGAGGCTTGTTGCTAATGCCGCAGCCTTCTCCCTGACCAAGGGTCCGCTCAACGGAGCGTTGCGAGACCGGGCATGATCAATCCATTTGACCAGGGCGGCCTCAACCGCAGGTGCTTTGCCCGGGCGCCGTCGTTTTCTTTCCCCGTCGTTAGCGGTCATGATTGTCTCTCGTTGTTTGATTAGACTACACAAGGTAGCCTGAGGAATGCCAAGCTTCTCCGCAGCATCTCGTTGGGTCGTTTTTGTCAGCTTATCATATGCCTCGAGGAGACTACGTTTCTCATTCATAGAAAATGACTTTCTTTTCCCAGCCATGATTCGCCAGCTAGTTCTAGCTGCGTGGGTCGTCAACTCTTTACGTTAGCTAGCTAGGCAGAAGCGCAGAAGCGACGTCCAGAAAGGAATCATGGGAGTAAAAAAAAAAAATAACTACACGTAATTTTAAAATTATTTTTGCACATATTTACATTCATAAAACGGCCAAAAATGAACATTATAAGCGGATTTCTTGATTACTATAAGCGAATTATTTAAACAGCATTTGTATAGAAATGATTCCGTCCCAAGCCTTTTGATCTATATAAGCGGCTGATTACTATATCCGTGACCACTATAAGCGGATTCCACTGTAGCATTATTTTTAAAAATAAAAACATCCGTTTTGTATAGTGCTTTTCATGGTACTCAAAGACGCTTTACATGAAGTTCACGCACATGCACACACAGAAAACATACACAAACTACTCGGCCGATATTTTTGGCTGCTGTTTTCTTTGGGTGACCTGATTCAGTATTCTTGAATTTGTCTTTTATTTTGCAATAAATACATTAATTCGTTTATTTCCCTTTCAGCAGGCTCACATCTCGTGTGTGCAATTTATTTGTTTCTATGTTACTCAAGTTCTCTCTCTCCCTCTTTGCAGGCTTCGTGACTGCAATATAACAGAAAAGGGTTGTGATTTTCTGGTGTCAGCTCTAGAATTAAACCCCTCACATCTGATAGAGCTGTCTGTGAACAATAACAACTTAAGAGACTCAGGAGTGAAGCAGATCTCTACTCTACTTAAGAATCGAGACTGCAAACTACAGATACTGGGGTACGTAAAATGACTACGATTTTGTGATGACGTATTATCAACTGTAGTAAATACTAAAGGTGTTAGCAAGTCTCTGTGTGTGTCCAATTAAGTGTTGATATCACTAGTTGGTTTTGGCTTTCTTCATATTGGAATTATCATAATTGTCTTATGAAGAGCCTATTGGTATTATTCTTTTTATCTTAATATCTAGTCACAGGTGTGTGTGTGTGTGTGTGTGTGTGTGTGTGTGTGTGTGTGTGTGTGTGTGTGTGTGTGTGTGTGTGTGTGTGTGTGTGTGTTGTGTATGTAACGCTGTGTATCTTAATGTAATGCTCTCTCTCTCCCTAAAGGCTTTGGTCCTGCAGTATAACACAAGAGGGATGTGCTGCTCTGACTTCAGCTTTGACATCAAACCCCTCACACCTCATAGAACTAGATCTGGATGACAACAAACTAGGAAACTCAGGAGTGAAGCATATCTCTTCTGTACTCGACAATCCAAACTGTAAACTACAGAAGCTGCTGTAAGTAAGGAGTAAAATGCATTGTCTCCCACAAAATTAGTCAGTGAAAGTGGCGGGAGGTTGGCTGGTATTGAAGACGCATCACCATCATCATTGGAATGGCTGTGTGTGTGTGTGTGTGTGTGTGTGTGTGTGTGTGTGTGTGTGTGTGTGTGTGTGTGTGTGTGTGTGTGTGTGTGTGTGTGTGTGTGTGTGTGTGTGTGTGGGGATGTGTGTGTTTGTGCGTGATTGATTGATTGATTGTTGATTGATTGATTGTGTTTGTGTTTGTGATGCACAGTTGTGTTTGTGTTCCTCTATGTCCTCTCTGTTCAGGCTTCAGTCCTGCAGTATAGCAGAAGAAGGTTGTGCTGCTCTCACTTCAGCTCTGGCATCTAACCCCTCACACCTGACAGAGCTCTGTTTAAATGATAATAAAGTAGGAGACTCGGGAGTTAAGCAGATATCTGCTCTTCTCAGGAATCCTGACTGTACACTACATACACTGGGGTGAGTAAAGTGGCAAAGGGGCAAACACACCATTAGGCTCAACATGAAAACAATGCAATCTCTTTTTCCTTTCATACCCATGACTTGTGTATGTCTGTGTGTTAGGACTGCAGGATGTATCAAAAAAGTATAGAGATTGCAATATCAACAGTTGCGATATGCATATCGCAAAAATTACTTAACTTTCGATAACACGCCAACATTTCCTGTGTCATCCAATCACTAGCTGAATGTCAACAAATGTGCGAGAAGCCTGACACGACCAAAGCCAGTCCCTTGACACAGACACAGTGCATGCAGGCAGAGCAGTGGGGATTATCTCTTTCCTCCTCTCATGGCACTGATGCTTGTCGTTTTTCAAACATTTTCATAATCAGAGACTAAAACTACTTCATTTGAAGCTCTATTTCATTTTCGTGATGTTACAGACACAATGGCTGTGTCTCAAATCACGCACTTGTGCACTTCGGGCACTGTGTTTCAGTGCCTAGGGCGCTCACGCTGAAAATTTCAGTTGAGCCAGTGCACTGAAAGTGCCAGGATGATCCCCTAACAATGGCGGAAAAATGCAGTGCTTGAATGGACACTGCACGCACTAAACGGTGGCCATGTTGACAATGACACGGAGGAAATGTGGCACTCAGTTCAGTAGAAGAGTTTGGTCAACAGTCTCCTAATTCTGTAAGTAATGTTGATGGGACACCAACCTTTTCATGCCAACCAAAGTATTGTATGTGTGATTGTTGTCCTTTGGGGTGAAGGAAATGTAAATACAAGCACCAGACGATGTGCATTGTTAACAGTAGCCAACTGGCGAGCTAATGCCATGCTCAGCCGTCACTTCCAGCGAGGGGACAGTGCATAGTGCTCAAATGTTTCCCCGACACTATGCACTAAGACTTCAGTGCACTGTGTGCACTGTGCACTGACTGTGAGTGCACTGACTCAAGTGCATGATTTGAGACATAGCCAATGACTTTGGTATACATGTCGAGTAGGCTAGTGGTCGCAACTAACAGGGCAATGAATCACACTTCACACATAAACATTCATCGTGTTCTCACCGAGGTTTTACAGTTCCTATTCCCCACGGACAGGGTTGATCCCAGCGTGCACAGGAATTACTCTGCTCAAATTTCCACCTTTTAGTCTTTGCATTTGGTGGAAAGCCATCAGTGACATCAGTGGATGCAGTAGAATATTGGAGAGGATCTCTCTTGTGGCACTATTTGCCGTTTTCTGGGTCCAGTCCTAATGTTACTAGTAAACGCTGGCAAAGAATTGGGGACTAAAACCATTTTTATCATTATGAGCTATTTAAATTACAGCAACTAGCAGGGTTCACCCCTCCGACACAAACATTTGTGTCTAGTGTTAGCAGAAAACACGCCAGCATTGTGAAAAGAGTAGCATGTTTGATCTAGTAGCATGGAGTTTTCCATGTAGAATACAATACTCAGAGATGAATTTGAGGGCATAATTGGTATCAAATTCAATCTCCTAGTTATTGTCCCCAATGCTTGACCTCGAATTAATTGAAGTGTAATATCCACACTCGAGTTTTTTCTCTCTATAGCCATGGAGGTCTTGCATAGTTTATTTGATCCAACAATGTGCATGGCGTGCTCACACTTAACAGTGACCCCACTCCCACCCCATAGCTCTACTTTTATCCTCACACAACTCCTAAAGTCCTTAAAGACACATTCTCAATAACTTCACATCACATGAAGCATAATCTTTCTTCTCTGCCAAAACATTGTTATTATTATTTTATACTTAGACTGCAATAAAAATATTGGCTTCACAAATTAGTGACAAGAAAAACACTATGCTTTCAAATATAGTTTAAATATTGTTAGAAAGGTATTCCATGTTATTCCATGTTATTCAATATCACATTTTTCTGATATTGTGCAGCCCTGTGTGTGTGTGTGTGTGTGTGTGTGTGTGTGTGTGTGTGTGTGTGTGTGTGTGTGTGTGTGTGTGTGTGTGTGTGTAATGGACATGTATGTTTCTCTTTGCTAGTCAGTGTCCTGTCCTCTCTCTACAGGCTTAGGTCCTGCAGCATAACAAAAGAGGGATGTGCTGCTCTGACCTTATCTCTGACATCAAACCCCTCAAGCTTGATTTGGCTGGATCTGAGTAATAACACATTAGGAGACCAAGGAGTGGAAAAGATCTCTGCTTTACTCAGGAAGCCAGAATGTAAACTACAGACACTGAGGTAAGCAAAGAGTCACTTGAAATGATGTGACTTTAGAAAATGGCAAGTAGTAACAGAAACATTTAAACCTTAAAGCAGTCACACAAGAACTTCTTCCTACTGTTAAAGACAAAGCTGTCCTCAGATGCTTTCTTTTAGAAATCCAAATGACCAACTTTTAATTTTAATATTGTAACTATATTTGATTATTTTTTTTATTTTAAGTTTTTTTTAATTCACACTTTTATCCTTTGCCTTTATTCTCATTGTCATATGTGTGTGCGCGCAATGTGCATGCATCTGTGGGCTTTGTATTTGTGGCACGATGATGAAGTTGTGTGTTTTATTTGTGTTAATCAGTGCCCCCCCTCTCTCTTTCTCTCTCAGCCTTAGTGACTGCAGTATAACAGAAAAGGGCTGTGCTGCTTTGACATCAGCCCTGACATCAAGCTCTTCACACCTGATTGATCTCGACCTGGATCATAATAATCTGGGTCACTCAGGAGTGAAGCAGATCGCTGCTCTACTCAGAAATCAAGACTGTAAACTACAGAAACTGAGGTAAATAAAAATAAAAATCTGTGTTGAAGCAGACTGAATGCCATCAGAATTCTCAGGGACAGATTCAAATTTGGATGCATACAGATCTATATTGTGAATATCTATAGTCTTACACAGTTCAAATATTTGGTGTGTGTAGATGTGGGCATGGCGATTGATACATATTCCATCTGCCACCTTGCGTGTGCGTGTGCGTGTGTGTGTGAGAGAGAGAGAGAGAGAGAGAGAGAGAGAGTGTGTTCGAGCATGTGTGTGTGAGGCAGTGAGAAAGAGAAACGTGAATGATTCCCTGCTTTATTCACTGTCCTGCTCTCTCTCTCTCTCTCTCTCTCTCTCTCTCTCTCTCTCTCTCTCTCTCTCTCTCTCTCTCTCTCTCCAGTCTTGGGTCCTGCGGTATAACAGAAGAAGGTTGTGCTGCTCTGACTTCGGCTCTGTCATCAAACACACCACACCTAAGAGTGCTGCATCTGAATGATAACAAACTGGGAGACTCCAAAGAGAAGATCTCTGCTTTACTTAGGGATCCATACTGCAAACTACAGATACAATTTTGAATCATCACTCTACACATCTATCTATCTATCTATCTATCTATCTATCGATCTATTGATATATCATATATCCAGTACATGCTAAAAGTTTGGACAGACCTTCTCCTCACCAAAGGCATCAAAACTGTAAATGAACACATTGTTGTATGTTCTTAGCAAAACGATATACAGTATTTTCTAATAGTTGTTCCTAGTGCTGTTGGCTGTGAATCAGCCTGGTGTCTGCACAATACAACTGATGGTTTCAACTCCATTACATAATGTGAAGAGAAATCCAACTAAGTAGCCCTGACGAAGCACTTCTGTGAAGTGAAAACCATTTCAGGTGAATACCTCAGTCATTTACCCTTTTTAATGAACACCAAAGTTTTGCAGTGCTTTGAGGATTCGAAAATACAACACTCATTTTGTTTCACACTTAATTGTAAATTAGGCCTACATAATTTCACATCTGTTCATTGGGGTTTTGATGCCTTCAGTTATGAAGGTATCTGCATCTAATTGAGATGATGTGTTTGTGATTATACTTATATTTCATTCTCATTTTGATTGATTGCATAAGAATAATGACATTTGAAGCCTACTAGTTATACTCTATGTCTCATTAGCTTCATTGTATTCTTTATCAATGCATTCCGTATGCTCATATCATTGCATATGTGTACTGTTACGAATGCAGACACCTACGAAGCTATTGATTCTATGAATTTTAACTGTGATTCTTCAGTTTTGGTTGGTGTGGTTGTAACCTGTGGAGGCCAGGTGCTAGGGCCTCACCTTTAATTGTCCACACTGACGGCAGGAGTAGTGTTTCAGTGGGCGTGTGTTTGGAATGATGGTTTGTGTAGGAAGGAGTTTGGATGCAAATCCATCTTAATCCTCACGTCCCTTCCTGTGGCATCTGGCCTCGTAACACGAGGTTGACATCATTGATGAACAAAGATTTTATTCAATATCTTGCAAAAATATGATTGAAAGGCTCCCCCAAAAGTCTGTGCTGCTTCACAGCAGGGCAACTTTGAGACAGGGGCAAGACACTGTGGCAAGAAGCCAGAGGCCTGAGGACAGGACGGGAGGACAAAGACTGACTTACACTCTTGACATTGAAGACAGTGTTGTGGGGTGAATATTGTCCCTGTCCCGTATTAAGTAGCCGGAGTCCTGGTTTCGACAGGATTTTGGAGGAACAGGATTTTTTTCCTGCGAGCGATGGATTTCAGAGTTTCCTTTTTTATTTCTTGTGCACAGGAATTTTCACTGGAATTTTACTTTACACATTAAAATGATTATAAACTGAAGCAGATGTCGAGCTGTCGAGAGTGGCTGGACAGGTCTCTGTGACCATGCTTATGCAGCCCACAAGGCAGCGTTTGGTTGTTTGCACACACACACACACACACACACACACACACACACACACACACACACCCACACACACACACACACACACACACACACACACACACACACACACACACTCTCTTGTGTCCTCTTTTCTTTTGTTTTTTTTAAATCTAAACCCATCCACCACCCCCCCCCTAATGGAGGACTTTTTTTTTTATTTTTTTTTTTTATCTTTGTCTTTTTTGTATTTCTCCTTTTTACTTCGATGTATTTCTTTCACATCATAATAATATAACATAATAACATAGCTCAAAAATGTAATTAAACATCAAGTTAATCATACAAAGGCCATAATAAACAAAGTAAAATTAGATAGTAACAAATAATACAATAGTACTGAAAAAAAATAATACAAAATAAATACATAAAGAGACTTCTAGCAGCTATATCTTTTGGAGTTTTTATTGTAGGCTAGTTTATTATTTGTCTATCTTCACTCCAGTTTTCCCAGTGTTCCCCTTCTATAAGTTTAATCCATCGTTTTCTATACATTGCATTATGAGCTCCATATGTCATCCCACATTCAATTTTACAATATAATTTAACATAACTTATGAACCTTTTGATATTTAATCTACTTTTACATTTTGAACCAAAAATAAACATTTTCCCCAGTAAAATGATCATATTTTGGATTCCTTCTGTCACAGCTAGGTTACCAAAAAGTACCATATACAGATCTGTTTGTAGTTTTATGTCATGTTCCGACAACCAATTTTCAACCTGAAACCAAAATACCCCAGAGGTTGCACAGTACCAAAAGAGATGTTCCACTGTCTCCTCCTCTTCTTGACAGAATCGACAGTTAGGAGATGCTTCAATTTCCCATACATGCAAAAAAAAATTTGTTTCCAAAAACTTGTAAAACAATTTATATTGGAAATATCTTATTTTATTGTCGAGCGTTGTTTTGTAAAGTGTTTTGAATACAGATGTCCATGGTATTGGAGTATCTACCAGCCGTTCCCAGTAGTTCGTAAATTTATAAGGGATATCTATGAATTTGCTGTTTATCAGATTGAAATTATACATCTCTTTATTTATTTTTGTTTTTGTGATCCACTTACTCACTTTCATATGGGGTCTACAAACCCATTGTGTGAAAGAGAGGCTTTTTATTTTCCTTTTCCATATTCGAGGTATTGATCCTATAAGCTGATTATACTGATGCAGTGTGCCAACATCACCGTACTTTTGTTTTATCTGTTCATATGATAATATTTCACCTTTCTCCACAATGTCGTTGAAGAACACTATTCCTTTCGAAAACATATGTTCTAAGAAAATTGTTCTGCCTTTCAGCATTATGTTGGAGTTGAGCCATAACATCTGTTGCAGTATGTCCTCGTTTCTTTCTGGTGGGTGAAATTGAAAGTGGAGCCAGCTTTGCAACGCTTCGGTCAAGAAAGATGAGAGTTTTGAAAAAATATCCTTCATTGTAAAAAATTGTGATGAATGAATTTGAATAAAAGGGAATAGGTTTTTTTTAAACATAGGGTGAACCATTCCCAACAGTCTACTAGAAAACCATTCCTTGTTGAAATAAAGTTTTGGGATAAGAGATGCCTTAATGGATAAATTCATAATTTTTAAGTTTAGCAGTTTTGTGCCTCCTACATTGTAATCATTATATAAGTATGTGCGTTTAATTTTATCCTTCTTTCCATTCCATATAAATTTAAATATTTGTTGTTCGTATTCCTTATAGAATGATTCAGCGGGTGTTGGAAGAGAGAGCATTAGATATGTAAACTGTGACACAACCAGTGTATTGACAAGTGTTGTTTTGCCGAAAATCGTCAGTTTATTTCCTTGCCAAGGTTGTAATATTTTGCTGAGCCGTTTTAATTTGATGTTGAAGTTGAATGTTGATATATCCTTCACAGTCTCTGGTATGTGGATTCCTAGAACATTGATGCCACCATCTGTCCATGTCACTGGCATTTTGCATGGAAGGGTAAAGTTTGTATGTTTGAGTGAACCTAGTCTCATAATGTGACATTTTTCATAATTGGGTTTCAAACCAGATAATTTGGTAAAAAGGTCCAAGTCGTCTATGAGATTTTCCAAGGATTGTGTGTTTGGTTTGATCATAAATGTTGTGTCATCCGCATACATTATTATTTTCGAGTGTATGCCGTTTAGTCCCAATCCTCTAATTTTTTCATTTGAGCGTACTCTTTCTGCCAATATTTCAATGGCTAAAATAAACAAATATGGAGAAAGAGGACAGCCTTGTTTCACTCCCCTCTCTAATTTAATTGGTTTTGACAGGTAACCATTATTAATAACGATACTGGAAGCTCCCCTATACATGACTTTTACCCAAGTTATAAAGGAATCCCCAAAACCAAAATATTGCAAACATCTGGTGAGAAAAGTCCAATATACTTTATCAAAAGCCTTCTCAAAATCAGCAACAAATATAAGTCCATCCTTATCCTTGGTTTCATAGTGCTCTATTATCTCCAATAGCTGCCTAATGCTACTAGATATATTTCTACCTTCAAGGAATCCGGTTTGATCATTATGTATCAGTGCTGGTAGAACCTTTTTGATCCTTGTTGCTATACACTTGGCTAAGATCTTTGAGTCATAGCCCTGAAGAGTCAGTGGTCTCCAATTCTTTAGGTTAACAGGATCTTTACACTTTCCACTGGAGTCTTGCTTTAATAATAGAGAAATCGCACTTTCTCTTTGTGTTCTTGGGAGAATACCTTCAACATATGAAAAGTTAAGACAATCGATAAGAGGTTTTTTCAGTTGTTCATAAAATACCTGATAGACTTCAATGGGAAGGCCATCTAGGCCAGGTGTTTTTCCTTTTTTAAAGGACATTATTGATGTATAAAGCTCCTCCTCTGTTATTAGGCCCTCACAGGATTGTTTTTGGACCTCCGTTAATTTTGCATGTTTGCTAGGGAAAAATATATTTTCATCACACTCTTCACGAATATCCTCTGTATAAAGTTGCGTATAATATTTTTCTATTTCCTTCATAATTTCATCTGGTGTAATTAGTATTTTCCCATCATTCATTATTAATTTTTGTATATTCTTTTTTGAACTGTTTCTTCTTTGTAAGGTTAGGAAAAACTTGTTACATCTCTCTCCCATTTCCATCCACTGTGCTTTGTGTTTATAGTAAGAAATGTTAGACCTTTCCTGGATTAACTGTTCAAATTCTTTTTGTTTTTGCTCAAGTTTATCAAGAGTGTCCTGGGTAGTGTCTTGTTTCTCCACCACCTCTGTCAAGACTTCAATTTCTGTTTTTAAATCCTGTTCCATTGTTTTAAAACATTTTTTTCTGTACGATGCCATGCCAATTGTATGACCTCTAAAGGCACATTTAAAGGCCTCCCAAACAATATGCGGATTAGCCGTACCTATATTATAAGAAAAAAAAATCCTTGATGAAATTTGATGTTTTCTCTACAAAGGTCTGATCTTCAAGCAACTTTTGGTTGAATTATTAATCATAAATATTAACCAAACACAAACTTCTATCTTCTATTTTAAGCTTTACAATAATCCATCTCCCCTGAGGATGCACTTCTACTTTCTCCATCTTCAAATCAAAACCCTTATTAAATAAGATCATCACTCCTCGTGAATTCTTAAGGCCATGAGAAAACAATATTGAACCTCCCCACTCTTCTCTCCAGGGATCTTCATCAGGGGGACTTGAATGTGTTTCTTGCAAACAAATTATAGTACGTTTTTTTTCTTTAAGCCATGTAAATAATTGTAATCTTTTAGTCTTATTTGCTAAGCCGTTAACATTGTAACTAGCTATTTCAATGTTAGTTCCCATATAGAAAGGTTTTTAAGGAATCCAAGTAGCCTATATTTGAATATAACAAAATATATATGTATATAATAGAAAAACAAAGGAATATTTGGTCTCCAAGGCATACTGATTTTCTGTCTACAAATCCTTCTTTGTCCTCCCCCACCCCCACCCCTACCCTTACACTGACCGCCCCACCACCCAAACCGTTTCTTCGTCATACACAAACACATACTGTAGCCTATCCAAAATGAAAAATAAGGTAAAGAAATAAAGTGAAAAAAAGCGAGCGGAAAAGAGAAAGGAAAATATTCAATCAAAAACAAAAAATATTATTTAAACAAGCATAATGAAAAAGCGTAGTTAGCAATAAAATAATAATAATAATAATAACTAGATTGCATTTCCTCACAGAAAATGCTGGAGTATGCTTGCCCGTCTTGCATTCGTTGCCCTTCATGCATGCCTTGCCTTTCATGCATGACTTGCCCTTAATGCACATGCTGCCCTTCATGCATACACAACATACAGTTAACCATCTAGATATGAGCTAACTTCCTGTTTGGTATGTACCATATTGGCAAAAACACATTTTCACTAACTGTAGCGCCCCCCAGTGGCCGTATTGCACTGAATTCGTTAAGTACCCTCTGGGTGTACTGGAGATCATGTGTAAGAAATTTCGTTAAGATCTGTCAAGGCGTTGCTGAGATATGAGCTAACTTCCTGTTTGGACGGTGCGTTTGTCTTCGTTGTCAAATTTGATTGGCTGCTGTGCGCCGATGCTTTCAGCTATTGCTCTGTAAATTTCAGCATAGGTGTAAAATAGTCCAATGGTCATCTGACAAAAATTGTGGGCGGAGCTTCACTTTTATTGATTTTTGAATATGTCAAAATGGCGGGAAATTCATGATTGTAAATATGACATCATAGTATGCGTTGGATTCGGCTTGACCCAAGGATTTCAGCGATACCAAGCGTTTGATGAATTGAAGTCAGTACGGGCTAATATCGTCAAAAACACATTTTTGCTTATTGTAGCGCCCCCTAGTGGCGCATTTACACGAAAATCTTTACGTGTCCTCTGAAGATAGTGCTGACTATGCCTATGAAATTGGGTTGTGATACAAGTAGCCGTTGCCGAGATATGAGCTCACTTCCTGTTTGGCGTCTTCGCCGCCAACTTTGATTGGCTCCTGTTTGAAGACGGTTTGATCAATCGTTCCAGGACTTTTAGGATAGATGTATCTCAGTCCGAAGATGCCCTCATAGAATTTTCGTGATGATCGGTCAAAAATTGTGGGCGGGGCGTCATTTTTATTGATTTTCACAAAATTCAAAATGGCGGAAAAACTTTCCAGGCGGAAAATGACGTCATAGGGTGCATTGGATTCGGCTTGGCCCAAGGATTCCAGGGATACCAAGTTTTTGAAATTCCGATCAACGGTTCAAAAGTTAAAGCATGTAATGTACTTGCAACTTTGACCTGCTGGTGGCGCTAGAGAGTTTGAATTACCCCTGTGAAAAATACAAGACCTGGTCGTCTTATCAAGCCGAACGTTTCGGTATTTGAACGGATTTTCTACCTTGAGCGGTTCTTCAAAACGAATGGATCGTAGACGGAAGGAGAAAATTAATAATAATAATAAAAAGAAACGGTACAATAACAATAGTATGCTTGCCGCATGGCAAGCATACTAATAAATTAAGAAAAACAGCCAAAAGAATAGGAAATATAGCCTAGAGAGAGAGAGAGAGAGAGAGAGAGATAATAAGCAACAACAACAGCAAAAAAAACATGTGGATAAGAATAGGAAATATAGCCTAGAGAGAGAGAGAGAGAGAGAGAGAGAGAGAGAATAAGCAACAACAACAACAACAACAACAAAACATGTGATCTGCGCCATCCTTGAGTTAGGCTATTTGTTGAATCACCACTTATGCTTTTTAATGACTTAGAAGTTCACTTTGCATTTTGGTGGCCTACGTCAGATCAAAAAAAACACTTTCGGTTCTGGGAGGAGCTCATATCCAAAACGGACCAAGGCACCAAGCAATCCATCCAAATCGCCACCAGATGGTGGAGACAATCAAAATCTCATGGGCCCGAAAGGAAACCTGCTCACTGACAGTAACAAAATGAAATGATGACGTTCTCCCACAAATCCAAGTTCAAGGCCACCCAGCCAGGTGTTAAAAAAAGGTCGTAATGTAGCCTATGCCACCATCAAAAAGTCAGACCAAACCGAAATCTTTTATTGCATGTCGGCGTTCCGTCCATGTTGTCACCATGCAAAATATTTTAAGTAAAAGTCACTTACCAGCTCTGATGTGATGCAGAAGTTTTAGAGTACTCACAACAACCACGGCGTGATTTTGGAATCTCTAAAAAGCTGGTTATCAATATATAGTTTGTCCACGACTAGTCGCGTCTTTGCCTTGCGGGCTTTGTGTGTCTTCATGATTGGCACCAACACGCGTCTTCTGTCCACGATTTCCCGTGGGAATTGTTCAAACATGGAATAGTGTGACCCCTTGAGCTTATGACCCTGGGCCAATACCTCGAGTTTATGTTCGAAAGACGCAAACTTCACCACAACTGGCCTAGGTGTTCCATCCGCCTTTATCTGGCCAATGCGGTGGGTTATTTCAATTGCGTCTTTGGCCAGTTGGTCCTCGGCCATCTTCAGATCTTTGTTCATGAACTCCTTGACAATATTTCTCGTCACCACATATGTTTCTTCTTTTTCTTCTTCCAGGCCCATAATAATGACATTGTTCTTCATACTTCTGCATTGCATGTCAAGGATATCTTCTTTCAGAGCTGTATGACAGAAGAAGAATGAAGTCTGTAGTTTTAGAACATATACTGTTCATAACGAATACAGTTATATTTTAATAACTGAACCATTTTTGGAAAAACCATCGGTTGAGGGGCAAATCGCCCCCTATGCAGAGGGGCAAAACGCCCCCAGGGGGCATAGTTTCCCTCTATCACAATATTAATATAATATCAGGTTTTTTACATTTCATTGTGTTTAAACAGATGGTAAAATCTGAATATTTGAGCAAAACCTAAAATATTTTCCTCAGGCATGTTAAATATGCTAGCAGAGTTAGCATAGTTAGTTCAGGCGTTTGGGTGAACCAACCATAGAAAAATGATAGGCCTATTTCTGAAATCTATTTCATTATATTCAGCTAGACCTACATGTTTGTACCCAGGTCTTTATGTTTCATTTTATATGTAGAGGTTTCTTATTGTTTTGTTAATAATGACAACTGATTATCTAACCCATAGGTTAAGCGTGGAAATGTCAATTCTCTCTTTTATTTACTTCTCATTGATGCTGAATTATAAAAGAATAAGCAACCGTGGGTGCTACACAGAGGGGGCCCTACAAAATGCCCTCAAGGCCATCAAAGATGGAGCTGCCCTAAAAGCTGCAGCCCATCAATATGGAATTCCCCCAAAGACCCTGAGGCGGCACAGGGACAAAAATGTTTTAGAGCCGGGCATGAAGAGATTAGGCCGCAAAAGTGTATTCCCAGCCTCCTTTGAGGTCCAGCTGACGGGACACATTCAAACAATGGAGAGGGCCTTGTTTGGTCTGAGGGCAGGTGATGTCAGAAGGCTGGCTTTTGATCTAGCCGAAAAGGTAGGCCTCAAGCACACCTTTAATCGAGAACAGAAGATGGCAGGGAAAGATTGGCTGAGTGGTTTTCTGAAACGTCAGGGAACCCTGTCCATCAGACAACCAGAGGGTGTGAGCTTGTCGCGCATGGTTGGGTTTAACAGGCCGAAAGTGGACCTCTTCTTCTCAATATATGAAGAGCAGCTACAGAAGCTGGGAGAGAGTGTCGGGCCCACCTGTGTGTGGAACATGGACGAGGTGGGTGTTCAAAATGTTCAGAAACCACACAAAATAATCAGCACTAAAGGGAAGATGCAAGTGGGACTAGTGACAAGTGGGGAGAGGGGATTTACAGTCACAGCAGCATATGGAATGAATGCCGCTGGGCAGTTCGTTCCCCCACTCTTCATCTTCCCAAGGAAGCGCATGAGTGACCGTCTCATGGTAGGGGCTCCTCCTGGGTCAATTGGTACCGTGACCGACTCAGGGTGGATGGACAGCACTGTCTTCATTGAGTGGCTCAAACACTTCCAGACCACCATTGGATGCACCCCCCAGAGGCCTCACATCCTCATACTTGATGGGCACCACTCCCACAAGACCTTGGAGGCAGTGCTTTTTGCAAGGGAGAACGGTATAGTAATGATCACCATCCCACCCCACAGCAGCCACAAGATGCAACCCTTGGATCGGACCTTTTTTAAGTCCCTAAAATCCAATTATAACGCAGCAGCAGACAGATGGATGACGTGCCACCCAGGGCAGAGAGTTGACATCTACCAGGTGTGTGGCTTATTCAATGAGGCATATTCTACCTCAGCCAGTGTTGGGAAGGGCCAGAAGGGACTCCAGGCCTGTGGAATATGGCCTCTGAACAAAAACGTCTTCAGAGGCGAAGACTTTCAGGTGGCAGAGGTCACTGAAGAGCCAAATCCAGCAGACAACAGGGAAAACGGGGAAGAGATCAGTGCTGGTAAGAAACTATAAATACTATCACTAGTACTCCTTGTGGCCCCATCATCATCATCATCATCATCACCAACTTGTGAAATGTGTGTGTGTTCTTGACAGATCTCGACAGGCATGTCCTCTGTGGTCCTCAGTGCCCGCCCCCAACCTGGTACAACTCAGCAGAGGTCAAGCCAGGATGGTAAGATTTTTTTTTACTATATTCACTTAAATCGGCATCATTACCATCATTATCATCATCATATGCATTGCATCCTGTGTGTGTGTGTGTGTGTGTGTGTGTGTGTGTGTGTGTGTGTGTGTGTGTTTTGACAGGGCCCAGTACGTCTTCTGTGGTCCTCAGTGCCCGCCCACAACCTGGTACAACACAGCAGAGGCCAGTCCAGGATGGTAAGAAAACTATTTACTATATTCACTTAAATGGGCATCATTACCATCATTATCATCATCATATGCATTGCATCCTGTGTGTGTGTGTGTGTGTGTGTGTGTGTGTGTGTGTGTGTGTGTGTGTGTGTGTGTGTGTGTGTGTGTGTGTGTGTTTTGACAGGGCCCAGTACGTCCTCTGTGGTCCTCAGTGCCCGCCCCCAACCTGGTACAACTCAGCAGAGGTCAAGCCAGGATGGTAAGAAAACCTTTCTAACTAATCAGTAAATTGAACCTCATCCCCATCATTTTACCATATTAATCTTCATCATCATACTCATACTCATCATCATCACCACCATCACCATTGTCATTACATGGTGTCCGTGTGTGCGCACTTGCATATTCTTGACAGGCCCCATCATCATCATCATCATAATCATCATCATCACTAACTTGTGAAATGTGTGTGTGTTCTTAACAGACCCCAGTACGTCTTCTGTGGTCCTCAGTGCCCGCCCACAACCTGGTACAACACAGCAGAGGCCAGTCCATGGTAAGATTTTTAAAGTATTATTATTATATTCTCTTTTAACATCAGCATCACTGTGCTTTGTGTTTGTATGTGTATTTCTGTAATTCTAATTCTTTGTTAAAGGGGAGAGTCTCTCCATTATTGAGGAGCTGTCCCCCAGGCCATGCATACAGAGCAAGAGGCCTAGTAAGAGGGCCAGTGAAGCGTCAGCAGTCCTCACCTCTTCCCCTTACAAGAGGGTTTTGGAAGAGAAGGCTACCGAACGCCAAAACAAAGCCGTCCCAAAAAAGGTTAGGATTAAAACTAAAAACGCTATGAAGCCAAGCAATCAGAATGAGGATGCTGATGCTGAATGCCTATACTGTTCTGAGCTGTTTTCGATTAGTGGGGGGGATTGGATAAGATGTGAGGGGTGCCAGAAATGGGCTCACACCGAATGTTCCAATGAGGTGGGAGGGGAATTTGTATGCGAACTTTGTATGGAATGAAGGTTGTCTGTCTGTCTGTCTGTAGGTCAGTCTCTCTCTCTCTCTCCCTCTCTCTCTCTCCCTCCCTCCCCTCCCTCCCTCTCTCTAAATGAATTTATTATCTACGTATGTATATCTATTTATATAAATAATATAGTAATATTAACTATTATATCTATTTATTTAGTTATTAATGTATTAATTAATCTATGTATTTATTTATTTATTTATTTATTTATTTATTTATTTATTTATTTATTGATCTATGCCGACATGAATGTATCCTTGTTTTTATTATTTTTATGTAAATTGGATGGAATTTATATTTATTACAGAGTGAAGGCGTGGTTGGTATGGTTGAAGGAAAGGGGACTAAGTGTGTGTGTGTGGGGCGGGGGCGGCGGGGTGGTGGTTGATGGGTCAGGGGCAGTGTGTTTTTCTGTTGGTGTTATGTGTCATGTATCTTATGGTTCTGGAGACTAATAAAAATACCTAAACTTGCCTATTTTACATTTGTATTTTTTCCCATATTTGTTATGAATTTGAATTTATTTAAGCAATATGACCAGAGTGGGAGGGAGGATGTTGACCTGACATCCTCCCAGGTGTGGTTCATAGGCATTAAGCCGAGCTAATTGCTATTGTATAATAGCCCATTAATGCATATATATATATATATATATATATATATATATATATATATATATACAGTCCCAGGAAAAAGTTTGTACACCCTTTGAAATTTCTTACATTTCTGTCAAAATTGATCATAAAACATGGTGTGATCTTCCCAGAAATCTCAAGAAGGAGCAGTCAGAGTCTGCTTTAATTCATTCCACCAAAACATTTACATGTTATCATATTTGTTTTGGTCATAAGGCCATAACATTCATAGGAGAGCAGGGCATAAGTAAGTACACCCTTGCAATAAGTAGGTTTTAACCCTCAGTTAGTTGCAATATCATCAACCAGACTTGTCCTGTAGTTGCAGATCAGATTAACAAAACAATCTGTTTGTATCTTGTCTCCCTCTTCTTTAGAGAACTGCTGTCTCGTCAGCAAGGTTTGTGGGATGTCTGGAGTGGCATAACTTTCTTGACTTCATGCCATATAATCTCAATTGTTTTTTGTCAGGGCTTTGACTGGGCTATTCCAGAATGTGTATTTCATTATTATGAAGCCATTCTAAAGTCGATTTGCTTCTAAAGTATGGGTTGTTGTCACATTTCAGGACCCATACTCTTGTGTGCTTCAACTGTGTGACAGACTTCCTCACGTTTTTTCTGTAAAATATCACAATAAACTTGAGTTCATTGTTCCACTGATAATAGCAAACTGTCAAGGGCCTGAGGCAGCAAGGTAGCCGCATATAATGATGCTCCCGCCACCATACTCAAAGGTGGAGATGTAACCAAGAATAGCTAAAAATGGGATTCATTCTGCCAATCTAAAATTAATGGGGTTTCTGTCCAAAAAAATATTGCTGCACCTTTGAGGTTTGCGAAAAAGCATTTATATGCTTCATAGAATTACTGCAAAATATTCTGTAGACCAACGTTGAAACCAAAGTTGAATTGTTCAGGGGAACACACAATGTCATGTTTGGAGGAGAACTGTAGAACCACACCTTCACCAAAACATCATCTCCACCTTCGAGTATGGTGGCGGGAGCATCATTATATGCGGCGAACCTGCTGCCTCAGGCCCTTTTCAGTTTGATATTATCAGTGGAACAATGAACTCAGAAGTTTATCGAGATATTTTACAGAAAAAAGTGAGGTAGTCTGTCACACAGTTGAAGCACACAAGAGTATGGGTCCTGAAATGTGACAACAACCCATACTTTAGAAGCAAATCGACTTTAGAATGGTTTCATAATAATGAAATACACATTCTGGAATAGCCCAGTCAAAGCCCTGACAAAAAACAATTGAGATTATATGGCATGAAGTCAAGAAAGCTATGCACTCCAGACATCCCACAAACCTTGCTGACGAGAGGCAGTTTTCTAAAGAAGAGGGAGACAAGATGCATCCATATTGTTTTGTTAATCTGATCTGCAACTAGAGGAAACATCTGGTTGAGGTTATTGCGACTAACTTAGGGTTATAAAAACCTATTGAATGCAAGGGTGTACTTTACTTATGCCCTGCTGTCCTGTGAATGTTTACATCTTATGGCCAATGAAAATATGAAAACTTGTTAAATGTTTGGGTTGAATTAGTTAAAGCAGACACTGGTTGTTCCTTCTTGTGATTTCCGGGAAGATCAGACCATGGTTTTATGACCAATTTTTGACGGAAGGTAAGAAATTTCAAAGGGTGTACAAACTTTTTCCTGGGACTGTATATATATATATATATATATATATTTTTTTTTTTTTCATTCATCTATATATTTATTCATCCTAAATTTAGCCTGGTATTTTACATTTGACCGCTCAGATTAATTAATTTATTTTAATATTTTGTAATGCATATATTGATCCTTAATATTGTGTATGCACTGTTGAAATATTACTGGTCTTTTATTTCCAGAGGTTAAAAGTAATACTCTGGTCACTTTGGTAATGAGACATGAAGCAAACAGGTTGGTAACAAAGGGGGGCATTTTACCCCACCCCTGGGGGCGTTTTGCCCCACTGGTGGGGTAAAACGCCCCCCTCACACAAAATTTTGTTTTTGTTAAAATATAAACAAACTATTAACTTGGAACATTTTCCTTGATGGTTTATTAATGATGTCACTGCCACCAAAAACTTTGACAAAAACTGAACCTATGGGATTCTTCTGCTTAGAGAAAAGTTACGTTTTCCTTAAGGGGGGCGTTTTGCCCCACCCTACCCTACATGACCTAAATGAGCTAAGGAGGGGATTGGGCTGTAACAGTGTTTTAATTAATCAGATATATTTTATATACATACTGTACATGTGAATTTATAACAGTACACCTTGAATTAACCCCTTTTGCGCAGAGCATCTGTTACAACCTGTCCTAATTGTTAACAAAATTGTAATGATCAACTCTTATTCTGTTACTTACAGCTCTCTGGAATGTCATAATGTTGTTATGATGTAGTTGAATCTTCTCAGCAGAGAGTGAAATGGCCCATTGGTGGGCTACTCAGATGTGACTTAATATGCATTCTGTAACTATTAATGTGAATATATAGCCTGGTCTGACCTAATTCATAGAGAAAGTCCGAAATTACCAAATCGTGAAAGGATTAGTGGTGGGAGCAGTGAACTATGAATTGAGCGGATGTTTATGAATGGCCAGCCAAGGGAATGTGCCTTCCAATGGGAGTTTCAGTGTGGTCATGTTAACAGATTGTTAATATTTTTTTAAGTACATTTGTATGTATTGACTGTAAGAATTGTTGTCATACTATTAAACGTATATTGATTGTTACAAGTGGCTCTGTTCAGTTATTACAGTAAACACACACACACACACACACACACACACACACACACACACACACACACACACACACACACACACACACACACACACACACACACACACACACACACACACACACACACACACACACACACACACACACACACACACACCAGGGGGAATGGGCCATAGATAGGCTCAGTGCAACAGTTCACGAAGCAGGTGGACTTTCTTGAAATTCCAACAGTTGCCTTAAAATGGATTACCGGTATTTGAACTTGGGGTTTGCACTTGGTGGTGGACACTTGAACTTGGGGGTTAGTTGTAACAAAGATTAACCTCAAGTGGAGTCCTTATAATTTTTTCCAGAAAATTACCAAATTGACTTTCATTCATAGGTGTAACGGTAACCAATTGATCAGTCTTACAGTCTGTACCCTGGTATTGCCAAATATTGACATTGCATTGCTAGAGAATTCTGTACAATTATAAAATGATAATTTCATATTGCAGGTTTATGCTGTATTTGAAGGTACACTTTGGAACAGTATTTTTGTGCACAGTAGACCTTTTGG
Organism: Engraulis encrasicolus; assembly: GCF_034702125.1. Taxonomy (NCBI): domain Eukaryota; kingdom Metazoa; phylum Chordata; class Actinopteri; order Clupeiformes; family Engraulidae; genus Engraulis; species Engraulis encrasicolus. The sequence continues at coordinate 22,745,416 of NC_085879.1, forward strand.
TTATTGTGGCTGTTTGAGATGACCTACCACTAGATGACACTATTGCAGTAATTTCTGTCAGGACCATTACAGTCAAGAAACACAAGACACGAAATTCAAAATGCAATTTCTTTATTGAAATGTATGAATTAGATTTGACGGCAGGGCTCTGTTCAGAGGAGTCCTCTGGATTTCCATGAGCACCATGGAAAGGGATTCAGGGGACAGCAGCAGAATGCTCACCTAAGGGCACCTAAGGGCAGCCGTGGCCTAGTGGTTAGTGAGTTGGTCTTTTTAGCTGGGGGTTGCGGGTTCGAATCCCCCATGACCTCTCCCTACATTTCCATACATGGCTGAAGTGCCCTTGCGCAAGGCACCTAACCCCACATTGCTCTGCTTTGAATAAAATGAAAGCGTCAGCCAAGTGCAATGTAATGTAATAATAATTTAAGATTAGGAGAGCAAACAATTCCCCATGAACAGAACAGAGCAGGTAACATGACAAGGAGAAGAGCAATGCCATGTCATACTGTACGTCACAAAGTGGAGTTGGGAAGGTTGTGAAAAAGCGAGCAGCCAGAGTACTAGCTGATCTAGAACACCAGAGACACATAATAAGAAGCATCTATTGGCTATATGGCCTCTTACATTTCTTATATGACATTCAACCTTTGGTTTTCTTTATCTCTAAATGTCATTCTCATTCCATAAAGAAATCCGGTGCAAAGTGTAACGCTTTTGCTAAAAACAAGTGCTCAACACGTTTTATTTTAATGTTTTAATTTTCTTTCATTCTAATTATTTATGTTTTATTTCTCTATTTCTTTTCATTATTCCTTTACTTTTATTTTCCATGAAGCACATTGAACTGCACCCGTGTATGAAATGCCCTATACAAATAAACTTGCCTTGTCTTGTCTTTGTCTGTCTTTTTCATCTCTACATCTGTTTAAGGCCTACCACTAGATGACAGTATTGCGTTGAATTTTACCCATTGCATTCTGCCGGAAGGGTTCAAGTCAGGCAACAATGTGCAATCGAGAGAACTACAGGTAGGCAAACTTACATTTCCCCACCAAAAATCTAAATGTTTGTCTGATAAACCTAGTAGGCCTACATAGTTCATATTCTACATTAAAAGCTAATTTGTATTTAATTCAACTGTACCTTCTTCTGACTTTGACTTCTTGAATTACTTGGTGTTTTTCAAGGATGTGATTCACCACTGGCCATGATGTATCTGCTGGGCTGAGCAAAAAGTCAAGCAGTTCCCCATTTGCTTCCAGTTGCTGCGATGGAGTCACCGAGTATGACACTTCTCTTCATCTGGCTGACACAGTGTTATGGTGAGACTACAATTTGGGCTAATAACTACTTTAGATTGATATAATACCAGTTAGTAGTGACTTTGTCAGTGTCAAGTTATCTTCAGTGCTGTTATACGGTACCTATATGATACTGTGCTATTGATATTAGATTAAATATAGACAGACAGACAGACATACTGTACAGACAGACTGATTTAATAAATGATAATCATAAATGAACAAAAGATTCACAAAATATTTTTCTTTCTGAAGGGTCCAGTCAGTTCCATTATCTAAGTAAAGGAGAGGAGGTAACTCTGTCCTGTGAAACATGTAAGTGGGAGGCTGATGTGGACACAGACGAAAAGGTGGACTGCAGAATCTCAGGAAACATTACTACTCCAGTGGAGCATCCAGGATTTATAAACAGCCCAGAGCTTTGCAAAGAAGTTAAACTAAACTCTGGTCAAATTAATGTCAAGAGGGGATTGTATGCATGTGTGAAAGAAATAAAAAATGAGTCACACTTTATTCATCCATTTAGACCATCTGCTCATCATCTGGAGTCCTTTGTTGTTGCACAGGCACAACCAGACCGTAAGTTTGAATGCATTTAAAACTGCTACTTCATATCACAAGCAAGTGTAACTTGTTTTATGATTTAAACTGATTTACATCTTTTCACAGTGGTCTCTGAACCTGTCATGGAAAGCTCACAGAATGTAACTGTCGGTGAAACGATTAATTTAACATGCACTTATAGAATGAATAAAATACACTTTTTTGAAGTGTACTGGATCAAGAAAGGAGCGGACAAAAGCACATGTGTTTATTCATTTGGGTTTACGTCTTACGAAGACTTTGGCTTTAGCAAACACTTTCCCACTGACAAGGACCTGCTGGAGAGAATGTCAAATACAACAAAATTCAATTTAACTGGTATCAGTACCTTCAACCTGAGGATCTACAGTGCTGTATACTCAGACCGTGGGCTGTACCTCTGCGCCTTACGAGTGTACCATGGTTCAGATCTGGAGAACTGGGCAGTAATAACCAAGACCACAGTGATCATAACCAATCAAGAGCTGAAAGGTGAGATATTAAATATAAACTAATACAACTATTTAGTAGCCTAGCCTAATATTAAATGTCAATCGAATTTCATCCTCTATTTCTCTCCACTGTTTTGTCAGCCTCCGTCTAACATGTCAAAATGGACGTGATCATTAGTTTATTTCTTACCTGAAATTGTTCTCCCTTCCATTGCACATTTCTGTCTGTTTGTGGGCTCATAATTCCTTGGCCTTAAATGTACTGTGGCATTTTTTCATGAAAATACTACTACTAATAATACTAACTAGAAGCACTCAGAGAGCGCAGACCTCCGCCAAGGAAACGGCTTGATACATTTGACTGTGTTAAATCTTTCTGCCTTGTCTTTCTGCCTTGTTTTTGTGGAGTCCCCACAATTCAATTTCTGGTCACTAGGGGGCGTCTAGATAGTGAAGAATCTTTTGAAAAGTCCTGGTTCCGGTTCGTGATCCTTATCATCACCAGAATTTAATCACTTGTTTCTTCAGTCATTACTAACAACAACACAGTTTCGTCCAGATACGATGATTGGTTTTTGAGTTATGCTGCTGACAGACTGAGGTAATAATACTACTAAATTGCTACCAAAGAAATACGGAATAATCTTACAAGTATAACAGCAGGAAAGTTCAGTTGAAAAACTACAATGAAAGGTAGCTTTATATGTGTGGATGATGTCATGCAATTAAATCCATTCAGTAGCCTCTTTGTGCAGATGGGCCCACCAGCGCCCTCTTTTTTTTTGCTAAAAAAACACCTGACTATAATATTGCTATGACGTTACTGAGTATAGATTAAGACTTGGTCATTCACATTTTGGTGACAAGGTTATAATAAGGCATCTGTGCAAAGGGGTTAAGGGACAACTGACATCAAACAGGCAACACCATAGATGCCTGTTCTGGTAAGTGTAGTCCTTATATAGTCAGTCAGATGATGTCCTGCATTGCTCCAGGCATGCAGCACCATACACCGTGCCTTGTTTGATATGCACGGTCATCAGCTGGGGACTGCTCACAGCCTTTAGTGACAACATCTCCAGTAACACCTGCACCCTACACCTACCTGACATTACATTGCGCTTACCTTGCTTCACAGTTTTACTAGCTTACAGTTATTGCAGGTAGGCCTATTGGTTTGCCATGAACAAAGGTGCAAGGATGCATACTTGAACTTGGACGTGCCATCTTGAAGGGTGTTTCCCTAGCCATTATTCCACAGCTACCCTAAGGCTATGACATCCTCAGCAGAATTCCTATCTCAGGAAGTTGGTGCTGCACATGCCTCAGATATTTCATGGCCTGTCCAATCAGAATCGTGGGGCGAGATCGCGGGGCGGGTCATATACAATTCAGTGGTTGAAGTAGTGGTGATTTTAAAAAAGCCACGTGAATTATCCAATCAGGTTCGAGCTGCTTTGAAAACACCCGCGCCTTTCCAGAGCTAAGTGATTGTCACAACCATTGCGTGAGAACCAGGTTAGCCACATCCTACCATCTCAAACAGAGCCATCCAGCTTTCTCTGCCTACTCTGACCGTTTCCTGGTTGCTCTCAGTCTGGTGCTGAGCTGTGAGGTGGTCTTTAGGTTTGAATTCCCCAAAAGCATCAGTTTAGTGTTGTGTAATGTATTTTAACCCTTCCAGAGTCTATTATAACTTTGTCATGAAATGTAATGACCATGTCTTAATCTGTTACTTAATACTCTTGGCAAAGGCAATGCCAGGCTTTAAATCTGAGGGTTGTAGGATTGAATCCCTAGCCTCGCGAACCATCCTACGTACTTCCGCCGACAGACTTGCCTCTGTACTACATCTGGCGACTGTTTCCTGTAGAGCGATTGTTAAGCGGCAGGATTTGGCCGGCCAATCCTCCGCAGAAAACAGCCAATAAGCGAATAAGCGCCCCACGTGGGGGCGAAAGGGGAGGACACTCATAACAATGACGTTAACGTCTGTGCCAGAGCCATTGGTCTGCGCTGTGTTGTTGTTGAGTAACTGTTGGAGATTGTGTAAGATCTGTCCAATCATTTCAAACCATAACTCAGTGCAAATTTCCTGCTTCCTGAAATCGCTTCAGATCACACAAACTTCAGACCATGAATACGAAATGAAATGGTAGTATTATGGGATGGTCAGGACCAGGCTATTGAATCCCACCCTTCCAGTCCCACCTCACTCAATGGCTGATGTGCCCTTGAGCAAGGTATCTAATCCCACATTGCTCCAAGGACTGTAATTTTGTCAACTGTGGTCCGCAGAATCAATTGTTGTAGAAAAGCCTAACTATCATTCTTGTTTTTCAATGCAATGGGTTAGCATGACACACAGACAGATATTTTGGCCTAAGGCATCTTCAGTGTCTTACAGAGGATGTAGGCAGGGTCAGTGATCCAGGTGTTCGCACCTGAAGACACTTTTTAGACACTAGTGAGGGGTTGAGATAACTTACTCAAAAAAAAAAAACCCAGGCTGCAGGGTTGTGCTGTGAAAAAGTGAACACATTATACCATGATGGATGACTGTTAGTTCTCAAACAGAATACTTTTTCCTGACTATGCAGGCTTTCATCCCATATATTTGATTGGCATCGTAGTTCCTGTCTTAGTTCTCATCATCATCATTGTGGTACTGAGGCGGAGGAACAAAGGTAAAACACTAATAGCCTATTATATATATATATATTACATTTCGATATTTATATACATTATATTTTATTGATAGATTTACTGTGAACTTGTGATTTATAATCTGTTTTTGTTTTGCTTTCACAGTTCCTCAAACCACAACAACTCAAAGGTAGGCCTACAATTTTATATTTGAGACCTACAATGGTAATGTTGTTATTAATCATGCAGGGATGATTTTCTTTTTGAAGAGAATGAGCTCTACAACAATGCAAGATTCTAAAACTCCATATTATATTCTATGGGGCCCAAAATTCTAGAAAATGTTCACTGTCCAAACATGTTACCGAGGCTTGGGATGAAACATTAGAGACATGCATCTTTACACATATCATATGTAACAGATTTTACTCTTGTTTTTGCTATCCCTCTCACTGTTTTCTATTCTAGACAAGGCAGCGAGGACATGGACAATGATGACTGTGAGTTATTCAGATTTCGGATGTTCGCTGTAGTTGTATTTCAGACAGTTTGTATTTTCAACAGTTATTTGATTGTTATTATTTTATCGTGTATATTTTTTTACAATTATTATTATTATTTTACAATATCCCTCCCTCCTATAGGTTCCCCTTATGCCGTGAGCCAGAGGGACGAGGCACCAATGTACTCCCTCGTTCAGCTGCCTAACCAGCAACCTGACAACGCAGACGGCGGTGATCCAGCATACTCCTTTGTGCAGAAGCCTACACAACAAACTGATAACCCCAGTGCACCCAGAGGAGACAGGGTAATCATGAAGACCAACTCCATATATGACACCTCAGGGGGACATTAGGGTCCACATGCATTTGGCTGGCAGCAGCATGACTTTATTAGAACAGGTGTAAGTGGGAGGCTTCTCTTTTTGAGATACCGGTAAGTTAGAAGTCTACTGGACTGAACTGTGTTGAGAGCAATGGAATGTGAAACACACACACACACAAACACACACACACACACACACACACACACACACACACACACACACACACACACACACACACATTCACACACACGTTGATAGTTCATGCCAGTACTTCTGTGTCACAACGTTTCCTGTATTTTGGTGGCGATCATTCTTCTTGAAGCATTTGCCAATTTCACTTCCTGACCAGTTGCTGTGTTGTTGAAATGTATCGGGTGCTACTATATACCCTGGCTACACTTCGCATGATCAAAATGTTTCCTCTGGAGAAAACTTAAGCATATGTTCCAAATTACACACAGTTCACAATTACGTCAAACAAGTTTCGTTCTTACAGTAGGCAAGGTAGGACAAACAATTGCCACAAAAAGTTTCCACAGAAAAAACTGGGGTTCAAGTTTGTGTCTATGCCAACTGCATGCAAATATCCTGCCTCAAATAGATAGAATGAAAGGTGTCTTACGTCAGATGAAAAATTTGGCGTAGTCATGACATAATGGTTAATTGTTACGATAAGAAGTCTAGACCTTTAGAAATTGAAAGCTTTAAGGTTATAGGTTTGAATCTAACTGTGACGGTGTGAACCCCACCGCACTAGTTTTACTTATTTTCTGATGATTATTTGCTTGATTTTCTTGTGTTAAATGTGTAAGACCTTCAGTTAGTGTCCTAGGTGCACATAGGTGCTGTACTGCTGTTTGTAACTTTTGTTTTCTTGATGTATTGGTATGTATATGCCTAATTTAGTTTCATTTGTGTTTGGTGGAATGCGCATGTGCCCTTAATGGGCTGGTAACGAGGTGCCCTCAATTGGCTGTGTAGCCAGATGATTTTCAATTAGAAGAGAGTAGAGTACAGTAGAGTAGAGTAGAGTAAAGTAGAGTAGAGTAACTTTATTAATCCCCAGGGGGAAATTCAGGTATCCAGTAGCTTACATAAATACACAAATAAACAAATGCCCACATGGACATTTCAAGACACAAATAGAGAGAGAGAGAGAGAGAGAGAGAGAGAGAGAGAGAGAGACTATTAATCCCCACAGGGTAAATTGAATGCCACCTGGCCATCCACACAGCACATTCCAGACAAATAGACAAACAATAAATAAGAGCTAACAATAAATAAGCATTACACAATAGACAGTCCATCATAAAAACACACAGAGTCACCACAGCATATAAAAACACATAAAACCAATAAAACCCTCAGCAGCTGTTGTTAAAAAGTCTGATTGCTGCAGGGATAAAAGATCGTCTGAACCTTTCGGTGGAGCACCTGGGGAGAAGGAGCCTTTGGCTCCTGCCACTCTTAGTGAACAGGCTGGACAGTGGGTGGTCGTCCCTGCCCAGCACACTGTTCACCTTCCTTAATGTCCGCTCCTCTAAAATTTGCTCCACCGAATTAAAACACACACCCGTGATGGACCCCGCTTTCTTGATTAGCTTATTTATCTTATTTCTGTCCTCCAGTGATATCCCTCCACCCCAGCACATAACAGCATAAAATAAAACACTTGCCACAATCCCATGATAAAATGTGTTTAAAATAGGCCTCCCCAACTCAAATGACCTCAGTTTCCTTAGAAAAAAAGAGTCTTGATTGGGCCTTCTTAAAAATCACCCTGCTGTTCTCCTTCCAGTCCAACTTGCTGTCAAGATGGACGCCCAAGTATTTGTACTAAGAGGAGACAGCTTCTACAGGGTGACCTTTGATTAAAATAGGGGCTGGAACATTTCTTTGCTTCCTAAAATCAATGATTAGTTCCTTGGTGTTCTCAACATTTAAAATGAGATGGCCACCTTCGCACCAGTTAACAAAATAATTAATCTCAGACTGATATGCAGCATAGTTATTGTTATTGATGCAGCCCACTAATGCAGAGTCATCTGATGACTCCTGCAAATGACAGGACGAACTATGCCTGCAGTCAGAGGTGTATAAAATAAATAAAAAAGGAGATAAAACTTTTCCTTGTAGTTCGCCTATGTTTGTAATAATGGTGTCAGATGTGCTGTTGTGGATTCTTACATACTGAGCTCTACCTGTAAGGTAGTCAGTGATCCAGCTAACAGTAGAGTTGTGCATATGAAAATCATTAAGCTATTTAGATAAAATGTGGGGTTGTAAAGTGTTAAAAGCACTAGAAAAATAAAAAAAAAACATTATGCTCACAGATGCAGCAGAGGTCTCCAGATGGCTATACACCGTGTAGATAAATAAGAGCATCATTTGTACCCACACACACCCTGTATGCAAATTGCAATGGGTCCTGAAAAGCACTGACCTGTGCCCTCAGGTGTCCCAGCACTGTCCTCTCAAAGCACTTAATTACGTGAGAGGTCAAGGCAATGGGTCTCAAGTCTTTAAGAGCCTTGGCACTAGGTTTCTTAGGCACCGGTACAATACAGGATATATTCCATATAGTGGTAGTTTGAAAGTGACAAAGACCGGGTATACGAATAATGTAAAACCCCACACAAACTGATCAGCACACACTTTGAGGACACGTGGCATGAACCCATCCGGACCAGGTGCCTTATTTACATTTAGCCTTCTTAGTTGGGAGCGTACCTCCTCAACAGTGATGGTTATTGGAGGACAGAGAGATGAATGCCCCTCTTCCTTCTCTAAATGTGCAATGTACTGCACTGATGTGTGATGATCCGTTGAGTTCACAGTGGAGTCAACTCTAGCATAAAACTGATTGGCCTCATCAGGCGTAACACAGGAATAGTCAGGGAGGGGAAAATAAAAATAAATGTAGTAAAGATAAAGAATGTGAAAAATGAAAAATGTGAAAATGTAATATGTAAAACATGTAAAAAATGTAAAAAATGTAAAAAGGTAATTGTGCAAAAAGACATTCTGTGAGTTGGGATAGACCATGTGCAGAACATACATACTCTGTCAGGTAGACCTGGAACAAGTGTTGACAGATACATCTATGATATAGTATAGTTATGTAGAAGTAGGCAGTGTACAGAGTAAGATAGGGGTGGAAAAGAAGTCAAGTCAAGTAGGTTTTATTGTCAATTTCTTTACATGCACTGGTCATACAAAGAATTTGAAATTACATTTCTTGCTTTCCCATACAGACATAGACTAAATCTAGGTAAGGACATAGACAGTATAGACATAGACAGTAGTTATACATGGACTTAAAAGAAGAAGAAGAGCCTAATTGGTAGTGCCATGTGATTGGCCAATGGTCTGAGTGTCTTGTCTATTTAAATCCCTGTGTGGGGAGAGTCAGGGTGGCTCATTCTTTGTCTTGAAACACATGTGTGCTGTAGGCCCCATCTGATGTGAGGTGTTGTTGGGTTCTTTTGGTGGCTTTTTGCAAGTCATACTGTATGTCTGACTTTTGTTTTGTTTTTTCTCTTACATTTTTGTATATAGTTTCTTCATTGTTTGGGAATTTGGTTAAATAAAAACCCATCATTTTTCACCTCTTAATTTTTGTGTCACTGCATTGCTCAATTTCTCCTGGCCACGAGGCTACACTACACTAACCCAGAAAGTAATGGCTGACGAAAGGGGCCCTTTAGCAAGATATCTAACCCCACAATGCTCCAGGCACTGTAACCAATACCCTGTAGGCCTACCTAAATAACTGTAGCCTATACGTCGCTTTAAATAAAAGCATGTGCTGGGTGTTATTTAATGTGAATGATTCTCTATTTTCAGATTTTGTTACTCAGTGTTGACTTTGGCCGTAACCTGGCCTAAGGGGATGCAGTCTTCATGTTTGTTTTATTCTACATTGTGCTTCAGAAGTAATAAACCAGGTTAAGTTAACATTGAGGTAGGGGTAAATCATGTAATAGTGGAGCCTGGAGTTTTAAATTATTACATTTGGAGCAACTCTGTAAACAACAGAAATGACACTACAGTATACTTTGCTGAGAATGTTGGAAGAAAGAGGCCTTATTTCCAAACTTTCATGTGTTGTGAAGGCACGTGGACATGAGCTCTATATTTAGAGGCATATCTGGTTGTTTTTGAGTTGTGAAATGAGGAAGGAACTGTTGCACTCAAATTTCCCGATCAGAGTTGAAATCTAGAAAATACCCTAAATGAGACATTCATTACTGCCCCACCCCTTAAGTGGCATGGTCACCCATCTGTGTCACCCTACAGTACAGTCTAGTGTATAGTTTTTGTATAGGTGACCTATTTTCCTATATTTATGTTGCCCATTCCATGGGTGTAGTTTGAGGGGAGGCACAACGTACTGATATTTTAAATGTTTTGAATAAAATACAGGCTAGTAATTATATTTGTATTAAATTAAATCAAACTACTACTTTTATTAAATTAAATATTTATATTAAAATGAATTATATTTTTGTAAAACATCATTAAGTGGGCTTGCCCCAGCAAATTCCACTTCTTGTCATTTCTAAGTCCTGTTTATGCTTGCTTGCTTGAAGCCTGTGTAACTCTCTAAACATTTTAAAACATATCTCCTCCTAGGACTTTCGTGACAGAGACACCGTTCAAACACTAAAACGACCGGCTCGGCTTGGAGATGTAAAAATGCTTTGTGCCTGCCGCATAAGGTCTTTCGTGTTAACACGATAACTTCTGACCGGGTGGATGGATTTGTCCCAGATTCTGTGTGTTAATACACTAGGGCAGTGTTTCCAACCTTTTTTAAGAGAGGCACCCTTTCAATTCATGAAAAATTTCAAGGCACCCCAAAACCAACAAGCCGTAAAATGGCATCACATCCGATACCACACAAGCTTAGAAAAGTAATACATTTGGAGACGTCACACAACCTACGTTCGAAGTTGCAGCTTACTGAGGCAACTTAATAAATAATTTTAAATTTACTTAATTGTATGTAAATGCCAGATGAAAGATTCCACTGACTAAGACAAATATATATTATGTTGCATAATTGTATTTATCAGCCACCTTTCAGGGTATGTAGGCCTACACGAACTGATTAGATTTTGGTGGCCACTTTCAAGATAGCGGAATTCAAGATGGCTTGACTTTTAGCCCATAACTTATGACCGGACAGATGGATTTCTCCTAGATTTGGTGCAACAAGGCTCTAGGGTAGGTTCATGAACTGAATAGATTTTGGAGGCCAAAACTTTCAAAATGGCTGAATTCATGATGGCCGAATTTTTGTTTAGGCAACTTCTGCGGTGTGTTAATGCGCTAGGGTAGGTAGCCTACATGCACTGATTAGATTTTGGAGGCCAAAACTTTCAAAATGGCGGAAAAAAAAAAAAAAAAATGTTGTCTGGTCTGAGGTATTAAAGTATTCCGACCCCAGGCCGGATTTCCGTGAACATGTTTTTTTAAGTACATTTATATGTATTGACTGTAGTAATTGTTGTCATACTATTACACTTATATTGACTGTTACTAGTGGTTCTGTTCAGTTATTAAACACACACACACACGCGCTTGTGCACACACACACACACACGTGCACGTGCACGTGCACACACACACACACACACACACACACACACACACACACACACACACACACACACACACACACACACACACACACACACACACACACACACACACACACACACACACACACACACACACACACACACCAGGGGGAATGGGCCATAGATAGGCTCAGTGCAACAGTTCACCAGCTGGTGGACTTCTTGAAAGTCCAACAGCTGCCTTAAACCGGATTACTAGTATCTGAATTTCGGGTTTACATAGTTGAAACAAAGATAAACCTCAATTTGAGTCCATGTTATTTTATTTACTGTAAATTAGCACATGGTATTGCCAAATATTGACATTGCATTGCTAGACAGAGTGTTATAATTCTGCACAATTATAAAATATGTTAATTTCATACTATGGTATAAAGTTTGCAGGTTTATGCTGTATTTGAAGGTCCACTTTTGAACAGTATTTTTGTGCACAGTAGACCTTTTGATTATTGTGGCTGTTTGAGATGGCCTACCACTAGATGACACTATTGCAGTAATTTCTGTCAGGACCATTACAGTCAAGAAACACAAAATGCAATTTCTTTATTGAAAGTTATGAATTAGATTTGACAGCAGGGCTCTGTTCAGAGGAGTCCCCTGGATTTCCATGAGCACCATGGAAAGGGATTCAGGGGACAGCATCAGAATGCTCACCTAATTTAAGATTAGGAGAGCAAACAATTCCCCCATGAACAGAGCAGGTAACATGACAAGGAGAAGAGCAATGCCATGTCATACTGTACATGACAAAGTGGAGTTGGGGAGGTTGCGAAAAAGCGAGCAGCCAGAGTACTAGCTGATCTAGAACACCTGAGACAAATAATAAGCAGCAGCTCTTGACTACCATGGCCTCTTATATTTCTCACATGTCATTCTGCCCTTGGTTTTCTTCATTTCTAAATATCGTTCTCATTCCACAAAGAATCACGGTGCAAAGTGTAACGCTTTTGCTAAAAACAAGTGCACAATACGTTTTATTTTAATGTTTTCATTTTCTTTCATTCTAATTAGTTGTTATGTTTTATTTCTCTATTTCTTTTCGTTATTTCTTTACTTTTATTTTCCATGAAGCACATTGAACTGCACCTGTGTATGAAATGCCCTATACAAATAAACTTGCCTTGTCTTGCCCTGCCTTTGTGTGTCTCTATTGCGACTCAGCATCTGTTTAAGGCCTACCACTAGATGACACTATTGCAGTGAATTACACCGATCACATTCTGCCGGTGGGGTTCAAGTCAGGCAACAATGTGCAATCGAGAGAAGTGTACAGGTATGCAAGCTTGCATCTCCCCACCAAAAACCTAAATGTTTGTCTGATAAACCTACTACATAGTTCATATTCTACATTAAAAGCTAATTTGTATTTAATTCAACTGTACCTTCTTCTGACTTTGACTTCTTGAATTACTTGGTGTTTTTCAAGGATGTGATTCACCACTGGCCATGATGTATCTGCTGGGCTGAGCAAAAAGTCAAGCAGTTCCCCATTTGCTTCCAGTTGCTGCGATGGAGTCACCGAGTATGACACTTCTCTTCATCTGGCTGACACAGTGTTATGGTGAGACTACAATTTGGGCTAATAACTACTTTAGATTGATATAATACCAGTTAGTAATGACTTTGTCAGTGTCAAGTTATGTCAACTTCAGTGTGTGTACTGTATATACTGTGCTATTGATATTAGATTAAATAGACAGACATACAGACAAACTAGTTTCATAAATGATCAAAAAATGTACAATAAAAGATTCACAAAATATTTTTTCCTTCTGAAGGGTCTACTCATTTCCATTATCTAAGTAAAGGAGAGGTGGTAACTCTGTCCTGTGAAACATGCCACTGGGAGGCTGATGTGGACACAGACGAAAAGGTGGACTGCAGAATCTCAGGAAACATTACTACTCCAGTGGAGCATCCAGGATTTATAAACAGCCCAGAGCTTTGCAAAGAAGTTAAACTAAACTCTGGTCAAATTAATGTCAAGAGGGGATTGTATGCATGTGTGAAAGAAATAAAAAATGAGTCACACTTTATTCATCCATTTAGACCATCTGCTCATCATCTGGAGTCCTTTGTTGTTGCACAGGCACAACCAGACCGTAAGTTTGAATGCATTTAAAACTGCTACTTCATATCACAAGCAAGTGTAACTTGTTTTATGATTTAAACTGATTTACATCTTTTCACAGTGGTCTCTGAACCTGTCATGGAAAGCTCACAGAATGTGACTGTGGGTGAAACAATTAATTTAACATGCACTGTTAGAATGAATAAAATACACTTTTTTGAAGTGTACTGGATCAAGAAAGGAGCGGACAAAAGCACATGTGTTTATTCATTTGGGTTTACGTCTTACGAAGACTTTGGCTTTAGCAAACACTTTCCCACTGACAAGGACCTGCTGGAGAGAATGTCAAATACAACGCAAACAAATTTAACGGATATCAACACCTTCAACCTGAAGATTAGCAATGCTGTACACTCAGACCATGGACTGTACCTCTGCGCCTTACGAGTGCACCATGGTTCAGATCTGGAGAACTGGGCAGTAATAACCAAGACCACAGTGATCATAACCAATCAAGAGCTGAAAGGTGAGATAATAAATATAAACTAATACAACTATTTAGTAGCCTAGCCTAATATTAAATGTCAATCGAATTTCATCCTCTATTTCTCTAAACTGTTTTGTCAGCCTCCGTCTAACATGTCAAAATGGACGTGATCATTAGTTTATTTCTTGCCTGAAATTGTGCTCCCTTCCATTGCACATTTCTGTCTGTTTATGGGTCATAATTCCTTGGCCTTAAATGTACTGTGGCATTTTTTCATGGAAATAGTACTACTAATAATACTAACTAGAAACACTCAGAGAGACCTCCACCAAGGAAGCTGCTTGATACATTTTTACACCCTATGTCTTTCTGCCTTGCTTTGTGGAGTCCCCGCAATTCCATTTTTGGCCACTAGGGGGCTTCTAGATAGTGAAGAATCTTTTGAAAAGTCCTGGTTCCGGTTCGTGATCCGGATCACCACCAGAATTTAATCACTTGTTCCTTGGGTCATTATCAACAAATACACAAAGTTTTGTCCTAATCTGTTGATTAGTTTTTGAGTTAGGCTGCTGACAGATGGAGGTAATAATACTACTAAATTGCTATCAAAGAAATACTGAATAATGTTACAAGTATAACAGCTGGAAAGTTCAGTTGAACAACTAGAATGAAAGGTAGCTTTATATGTGTGGATGATGTTATGCAATTAAATGCATTCAGTAGCCTCTTCATGCAAATGGACCCACCAGCGGCCTCTTTTTTTTGCTGAAAACACCCAACTATAATATTGCGGTAACACTTTATTTTAGCGATACATCTATTTGCGAATACATACAATATTAATGCCTGTGTAAGTAACTTGTAAGGCATGTACTAAGCAAAATAAGACAGTTAAGCATGTATTCACAAATGTCTTGTTCATGCCCAATTAGGGATTTATTACTAATATAACCTTAGTAAGGACCAGTAAGCCTGTATTTCTATTTATTAGTAATTAGTAAGTGGCAGAATACAATGTGCATAAGCTCCCGACAGACTGTGTCAACAAACCCTGAACAGTGTGAAAACAGATGCGGAATAAGGGTCCCTATTCTAAAGTGATGCATTGCTCAGCCCAGATGGCTTAGGGCCCCCGCACTACCAAAGTCCCCCTCGTTACCTAGGGCCCTCACACCACCTAGGCCCGCACTACCTAGCCCCCCCTGATCAGCAAAGTGTAAGGTTATATTAAATAATTAATTGATACCTTAGCAACTGTAACATATAGTATTTTCTGGTTCGAATCAATGAAGGGAAGGTAACAGGAGCCTTTATATAGCTAGGACTGAACGTACACTTGTCAATGGCGGTGAGTTGGTGAGATGTAATTTTTTTCATGTACCACTGAGTTTTAAGTGTAAAAACCCCCCAAAATAAATGCAGAACATTAGAATAAGTTTTATGAAGCAAAACTAAACTATTCTTTTGTGATAATTAAGTTAATATTTGAGAACATTATCTTCAAGAAGTGCAGTGCATGATGGGTACGCAATCTAGACCTACAGACAACCTACCCAGCTCAGCTCTGAGCCTACCTACGTCCTTAGCTCCTCCCCTCACTCGTGCAATTTAGTTGCTATCCAAACAATTTGCCATGTACGTAACAACAGAAATATTATCATTGCTGCATTGGCTATGCATTGCATTTCTCATGCACTGCACATCCTGGAGCTAAGTTTCTCAAACATTTACTTATTTATCACAATGGAATAGCTTAGTTTCACTTCCAAACTATTACTCATCGTTATATTCTGCATTTATTGTAGGCTCTTAGGTCCAATCCTTGCTATATAATGCTTCCAATTACTCATCTGGGCATGAAGTGGAATGAGTGAGGTCTATTATCCAATTGGACTGATGCAGACTTAAATAATTTCTTACACTTTGCTTCCGTGGGGGCCTTAGGTAGTGCGGGGGCCCTAAGCCATCTGGGCTGAGCAATGCATCACTTTAGAATAGGGACCCTTATTCCACATCTGTTTTCACACTGTTCAGGGTTTGTTCACACAGTGTACCAGGAGCGTATACACATTGAATTCTGGCCCTTACTGCTTACTCATTAATAAAATCTAGGTCTACTAGGTCCTTACTAAGGTTATATTGGTAATAAATCCCTTATTGTGCCTGAACAAGACATTTGTGAATAAATGTCTAACAACTGACTGATTTTGCTTAGTACATGCCTTACAAGTTACTTACACAGGCATTAATATTGTATGTATGAGTGCTAATAGATGTAATCCTAAAATAAAGTGTTACCAATATTGCTATGACGTTACTGAGTATAGATTAAGACTTGGTCATTCCAATTTTGGTGACAATGTTATAACAGAGGCTCTGTGCAAAGGGGTTAAGGGACAACTCACATCAAACGAGGCAACACCATAGATGCCTGTTTTGGTAAGTGTAGTCCTTATATAGTCAGTCAGATGATGTCCTGCATTGCTCCAGGCATGCAGCACCATACACCGTGCCTTGTTTGATATGCACGGTCATCAGCTGGGGACTGCTCACAGCCTTTAGTGACAACATCTCCAGTAACACCTGCACCCTACACCTACCTGACATTACATTGCGCTTAACTTGCTTCACAGTTTTACTAGCTTACAGTTATTGCAAGTAGGCCTATTGGTTTGCCATGAACAAAGGTGCAAGGATGCATACTTGAACTTGGACGTGCCATCTTGAAGGGTGTTTCCCTAGCCATTATTCCACAGCTACCCTAAGGCTATGACATCCCCAGCAGAATTCCTATCTCAGGAAGTTGGTGCTACACATGCCACATCCTAGCCTGGCTCTCATGCAGACCCTTCGTGCTTCGTGCATCTTCATTAAACTTTGTGAGCTCGCACAAGGGTCTGGAAATCTTAGACGAGCCCGAACGGCATCAGATATTTCATGGCCTGTCCAATCGTAATCGTGGGACGGGGTATATACAAGTCAGTGGTTGAAGTAGTAGTGATTAAAAAAAAGCCACATGAATTCTCCAATCAGGTCCGAGCTGTTTTCAACACACTCGCGCCTTTCCAGAGCTAAGCGATTGTCAATGTTCCAGAACCATCGCGTGAGAACCAGGTTAGCCACATCCTACCATCTCAAACAGAGCCATCCAGCTTTCTCTGCCTACTCTGACAGTTTTCTGGTTGCTCTCAGTCTGGTGCTGAGCTGTGAGGTGGCTTTAGGTTTGAATTCCCCAAAAGCATCAGCTTAGTGTGTACTGTATTTTAACCCTTCCAGAGTCCATTATAAATTTGTCATGAAATGTAATGACCATGCTTTAATCTGTTACTTAATACTCTTGGCAAAGGCAATGCCAGGCTTTAAATCTGAGGGTTGTAGGATTGAATCCCTACCTCACGAGCTATCCTACGTACTTCGCTGTGTACTACGACTGGCGACTGTTTTCTGTGGAGCGATTGTTGAGCGGCAGGATCTGGCCGGCCAACCCTCCCCAGAAAACAGCCAATAAGCGAATAAGCGCCCCACGTGGGGGCGAAAGGGGGAGGACGCTCGTGACGATGACGTAAACGTCTGTGCCAGAGCCATTGGTCTGCGCTGTGTTGTTGTTGAGTAACTGTCGGAGATTGGGTGAGAGCTGTCCAATCATTTTAAACCATAACTGAGTACAAACTTCCCGATTCCTGCAATCGCGTCAGATCACACAACTTCCAGACCATAATACGAAATGAAATGGTAGTATTATGGGATGGTCAGGACCAGGCTATTGAATCCCACCCTTCCAGTCCCACCTCACTCAATGGCTGATATGCCCTTGAGCAAGGCACCTAATCCAAGATTGCTCCAAGGACAGTTTTGTCAACTGTGGGCCACAGAATCAATTGTTGTAGAAAAGCCTGACTATCATTCTTGTTTTTCAATCCAGTGGGTTAGCATGACACACAGACAAACATTTTGGCCTAAGCCATCTTCAGTGTCTTACAGAGGATGTAGGCAGGGTGAGTGATCCAGGTGTTCGCACCTGAAGACACTTTTTAGACACTAGTTAGGGGTTGAGTTAACTTACTCAAAAAACAAGAAAAAACCCAGGCTGCAGGGTTGTGCTGTGAAAAAGTGAACGCATTATACCATGGTGTGTGACTGTTAGTTCTCAAACAGAATACTTTTTCCTGACTATGCAGGCTTTCATCCCATATATTTGATTGGCATCGTAGTTCCTGTCTTAGTTCTCATCATCATCATTGTGGTACTGAGGCGGAGGAACAAAGGTAAAACACAAATATATTATATCTATATTGTATTACATTTCAATATTTATATACATTATATTTTATTGATAGATTTACTGAGAACTTGTGATTTATAATCCAGCTGTTTTTGTTTTGCTTTCACAGTACCTCAAACCACAATAACTCAAAGGTAGGCCTACAATTTGATATTTGAGACCTATCATTTGAAGAGAATGAGCTGTACAACCATGCAAGATGCTGATGTAGCCAGGGAACCTATTGCTGCTTTCACTTTCTTTAATCCTTTTGCCTTGCACTTAATCTTTCCTTTGCTTTCCCTGTATTCTTTCCTGAAACTCATTGGGGGCGTAGGCACTGTCAGGGTAGTTTTTTGGACAGGCGCGTTATGGGCAGAGTTGGGGTCCTTAGACTGGGCATTGATATAGCCACCTGGGGTCCTGAGACCGGTAATGGTCCATAGCCGCTAGGCTAGCACGCTGGTGAAGCTGGGTTGGCGTGCTGTTTGTGTGTCGGGTTGGCAGCGATAAGCTGGGGAGTTAGTGGTCAGAACCCTCCAGGCAGGAGCTGCGAGTTAGCAGATGGCTGTTCGGGGTCTGAGTTTCTCTCGCAAGTACCGGGGGTGAGTTGGTGGAGCGCTCGTAGCCTTCCACACCGGGGAGAGAATCCAGGGGTACTGCACCCGAAGTAAAAAGCGGTTCACCCGAGACGTCTGCTGCCCGGGGTCGATGCACTTTAACTGCGGTGCTAGCCTGCAAGGCCGCAAGAGGATCATTCAACAGTCAGTTGCTGTTCTCTAGAGAGTGAATGAATGAGTGAGTGAATGCTTGAGTATGCAGGTGCTGCTATAGGACAAGTTATTTTGGTTCTATTTGATTTGTACTCCTCTAGCCTGCGGCCAGGATCTAAGCCAGTGTGGCACAGTGCGCAGTGTGACCGCTGGCTAGAGGTTTATTTTCTTTTTTTTTGTTTGTCTTGTTTGTATTACCCGACCCTCTTGTCCCATTACCAAGGGTGGCCAGCTGGTCGGGTCTACTGGTTAGGTAGGCTGCAGAAACTAAGGTTCCCTTTTCTCCTAGCACACAAGTGTGTTGAAGTTTGATCAAGCACCTACGGGTGAGTGTGCAGTGCTGTGAAGTGTGCTCTATTCAAGTGCCCAAGCAGGCAGGTTGCTGTGCAAGTGTGATTTATCCAATACACCTAGCGGTGAGAGTGCTGTGTATTTTGCAACTACCAGATATTGTATTTATTTTTGCACGTGTGATGAACAATGTTTACTGTTGTCTATTTATAGTGGCCTGACTGGTGTGGCCGACCATTCCTTGTGTGTCTATGGACTTTTATTGATTGATAAAGCAACACAAAAGAAATTAATAAACAACTATTTTTATACTTTTTGCAATCACTTGTGCATTGGTATTTATTTAAGGAGTTCCCCTTACTCTTTATTGTCGGGTGTACTAGCATAAGGGGTGGCGTAGTCTTTTGCCCACTAGGGGGCGCTACAATTTGGCGTAGAATTCGGCAGGACGAGTCTTTTGAAGTGTTGCTTTGTTAATTTAAGTTTGGCAGCACCTGTGTGTGTGTGTGTGTAAGAGTGTGTGGAGAGAACAGCAACTGGCAAGATGGACAACGCTGAAGAATCTGGGCCGGAACTACAACGGCTGCGACAGCGTGTGGAGCAGCTGCAGGCAGAAAATCAGAGACTGTCTGGTAGGGACTCTGGGAACGATGGTGGGGCTAGCGCTCAACCTGTTCGCCGTGAGCAGGCCCTTTACCTGCCCAGAGAACGCAGGTGCCCAAAATTCTCTGGCTCCACAACGACGGGGTCCCTGACCGTTGAAGAGTGGGTTGAGGAGGCCCAGAGGTGTATTTCCTCAAGGTTTATGTCTGAAAGTGAAAAAGCGTTGTTCTTGTATGATCATTTAGAGGGGGAGGCCAGAAATGAAATCAAGTATCGACCTCCAACTGTTCGTGAAGATCCTCATGCTGTGATTAAGGTGTTAAAAGAGGTGTATGGCTGCTCCAGGTCTTATGTGTTCTGGCAGCAACGTTTTTTTGACAGAAAACAGCGAGAAAATGAGAGTTTATTTGAGTTTTCCCATGCCCTAATGGAACTAATTGATCGTGTTAAACTGTCAAAAGCAGATGCCATTAGTAATCCTGACCTTGTGCTAAGAGACCAGTTTTGTGAAAACGTTTGTGATCCTATGTTACGCAGGGAACTCAAGAAATTGGTGCGGACGGATAACGAGCTGACACTTCTAGCTGTAAGAACAGAAGCCATTCGGTGGGTGGAAGAGGGTCAGGCGAATCGTGACCGGAGCCATCGTGCCCCAGGTAAAACTAATGAAGTCCATGTCGCGGCTCAGTGTGCGTCTACGGCTGCCCAATCGACAGAGTTCACTGATCTCAAGGAAATTGTCCTTAAACAGCAAGCTCAATTGGATATGCTGGTTAGACAGCTTGGGCAGCCAAGTAATACGTCCCAAGCCCCTCAGCCGTATAAAGGTGGGCGTTATAAACGGACCCCAGATGGTCAACCCATTTGCATTAGATGCGGAAAACCTGGACACATCGCTCGTTATTGCCGTAGCGCTCCTGCGCCTCATAGTAATAGACTCGCCATGCCGTCGCCCTTGATTGATCCGTCTTCCCAGTCATCAGTCCCTGACCGCTCTGCCACCCAGCCGGAAAACTGTTAACCCCCAGTGTGCAGAGCCACACACTGGGAGGGGATAGCCCTGGCTCTTTGCACTCTCTTGATAAATTAGTGCGGTCTTGTCCCGTATTGTGTGTTTCTATGGGGGGGGTAGAAGTCCCTTGCCTCATTGATACTGGGTCCATGGTAACCACCATCACAGAAAGTTTCTTTCAAGAGCATTTTCAGCATCTGAAAAAGAGAGAGTGTAACTGGTTAGGGCTCCAAGCTGCAAATGGGATAGAGATTCCTTATGTTGGGTATGTTGAACTGGAGGTGGTAGTGCTGGGGCAGAGTATTCCGGGGAGGGGGGTGTTGATTGTGAGAGACCCTGAAAATGTAGCTTTTAAACAGCGTAAAGGAGTGACGCCGGGTATTTTGGGGATGAACGTAGTTGGGGAATGCTATCAACTTCTTTTCGAGCAGCATGGTTCCCAGCTTTTTCACTCCCCTCCTGTGAGATCGGCGGCCCCCGCAGCACAGCGGGCCCTGCGGCGCTGTGAGAAGATCAAGGCGATCCTGAACGCATCCGAGCCGTTCCGAGCGAAATTGCACGGAAGGCCCCCGTTTTCCTGGAAGCCGGCACCCTTACCATGGTTCCAGTGACTTGTCCACAACTGAATTCAGCGGAGCTTCTACTGGAGCCATTAGGCTTTGCCGAGGAGCAGCTGCCGGAGGGTGTGCTGGTGTCCCCCGCTCTTGTCTCAGCCAAGAAGGGTATCCTGTATGCCCCTGTGGTCAACGTGGGTAATACTGGGGCATGGCTGCCTCCCCGTAGCACTATTGGAACGGTACAAGTGATAATGGCGTCGTCTGCCAAAACATCTACCTCCATTTCAGTTGAAGTGTCCCAGGAAAACTGTCAAGCTTACATTTCCGCACAGGAGGTAGTAGCAACCCCTGATGCCGCTGAAACTGTGCTCCCTGATCTCCCCGGGCTGTCCACTCAACAAGCTGCTCAGGCCCAAGCACTTTTCGCCCAGTACAGTAGCATCTTCTCCCGAGGCGAGGGAGACTTGGGCTGCACGTCATTGATCACTCATGAAATCCCACTGCTGGATAACATCCCGGTCCGCCAGCCTTACAGGAGAATTCCACCCTCCCAATACGAAACTGTGAAGGCCCATATTCAGCAGCTGTTGGATAGTCAGGTGATAAGAGAGAGTAGCAGTCCATACTCATCCCCCATAGTCTTGGTGACAAAAAAGGATGGAAGTCTCCGTCTTTGTGTAGACTATAGGCAACTGAACGCCAAGACGCGCCGTGATGCTTACCCCCTCCCTCGAATTGAGGAATCTCTTGATGCACTGTCTGGAGCGAGGTGGTTCTCCACTCTGGACCTCGCGAGTGGTTACAATCAAGTTCCGGTGGCAGAAGTAGACAAATCAAAGACTGCATTTTGCACGCCATTTGGCTTATTTGAGTTCAATCGCATGCCCTTTGGGCTCTGCAATGCCCCAGGCACTTTCCAGCGTTTAATGGAAAGAATGTTTGGGGATTGCCGCTATCAGTCAGTCTTGTTGTTTTTGGACGATGTAATTGTCTTTTCTGCCACCGTAGAACAACACCTGGAGAGATTAGGTGAAGTGTTTGCTCGCCTGCAAAAAGAAGACTTGAAAGTAAAGCTCTCCAAATGCCGGTTTTTCCAACATCAAGTCAGCTACCTGGGGCATGTGGTGTCGGCAGACGGGGTGTCCACTGACCCCGCCAAGATCGAGGTGGTGAAGGAATGGAGGCGGCCCGGACACCTTGCGGAACTACGGTCCTTCCTCGGCTTTGCAAGCTATTACAGACGGTTTGTGGAGGGGTTCTCGAAGCTAGCGGCCCCGCTGCATCATCTAGTCGGGAAGCTAAGCGGGCCCCGGAGGAAGGGAAAGACCCCACCCGTCCCCATAGCATCTGCCTGGGATGAGGAGTGTGAACATGCCTTCCAGTCGCTGAAGCAGAAACTCACCTCCACTCCAGTCTTGGCATATGCAGACTTCAAGAAGCCATTCATTGTAGAGGTAGATGCCAGCCATGGAGGTCTAGGCGCTGTTCTTTCGCAAGAGCATGAGGGAAAAGTCCGCCCAGTTGCATTTGCTAGCCGTGGCCTCAGACCAGCAGAACGAAATATGGAGAATTACAGCTCCATGAAGCTGGAGTTGCTTGCCCTTAAATGGGCAGTCACAGAAAAATTTCGAGAATACTTGCTGGGGAACCATTTCACCATCCTGACGGACAACAACCCCCTCAGTCATCTTCAAACTGCTAAACTGGGGGCTACAGAGCAGCGATGGGCCTCTCAATTGGCATCGTTTAACTTCACAATTAAGTACCGACCAGGGAAGAGTAATCAAAACTGTGACGCTCTGTCCCGGCAGTATTTAGAGCGGTTCAACTTTGGGACTGAGGTTCCAGTTCTCGGAGCTTTAGCGGGTGCTGTCCAGTCAGAGGAAGGCCAGTGTGCTGAAATGGTGGCATTACCGGGGCGTACGCCGGAAGATCTGAAGCTCCTGCAGCAAGATGATCCCGTCATTGGACCAGTGTACAAGCACTTCCAGGAGGGTCGGTTTCCAGGCGCAGCGAAGCGCAGGGTCCTTTCCAGGCACAGCAAGAGGCTGATTAGAGACTGGGACCGGTTAGTCCATCGAGAGGGGGTGCTGTACCGCCGGGTTCACCCACCAGGAGGAGGTCCTGAGGTTCATCAACTACTTCTCCCAAAGAACCTGCAGAAGGAAGCATTGCGAAGTTCGCACGATGACCAGGGCCACCAAGGCACGGAGAGGATCTTGAAGGTACTCGAAAGTCGATGCTTCTGGCCAGGTATGGCCAAGGATGCGGAGGAATGGTATCGAAACTGCAAACGGTGTGTGCTGGGGAAGGCAGTTCAACCAAAGGTGCGACCCTACTGGGGCACACTGCAGGCCACGCAACCAAATGAAATCCTCGCCATTGATTTCACAGTCCTGGAGCAGGCCAGCGATGGGAGGGAGAACGTCTTGATTCTGACCGACATCTTCACGAAGTACTCCCAGGCTATCCCCACCCGGGATCAAAGGGCTTCCACCGTGGCGCAAGCACTGGTCCAGCATTGGTTTTACCGTTTCGGGCCCCGGCCCGTATCCACTCTGACCAGGGTCGGAACTTCGAGAGTCTGCTAATCCAGCAGTTGTGTCATATGTATGGCATTCAGAAAAGTCGAACCACTCCATACCATCCGCAAGGAAACGGACAATGCGAGCGATTTAATCGTACTTTACATGACCTGTTGCGTACTTTGCCTGCAGAGGAGAAGCGCCGCTGGCCACACCACTTGCCTCAGTTGACGTTTGCCTATAATACCACTCCCCATCAGACCACAGGGCATACTCCGTACTACTTAATGTTTGGACACCACCCGAGACTACCTGTCGACTTCTTGCTGGGAATGGGGGAAGCGACCCCAACGGCAGAGACAATGGAAGAGTGGGTCCAGAGACATCAAGAGAGTGTTAGAATGACACAAGAACATGTCCAGCGACGATCACAGGACATGGCCCTGAAGCGAAATCAGCCGCATAATAGTCAAGTTAATGATGCTGGGTTTGCAGATGGGCAGCTTGTCTATTTGCGCAACCATGCTCATGGCCGTAACAAAATTCAAGATTACTGGAACCCTTGTGTCTTTCGAGTACTCCGGGGCCCCTCAGGGGCAGCAGCCGTATACACAGTTGTACCGGTCGACGGAGAGGGACCAGTCAGACATGTTCATCGATCGGAGATGCGGGCTGTCCCCGATGGATTACGGGAAGACTGTGAAGGGGTTGATCTGCCGCCCGCCAGAAGGGGCCCAACGGACGCGCCTCCAGTGGCTGAGGAGGATGACAGCGGGGAGGTAGTAATGTTGTACACCGAAGAGGAAGCACCAGCTGTACCGGTGCCAGAGGGGAATCAGTCCCAGGGCGCAGAGGACACTGGGCTGGAGGAGGTGGTCCTACGACGGTCCGGTAGATCCACTGCGGGCCAACATTCCAATCCTCACCGGTTGCCCAGAGCGACGGCTACCCGAGAAGAAGACGGGCTACCACCTGTGGACGAGGAAGATGCCGGGTCCTGAGATGGGATCGTCGGGCCGCCGATCCATTTGGAGGGGGTGGATTGTAGCCAGGGAACCTATTGCTGCTTTCACTTTCTTTAATCCTTTTGCCTTGCACTTAATCTTTCCTTTGCTTTCCCTGTATTCTTTCCTGAAACTCATTGGGGGCGTAGGCACTGTCAGGGTAGTTTTTTGGACAGGCGCGTTATGGGCAGAGTTGGGGTCCTTAGACTGGGCATTGATATAGCCACCTGGGGTCCTGAGACCGGTAATGGTCCATAGCCGCTAGGCTAGCACGCTGGTGAAGCTGGGTTGGCGTGCTGTTTGTGTGTCGGGTTGGCAGCGATAAGCTGGGGAGTTAGTGGTCAGAACCCTCCAGGCAGGAGCTGCGAGTTAGCAGATGGCTGTTCGGGGTCTGAGTTTCTCTCGCAAGTACCGGGGGTGAGTTGGTGGAGCGCTCGTAGCCTTCCACACCGGGGAGAGAATCCAGGGGTACTGCACCCGAAGTAAAAAGCGGTTCACCCTAGACGTCTGCTGCCCGGGGTCGATGCACTTTAACTGCGGTGCTAGCCTGCAAGGCCGCAAGAGGATCATTCAACAGTCAGTTGCTGTTCTCTAGAGAGTGAATGAATGAGTGAGTGAATGCTTGAGTATGCAGGTGCTGCTATAGGACAAGTTATTTTGGTTCTATTTGATTTGTACTCCTCTAGCCTGCGGCCAGGATCTAAGCCAGTGTGGCACAGTGCGCAGTGTGACCGCTGGCTAGAGGTTTATTTTCTTTTTTTTTGTTTGTCTTGTTTGTATTACCCGACCCTCTTGTCCCATTACCAAGGGTGGCCAGCTGGTCGGGTCTACTGGTTAGGTAGGCTGCAGAAACTAAGGTTCCCTTTTCTCCTAGCACACAAGTGTGTTGAAGTTTGATCAAGCACCTACGGGTGAGTGTGCAGTGCTGTGAAGTGTGCTCTATTCAAGTGCCCAAGCAGGCAGGTTGCTGTGCAAGTGTGATTTATCCAATACACCTAGCGGTGAGAGTGCTGTGTATTTTGCAACTACCAGATATTGTATTTATTTTTGCACGTGTGATGAACAATGTTTACTGTTGTCTATTTATAGTGGCCTGACTGGTGTGGCCGACCATTCCTTGTGTGTCTATGGACTTTTATTGATTGATAAAGCAACACAAAAGAAATGAATAAACAACTATTTTTATACTTTTTGCAATCACTTGTGCATTGGTATTTATTTAAGGAGTTCCCCTTACTCTTTATTGTCGGGTGTACTAGCATAAGGGGTGGCGTAGTCTTTTGCCCACTAGGGGGCGCTACACTAACACTCCATATTATATTCTATGGGGCCCCAAAATTCTTGAAGATGTTCGCTGTCCAAACAAGCTACCGAGGCTTGGGATGAAACATCAGAGACAGGCATCTTTACACATATTATACTGTATGTAACAGCTTTTACTCTTGTTTTTTTTATCCATATCACTGTTTTCTCTTCTAGACAAGGCAGTGAGGACATGGACAATGATGACTGTGAGTTATTTAGATTTTGGATGTTCGCTGTAGTTGTATTTCAGACAGTTTGTATGTTCAACAGTTATTTGATTGTTATTGTTTTATCGTGTATATTTCTCTACAATCATTAATATTATTTTACAATCTCCCTCCATCCTAAAGGTTCCCCTTATATTATGCAGTGAACCAGAGGGACGAGGCACCGATGTACTCCCTCGGTCAGCTGCCTAACCACAAAAAATTGGCGTAGTCATGACCTAATGGTTAATTGTTACGATAAGAAGTCTAGACCTTTAGAGATTGAAAGCTTTAAGGTTATAGGTAATTATGTAACTGTGACGGTGTGAACCCCACCGCACTAGTTTTACTTATTTTCTGATAATTATTTGTTTGCTTTTCTTGTGTTAAATGTGTAAGACCTTCAGTCAGTGTCCTAGGTGCACATGCTGTACTGCTTTTTGTAACTTTTGTTTTCTTGATTTATTTGTATGTTTAAGCCTCAATTCATTTGTGTTTGGTGGAATGCGCATGTGCCCTTAATGGGCTGAGTAACAAGGTGCCCTCAATTGGCTGTGTAGCCAGATGATTTCCAATTGGAAGAGTAGAGTAGAGTAGAATAGAGTAGAGTAGAGTAACTTTATTAATCCCCAGGGGGAAATTCAGGTATCCAGCTTACATAAATACAAAAATAAACAAATGCCCACATGGACATTTCAAGACACAAATAACACAGGAATAGTCAGGGAGGGGAAAATGTAATATGTAAAAAATAGTAAGATAAAGAATGTGAAAATGTAATATGTAAAAAATGTAAAAAAGGTAATTGTGCAAAAAGACATTCTGTGACTTGGGATAGACCATGTGCAGAAAAAAAAACATACTCTGTAAGGTAGACAGTCTTAACATGACCTGGAACAAGTGTTGACACATACACTACATCCATGATATAGTATAGTATGCAGAAGTAGGCAGTGTACAGAGTATGATAGGGGTGGAAAAGAAGAAGAAGAGCCTAATTGGTAGTGCCATGTGATTGGCCCATGGTCTGAGTGTCTTGTCTATGTAAATCCCGGTGTAGGGAACTCATGAGGCTCATTCTTTATTGGAAGCACATGTGTGCTGTAGGCCCCAGCTGATGCGAGCTGTTGTCTTTTGGTGGCTTTTTGCAAGTCATATGTCTGACTTTTGTTTTGTTTTTTCTCTTACATTTTTGTATATAGTTTCTTCATTGTTTGGGAATTTGGTTAAATAAAGAGCCAGAATTTTTTCACCCCTTATTTTTTGTGTCACTGCATTGCTCAATTTCTCCTGGCCACGAGGCTACACTACACTAACCCAGAAAGTAATGGCTGACGAAAGGGGCCCTTTAGCAAGATATCTAACCCCACAATGCTCCAGGCACTGTAACCAATACCCTGTAGGCCTACCTAAATAACTGTAGCCTATACGCCGCTTTAAATAAAAGTATCTGCTGGGTGTTATTTAATGTGAATGATTCTCTATTTTCAGATTTTGTTACTCAGTGTTGACTTTGGCCGTAACCTGGCCTAAGGGAATGCAGTCTTCATGTTTGTTTAATTCTACATTATGCTTCAGAAGTAATAAACCAGGTTAAGTTAACATTGAGGTAGTGGTAAATCATCTAAAGGAGCCTGGAGTCCTCTTTTTTATGACCTCTGCAGGTCAGATGTTCGTAGGTTTACCACTTTCTGTAACTTAGCCAGGTTTTATCTCCATATTTTTTGACATACCAGATGAATCTTGAGGTTGTTCTCATATTCATGCAGCTGCAGTGATATTACATTATTACATTTGGAGCAAGTTTGTAAACAACAGCAATGACACTACAGTATACTTTGCTGAGAATGTTGAAAAAAGAGGCCTTATTTCCACACTGTAATATGTTGTGAAGGGACGTGGACATGAGCTCTATATTTAGAGGCACATCTGGTTGCTTTTTGAGTTGTGAAATGGGGAAGGAACTGTTGCACTCAAATTTCCCAATCAGAGTTGAAATCTAGAAAATACCCTAAATGAGACATTCATTACTGCCCCACCCCTTAAGTGGCATGGTCACCCATCTGTGTCACCCTACAGTCTAGTGTGTAGTTTTTGTATAGGTGACCTATTTTCTTATATTTATGTTGCCCATTCCATGGGCGTAGTTTGAGGGGAGGCACAATGTACTGATATTTTAAATGTTTTGAATAAAATACAGGCTGTATGAATTATATTTTTGTAAAACATTATTAAGTGGGCTTGCCCCAGAAAATCCCACTTCTTGTCATTTCTAAGTCCTGTTTATGCTTGCTTGCTTGAAAGCCTGTGCCAATCTCTAAACATTTTAAAACATATCTCCTCCTAGGACTTTCGTGACAGAGACACCGTTCAAACACTAAAACGACCGGCTCGGCTTGGAGATGTAAAAAATGCTTTGTGCCCATCACGTTAGGTCTTTTGTGTTAGCACGATAACTTCTGACCGGATGGATGGATTTGTCCCAGATTCTGTGTGTTAATGCACTACTAGGGTATGTATATGACCTGATTAAATTTTGATGGCTACTTTCAAGATAGGGGAATTCAAGACGACCCAATTCTTCATGATGGCCGAATTTTTGTTTGGGCAATAACTTCTGTGGAGTGTTAATGCGCTAGGTACATGAACTGATTAGAATTTGGAGGTCAAAACTTTCAAGATGGCTGAAAAAAAACGTAAAAATGTTGCCTGGTCTCAGGTATTAAAGTATTCCGACCCCAGGCTGGATTCCGTGAACATATATTTTTTAAGTATATTTATTTATATGTATTGACTGTAAGAATTGTTGTCATACTATTAAACGTATATTGACTGTTACTAGTGGTTCTGTTCAGTTATTAAACACATGCACACGTGCGCGCGTGCGCACACACACACACACACACACACACACACACACACACACACACACACACACACACACACACACACACACACACACACACACACACACACACACACACACACACACACACACACACACACAAACACACACACACCAGGGGGAATGGTCTGGACCATAGATAGGCTCAGTGCAACTGTTCACCAGCTGGTGGACTTCCTTGAAATTCCAACGGCTGTCTTGAACTGGATTCCCAGTATCTGAACTTGGGGTTTACACATAGTGGATAACCTCAAGTGGACTTTCAACCAATTGATCAGTTTTACAGTCTGTACCCTGGTATTGCAAAATATTGACATTGCATTGCTAAACTGAGTGTTATAATTCTGTACAATTATAAAATATGTTATTTTCATACTATGGTATGAAGTTTGCAGGTTTATGCTGTATTTGAAGGTCCACTTTTGAACAGTATTTTTGTGCACAGTAGACCTTTTGATTATTGTGGCTGTTTGAGATGGCCTACCACTAGATGACACTATTGCAGTAATTTCTGTCAGGACCATTACAGTCAAGAAATAAAAGACAAAAAATTCAAAATGCAATTTTTTTTACTGAAGTTAGATTTGGCTGTATGGCTCTGTTCAGATGAGTCCCTTGGATTTCCATGAGCACCATGGAAAGGAGGGATATCAGCAGAATGCTCACCTAAGGGCACCTAAGGACAGCTGTGGCCTAGAGGTTAGATTAGGGACTTGGTCATTAAATCTGGGGGTTGTAGGTTCGAATCCCCCCTGACCCCTCCCTACATCTCCATCCATGGCTGAACTGCCCTTGAGCAAGACATCCCCACATTGCTCCGCTTTGAATAAAATGAAAGCGTCAAAAGTGTAATGTAATAATTAAAGATTAGGAGAGCAAACAATTCCCCCATGAACAGAGCAGGTAATATGACAAGGAGAAGAGCAATGCCATGTCATACATGACAAAGTGGAGTTGGGGAGGTTGCGAAAAAGCGAGCAGCCAGAGTACTAGCTGATCTAGAACAAATAGAAGACAATAAGAAGCATCTATTGGCTATATGGCCTCTTACATTTCTTATTCTGCCCTTGGTTTTCTTCATTTCTTAATATCATTCTCATTCCACAAAGAACCACGGTGCAAATTGTAACGCTTTTGCTAAAAACAAGTGCACAACACGTTTTATTTTAATGTTTTAATTTTCTTTCATTCTAATTATTTATGTTTTATTTCTCTATTTCTTTTCATTATTCCTTTACTTTTATTTTCCATGAAGCACATTGAACTGCACCCGTGTATGAAATGCCCTATACAAATAAACTTGCCTTGTCTTGCCTTGCCTTTTATTTATTTGTGTGTCTATTGCGCCTCAGCATCTGTTTAAGAAGGCTTACCACTAGATGACAGTATTGCGTTGAATTTTACCCATTGCATTCTCCTGGTGGGGTTCAAGTTAGGCAACAATGTGCAATCGAGAGAACTACAGGTAGGCAAACTTACATTTCCCCACCAAAAACCTAAATGTTTGTCTGATAAACCTACTTCATTGTTCATATTCTACATTAAAAGCTAATTTGTATTTAATTCAACTGTACCTTCTTCTGACTATGACTTTGTGAATTACTTTGTGTTTTTCAAGGATGTGATTCACCACCAGCCATGATGTATCTGCTGGGCTGAGCAAAAAGTCAAGCACTTCCCCATTTGCTTTCAGTTGCTGCGATGGAGTCACCGAGTTTGACACTTCTCTTCATCTGCCTGACACAGTGCTATGGTGAGACATACTATTTGGGCTAATGACTACTTTATGTTGATATAATACCAGTTTTAGTGACTTTGTCAGTGTCAAGTTATCTTCAGTGCTGTTATATTGTGATATCATACATTCAATATAATCAGACGAACATACAGACAGACAAATTATATCAATAAGTGTAAATGAAGTGTAAATGAATAATACAAGATTCACAACATCTTTTTTTCTTTCTGAAGGGTCCAGTCAGTTCCATTATCTAAGTAAAGGAGAGGAGGTAACTCTGTCCTGTGAAACATGTAAGTGGGAGGCTGATGTGGACTCAAATGAGAAGATGGACTGTATGATCTCTGGGAACACGACCACTCAAGTCCATCATCAGGGAAACAACAGTTGCAAAGGATTAAATCCAATTAAGTCCAGCCCTTGTCAAATCATTGTAAGAGGAGGAGTGTATGCCTGTGTGAAAGACAACAAAAACGACTCATTCTTTATTCATCCATTTAGACCATCTGATCATCATCTGGAGTCCTTTGTTGTTGCACAGGCACGACCAGACAGTAAGTATGAATGAATTTAAAACTGCTTCTTCACATCACAAGCAAGTGTAACTTGTTTTATGATTTAAACTGATTTACATCTTTTCACAGTGGTCTCTGAACCTGTCATGGAAAGCTCACAGAATGTGACTGTGGGTGAAACAATTAATTTAACATGCACTGTTAGAACTGGAAAATATTCTAAAGGGTCATTTGTAGTGTACTGGATCAAGAAAGGAGCAGACAGCAGCACCTGTGTCTATTCATTTGGGTTTACGTCTTACGAAGACTTTGGCTTTAGCAAACACTTTCCCACTGACAAGGACCTGCTGGAGAGAATGTCAAATACAACAAAATTCAATTTAACTGGTATCAGTACCTTCAACCTGAAGATCAGCAATGCTGTATACTCAGACCATGGGCTGTACCAGTGTGCCTTAAAAGTTAACAACAACTGGACAATAATCACCAATGCCACAGTCATCATAAGCAACGGAGAATCAGGTGAGATACGTGATTTAATTAACTTATTACTGCATTCTGAAAGCTATTTTCAACCACTTGACAAGTATGTATGTATGTATGCATGTAGGCTATGTATGTATGTATGTATGTATGTATGTATGTATGTATGTATGTATGTATGTACAAACCCCAACTCCGATGAAGTTGGGACGTTTGGTAAACAGTGAATAAAATCAAAATGCTATCATTTTCAAAACATTTAATCTATTCATTAGATGGAGAATAGTGAAAAGACAACATATTAAGTGTTAAAACCGAGAAAAAATATTGTTTTGGGGGACATATGTACTAATTTCTAATTTGATAAATCCAACACGTCTCAAAAGAGTTGGGACGGGGACAATAAATGGCAGCATATGTCGAGGAAGACTAAAAACAAAACAAAATTCAACACTTAACCGTTAAATACATTAACCTATGAGATGATTTTATATAAAAAACAGTGTTAATTGCTATCTTGGACATGATTTCACCAGCTTGAATGGTGGGTGAATTCCTTGTCATGTTTTGCAATGTTTTCCTTTCTTTAGTGCTTACAGTGTGACAGCTCTTGACCAAAAACCCACCATTTTATCACCTGCTGGTCCTTATGATGGAGCCAAACTGTTAAAACATAGTAGAGAATGCAATTTGACCTTACTATGTGGCAGTAATCGAAGATCTCCCTTAAAAATATAATGCATGAGTGGCTTTTCATGCTGTTTAAAACCCATTTATACCATTCAGCACTGTATTTAACTTAATTTAATGAGTGAGAACATCTTAACCAATGCACTACTGCACCCGCATGCCATCATGGAGGCTGACTTTTGAAGCTAGCACTAACACAAGTTGGATGGTCCATTTTCACTGTAGCACAGGATGTGCAATGCTCTATTATTGTCAAAAAGAATGGACTTCTACAACTTCTGCTGACTTCTGTAAGCAAAGGACAGTTTCCCATGTCTTCTGGGTCTATTTCAAGTGAGCTCAGGTGCTTAGGAGAATGTTACACCCCTGTATCATTTTCATGCATTAAGCATTCTTAATATGGTCAATTTTCAATAGCTCTAATTCCTGGAGTGCTAGAGTGAGACTACAGCCAATATATATTTCATGATGTCATGAACCTATACAATGATTTTATTAACAAAAATATGTCTTATATACACTCAATCGTGGTAAATCAAAGGGAATTCAAAAATGTATGTAATAACTATGGTAATTATTCCCTTTGCATCTTTAATTCTGAGTGACTCAGCCTCTCTGTGATGATCTTATACCTGGACACCTATATTGTCCGTCAGTACAATTCATTTTGAAATGCTCTTCTTTGTTGTTTTATCTTATTTGGATGTTTACTAAATTTCACTGATCCCCGTCCCAACTCTTTTGAGACGTGTTGGATTTATCAAATTAGAAATGAGTACATATGTCCCCCAAAACAATATTTTTTCTCGGTTTTAACTCTTAATATGTTGTCTTTTCACTATTCTCCATCTAATGAATAGGTTGAATGTTTTGAAAATGATAGCATTTTGATTTTATTCACTGTTTACCAAACGTCCCAACTTCATCGGAGTTGGGGTTTGTATGTATGTATGTATGTATGTATGTATGTATGTATGTATGTATGTATGTATGTATGTATGTATGTATGTATGTATGTATGTATGTATGTATGTATGTATGCATGTATGCATATATGTATGTATGTAGCCTACCTTATGTATAAATGTTTATATGTACAGTATGTAGGCCCCTATGTATGTGTGTGTGAGACTCATCACTCAGGAGAATTCCTGCCAATTCCAACATGTAGTTGTATTGCTCCTTGACTCAGTGTGAGTCAAGAGTGACCCCACAGATGCTGGGTCTGGTAAGCAGTGTTTCTTTATACAGCTAGATGAGTAGTGTTCACATGTTAGCCAGTAATATTTGCCTAGACGTTTGAAGTGACTTACAGTACAAGACCTGTGTTTAGCAAAATCAATCGTTTAGGCATCTATTCACAGATTGCTAGTTTGTTGCTAATAAGGCCTTTATTTTTGATGAAAATTGCAGTAAGGAACTAGGCCCTTGATTTCTGCTCTAAACATGACCTAAAAGTCAATGAGTGTCTAACATGTGAATCCTATTCAGTGAATGGCAACCTGGATTCAGAAGCTAGTATCCCATATTCCAAATGACCTGGTTTTACCAGTCCCAAATTGAGCAAATTTACAGGTACTAGTTATTTGGAATACAGTATGTGGCACTGGGTTGTAGCTCCTGAATCCATGGTTTCCCATCACTGATGCCAATACTTAGTGTTATTGGCAGATGTTCCTCTGCAATGCTCTGGGCATGCAGCACCTCCACTGGTGCCTTGCTTGCTTGCTTCATCTGGGGACCACCACACACAGATGTTTCAGCCTTCACATCTACAAACACCTGTCAGTGCAGCTATTTTACATTACTTTACTGTTGTCAACTACTACTGTACATTAACGTAGCTGACACTTTTATCCAAAGCAAGGCATTGGCTGCAGTCTCAGAAGAAATATTTGATTAGGTGCCTTGCTTGTGCACAGGGCCGCCGACCAATGAGGGACAAACTGGCATGTTGTCCCTGGATTAAATAGAGATAGAGCCCAGAATGTTACTGGTAAGGGAATGATTCAAACTTGGAACCCTCTGATCCACTCTGAAGAAATACATATCTACTGTATACTTATCTAGAAATACTAATCATTGCAAAAATTGCTTTAGATAAAAGCAGCCACATGTGATGAACTTGACTTTAAGTTAATGTAATGTGTAGGCCTACATGCAGTAGATCCCTGAGCAGACGGGATGTAGCCTCTCATCCACACAACCACGCAGCTTCCCTGTACCCTACCAGTAGGTGTGAGAGAGTACTTTGCCCCCTTCCCCTCGTGGACATCTGCCAACCCCTATTCCCATGGTGTCTGCTTGACCAGCAAATGCAATGCTTTCTCCTCAGCTGTGGTCCACAGAACCATGTCAGGCGGCAGAGTGGTGCTGTGATAAAAAAGCATGCCCATTACCATGCGACAGGACTGTGTAGGCTAACAGAATCCCCCATTTGCAGGTTTTGAGCCCATATATTTGCTTGGCATCATAGTACCTGCCTTACTTCTCATCATCGTGATCATGGTACTAAGGCGGAGGAACAAAGGTAAAATATAAATATTTCATTTTATTATATATGTTTTTATTTTAAACATTGTATTTTTATTTATATATTTACTGTGAACTTGTGATATAATCCAGTTGTTTTTGTTTTGCTTTCACAGTACCTCAAACCACCATAACTCAAAGGTAACTATCATTTGAGATATTTGAGATATGATGTTGATGTTGCTATTTGCCATGCAGGGGAATTTTGGAAGAGAATGAGTTCTACAACAATGTAAGATTTTAAAACTCCACATTATTTTCTATGAGGCCCAGAATTCTTGAAAACTTTCATTGTCCAAACATGATGGTTAACAGAGGGCTGGAATGCTCTGAAACAGTTGACATAAGCATGTTCATGTAACACTTTTTGGTAACACTTTACTTGACGCTGGTGTCATAAGCATGGCCCTAAGTGACATTCGGTTATGGCAAAGAAAACCATAACCGAATGTCACTTAAGGTCAATAGTCATAAAATGTTTATGCCGTGGTCAATCGATAGGGCACTCGTCTGCCATGCGGCCGACTCGGTTTCGATTCCCGGCCCAGGTCATTTGCCGACCCCTTCCCATCTCTCTCCCCATTCGCTTCCCGTCCACCTCTCAAACGGTCCTGTCAAATAAAGTCGTGAAAAAAAACCTTACAAAAAAAACAGTCATCAAATGTTTATGACACGGACATAATGTTTATGACTCGTGCATAACTGTGCCATGACACTATTATGGCACTGTAATGACATGCTTGTGACACCGGCGTCAAGTAAAGCGTTACCCACTTTTTACTCTTTTTCTTGCTATCCGCTATCACTGTTTTCTCTCACAGACAAGGAAGTGACGACATGGACAATGATGACTGTGAGTTATTTGTATTTCTGATCTACACTGTGTTTGTATTTCAGTACTTGCATTTATTTGTATTTTGTATCTTTTTATTGTTTTATTGTTTTTAAGTCTTCTGTCTAGCTTGTGGTGAAGTTATACACATACCTTGACACCAGTAGTCATCCATTTGATTAATTATTATTTCTACATACCGTAATATAATAGATCTCCTTAGGTATTTTCTAGTATTATCAGTATTATTTTACAATCTCTTTCCGCTGCACTCGGCGGCTATATAGGTTCCCCTTATGCAGTGAGCCAGAGGGACGAGGCACCGATGTACTCCCTCGTTCAGTTGCCTAACCAGCAACCTGACAACGCAGACGGCGGTGATCCAGCATACGCCTTTGTGCAGAAGCCTACACAACAAACTGATAACCCCAGTGCACCCAGAGGAGACAGGGTAATCATGAAGACCAACTCCATATATGACACCTCAGGGGGACATTAGGGTCCACATGCATTTGGCTGGCAGCAGCATGACTTTATTAGAACCCGTTGGAGTCAGTGGAATGCTTCTCTTTTTGA
The DNA here is from genome assembly GCF_034702125.1 of Engraulis encrasicolus. Classification (NCBI taxonomy): domain Eukaryota; kingdom Metazoa; phylum Chordata; class Actinopteri; order Clupeiformes; family Engraulidae; genus Engraulis; species Engraulis encrasicolus. The sequence continues at coordinate 22,782,237 of NC_085879.1, forward strand.
GATAAGCTAGAACTCTACTGGACTGGACTGTAAAACCACCACACACACACACACACTTTACGCTCACGCACGCAGGCACGCACGCGGGCATGCACACAGGCGCGTACACACACACACACGCACACGCACACGCACACGCACACACACACACACACACACTGATAGCTCATGCTGATAACTCATGCTACTTTTGTGTCACTCAGTACATTTCCTGTATTGTGGTGGTGATCACACTGCTTGAAGCATTTGCCACTTTCACTTCCTGAACAGTTGCCGTGTTGTTGAAATGTATCGAGTGTGGTTGCTACTACATATACTGGCTGTACTTGACATGATCAAAATATTAAGCATATGTTTCAAATAACACACAGTTCACAGTTACATCGACCACAATTACGTTCTTAGGCAAAGCAGGAAAAACAACTGCCATGGGTTTCCACAGAAAACAGTGGAGTGTAAAGGCTCAGTTATGCTTCCTACTTGTGCCACAGAGTGAGCTTGACGCAGCCATGATGCAGTTAATTCTTGTTTATGCCCTGTTTTGAAGCACGGTCTGCGCGATGTCATTCCACGCTGAAACTGCCTTCAATACAAAGAGTAAACTAGACGTGTCGGTTGTTTTTTAGCATCACAGACTCGACGAGAATGAAAATGAAACATTAAATCTTTATATCACGTGCATGTTTGATCGCACTGGCAGCCACAGTAGTAGTTTGGAACAAAGAAGTGGCTCATTTGTCGAGGACGAAGCGGAATGTTTCCTCGACCTCGGAACCACTGTTCAACTGTCCAAATAACTTCAGCGTCGTAACTTGCAAGCGCATGTGTTGTCGTTGGTTCGTGTAAATAAATCAAACAACAAAGCACGGGCAACTTATTTAATGAAGAGCTCACAGTCCGTAGACCGACGAAGGTTAGAACAAGGAAGTAGCGCTTGTTCTCGACTCGAGGACAGAGCAGGCTGGTCGAGAGGACCAATCAGAGACCTATTTTCGCCCTTTCACGCCGTCGCTCCCTGCGTCGAGACACAATTTTGGGGAGGTGCCCCAGAGTACCTGCGTGATGGGGGGGGCTTCACTACGTTAACTGCGCGGCTCACTGCATCATGATGCAGTGACGCTGATCTCGAGGCATAAACCACCCTTAAGTGTGTGTCTATGCCAACCACATGCTACATCTCCTGCCTCAAATACGTAAGGGTTAACGTTCGGCGAGAAGGTCGCTACCGTGGAATAGCAGCACGACAGAGAGAATCTTTAGACCCCGACGCGGAGCGGAGGGGTCTTGTTCTCTCTGAAGTGCTGCTATTCCACAAAGCGACCGACTCGCCGAAAGTTAACCCGCTTATTATATGGATTTACTTAAATGATTCACACATGGTGGGGACATTTCTTTAGACCTATTTAATGTTAAGATTGTTGCTGCGCAAAACAAAACAGTGCCGTTGTGGAACACCGCTAGGCAACAGCTAGGTAGCCAGGACAACAGGTGTTGTCTATCACAGCAGCTGATTAGAGTGACAAAAGACCGGACCCCCTGCGGAGTGATATGAAACATTCGCTTGTCTGTTATAGACCAACCCGTCCGTTATCGAAAAATAACAGACGTCCGAACGTTGGGGAGCCCCGTTGAAATGAATGGAGCATTCGACAGATGACGTCACAACCATATAATAAGTAAGGGTTAACGTTCGGCGAGAAGGTCGCTACCGTGGAATAGCAGCACGACAGAGAGAATCTTTAGACCCCGACGCGGAGCGGAGGGGTCTTGTTCTCTCTGAAGTGCTGCTATTCCACAAAGCGACCGACTCGCCGAAAGTTAACCCGCTTATTATATGGATATACTTAAATGATTCACACATGCGGGGACATTTCTTTAGACCTATTTAATGTTAAGATTGTTGCTGCGCAAAACAAAACAGTGCCGTTGTGGAACACCGCTAGGCAACAGCTAGGTAGGCTAGCCAGGACAACAGGTGTTGTCTATCACAGCAGCTGATTAGAGTGACAAAAGACCGGACCCCCTGCGGAGTGATATGAAACATTCGCTTTAGCCACTGACTTGTATACAAGCCAGTTTAGCAGTGAACGTCTTGTTGCCATTGACAGCGGTAGCCAGGACAACGGGTGCTGTCTATCACAGCAGCTGATTAGAGTCTTGTTGAAAAGTCGCTTTAGCAGTGAAAAGTCTTGTTGCCATTGACAGCGGTCTGTTATAGACCAACCCGTCCGTTATCGAAAAATAACAGACGTCCGAACGTTGGGGAGCCCCGTTGAAATGAATGGAGCATTCGACAGATGACGTCACAACCATATAATAAATAGAATTAAAGGTGTCTGACGTCACAAGAAAACGAAGTCTAGTGGCGGTTAATTATTACAAGAAGGAGTTTAGAGCTTTAGAGGTTGAAAGGTACGAATCTAACCCTAACCAAGTAATGGCTTAAGGAAGGGGCCCTTTAGCAAGATATCTCACCCCACATTGCTCCAGACACTGTAACCAATACCCTGTACAAATAACTGTAGCCTATATGTTGCTTTAAATAAAAGCATTTGCTGAGTGTTATGTAATGTGAATGGTTCTCTTTTTTAGTTGTTACTCAGTGTTGACTTTAGGGGATGAACTTCAGGGGATAGTCTTCTTCTTTGTTTTAATTTACATTAGCTTCATGGGAGGTATTCCAAGTAAACCAGGTTAAGTTGATCATATTTTTTGAAATTCTAGATGGATCTTGAGGTTGTTGTCATCAGTATCCAAGCAGCTGCAGTGATATTAATTTATTAAGCTTGGAGCAACTCATAAACAACAGCAATGACACTACAGTATCCGTTGCTGAGAATGTTGAAATAAGAGGCCTTATTTCCACAGTGTCATATGGTGTGGAGGCGCGTGGACATGAGCACTATATTTAGAGGCATATCTGGTTGCTTTTTGAGTTGTGAAATGGGGAAGAAAGTGGTGCGCTGAAATTTCCAGATCACAGTCGAAACCTAGAAAATACCCTAAATTAATCATGCATTACTGCCCCACCCCTTAAGTGGCCTGGTCACCCTGCTCACGTTGTGTCACCCATCGGTATCACCCTTTTACAGTCTAGTGTGTAGTTTTTGTACAGGTAACTTATTTTCCAAAATGTATGTTACCCATTCCATGGGTGTAGTTTGAGGGGGAGCACAACGTACTGATATTTTAAATGTTTTGATTAAATAGGCCTAAAAAGTTAAAACTCTATTAAAAAGTCAAACTCTGCTTGTGGCCCACTCTCAAATATTTATGGCCTGTTCACAAGTATTTAGTAGCCTAAATACATAAACCTTTATTTTGTCTGACTAAAGTATAGGTTTTGCAGCCAAAGTTGTCTATAACTGCTTGGTCAATTGAAGGTTTCACCTTCTGTATGAAAAGTGTAAATCTACAAGCCATAAGCAATACTTAGAAATTGAAAGTACTAGTTAGTTATGAAAACAATGACCTTTGTGAATGGGGCAGCATGCATTCTGGAAATAAACTCCTAAAATTACTTAACCCCTTTGCGTAGAGCCTATGTTATATAAACTTACTGTCACCAAAATTGTAATGACCATGTTTTAATCTGTTACTTGAGCCTCTACTGGCAGGCCCATCTGAGCAGATACTCTTCTTTAAAGGCCAACTTCCGATAAAACACAGTTTTACTCACTCCTTTTGAAGATCGGACGGTCACCCCAAGTTAAACTCACTTGCAAGGCTCTCATAGCGGTGCGTCACCTCGCCTGGCTGTGTTTCCCGGTGTTTCCCAATTTACATTAATAATGCAGAGAAACGAGCGAATCACGAAAGCCTTTTTGTGTTTCGTCACGTTGAAAGAAGGCGTTGCCCACAAAGGTTTATGTCGACCCATTTTTCTAAAAACATGTCGAGTTATTTTTTTCTGCTTGTTTTCAATACAAGCAACGTCTGGTGGCCCGAAATCTAGCTTAGCTTAGCTATCAGCTGGTTGCTACTCTCAGGTACACACACAGCACAAAGCCTCATCCATACAGCAAGCCCACTCTGATTGCTCCGTGCCTGCAGCTCGCCTAGGGGTCGCTGTCGAAAGAGCACAGTCCTGAATGGAGCATGCACGCCTCCGTTGGCGCCCCTATAGTGCAGTACCACCTGGGGAAGTGGCGACTCTGATTCCCATTACATTCTCTCCAAGAACAGGAGGACTGAGCCAATCAGAGACGCATTTCCACGAGAGCAGGAAGAGTGAGCCAATCAGAGACGCATTTCCACGAGAAACACGGAACACCCTCTCGTTTCTCCACAAGCCACCTTGCTGGCTTGCAAAAACGGCTTGAAACAAAGCAACCAGAACGTTTTTTAAAACAGGACCAACGCGTAACACATTCAATAACAATGGGGAACACAGTAATGTTAATCAAATGACGTTGAGAGGCCATCTTTAATGTTAATGGAAGCATCATATGGATAGCACTTAGCTAGATCTGTTGATGTTATCACCTGCATCTTTTAATGTTACCACAACAGGCCCGTAGCCAGCATTGTGGTAGGGGGGATCTTTTTCCCCCGAAGTGACTTCATTTAGTCTGGCGACGCCATCCTATGTACTCCACCCATAGATTTTGGCTCCGCACATCGTCTTCTCTCAGCGTTTAGCCAGTGCAAAGCTGCCTTAGCTGTAGTTCTAGCTCAGACAAGACATGAGAGGGACTCAGAGAAGGGGTTCTCTGCGTGCGCGTGCGAGTGGGTGATAAGTGGCTGTGTTAGGAGCGAGGCTGGACTCGGGCAAACGACAACAACCATTTTTAATGTCCTTACTTTAGAAGGGAAACGTTTACTATTTTATTCCAAAGGCTTATTTTAGTGAGGGGGATGAAATAGCCTTCCAGTCAAAGTGGGGATGCAACGTAGTTGGGGGGTTCGAGTGGGGGTGGGGGACGGGAGGGGGGGTTCGAACGAACCCCTCGAACCCCCCCTGGTTACGGGCCTGCACAACAACCAGTGTTGTTAGTAGTATAGTTAGTTAGTTGTATAGTAGTGCAAGACATTACATAGTTGTTACAGCTGTACCAAGGCTTGTACTTCTACCTTACACTCTGGTGTGTTCAGGTTTATTGTACGTTTACTGAAATGCATGCTAAATGATTGGCAATAAAGTACGCTGACTCTGACTTGACTTTGACGAGGACCTGGCTGGCTTACAAAAGACTTCCTGGCCATGGGGGATGTGGCTTCCTCCTGCAGGCAATCCGACAGGGTGTGTGTGTGTGTGTGTGGTTGGGGGGTGCAAAGGGGTCAGCTGTCCAAGGCCAAGGGAGAAAGGGGCCTCAAAAATGGGTCCACATTACATTGTATGTGAGGGGGGGGTTATGACTTTGTCCCGGGCCCGGCCAAAGCTGTCAGCAGCCCAGTCCTCCAACAACATTCTGGGGCTTTGTGTTGTCATGTCATTGCAACATAATAACCACACTGGCACTACACTTCCCTTTCTTTTCACATTGCTCAGTCAAAAAACGTCAAAAAACAAAACAAAAACAAAAAACGCATTGAATGTATGTGATGGAGTGACCATCACTAGGGTTGTGGGTGTGTTCTGACTAACAATATGCCAACGAGCCTGGCTCTTTGGTGTAGCAGTCAGAGCCCCGATTTACTACCCCAGAAGGTCTGGGTTCGAGTCCCAGCTGGGCAACTCTACTCCCCTTCGCTACAAATGGTGTCAGAAGTGGGATGGCTATCGTGAGGCCATTGGAAGCACACCCATTGTGTGTGAGCCATGATTCCATGTCAGGGACCCCCAGGTTGGTGACCCCGGTGTGAGGGACCCCAGTAATGGGTGAAGCATTGATGATGGGGCGCACTGGATGGGAGAAGCATGATGGGCAATTGCGTGAGGGACACCATGAGTGTGTGAAGCGCACGGTGTGCTTCCCGAAGGGGAAGGCAGTGTGATGGAGTGACCATCACTAGGGTTGTGGGTGTGTTCTGACTAACATGCCAACGAGCCTGGCTCTTTGGTGTAGCAGTCAGAGCCCCGGTTTACTACCCCAGAAGGTCTGGGTTCGAGTCCCAGCTGGGCAACTCTACTCCCCTTCGCTACAATGTAATAAAACATGTGGTCTGTCATTCATGTTGCTGAAACCTGTGTGGGTAACGGTTGCACACAGCTGTGGGGCAGAGAGGCATGTTCTCTGCAAGTTTCTGACATGGGATGGAAGATACTGTAGTTACAAAACACATTCTTGTCTTCAGCAGGGGAGTCGAACTGAGACAAAAACTGAGACATTCTTTATGACAATTGCACTTTTCATACATGATAAGGTGGATCTCCTCCATGTCCGCCATTTTAAATGTCCAGAAAAAGACATTTTTAGCAATGAAGATGACTGTACTTTGGTCATACTAGCCTAAATATTAGTTTATCATTTAGTAAACATTCATGAAAAGATCAAATTTGGGAATAGGCAACGCAATGAGCAGCATAGTTGCAATACCTACACCTTTCTGTACCTTTTAATCAACACTAGACATTAGATGAAGTGTAGAGAAAGAAGTTCAGAATGTTAATATTTGAGTACGCATCACAGGTGTCGTTGGCAAGTTGCCACTGGCAAAAGTAGTAGTCAAGGGTCATCGCTCATTATGCAGGTGCAGGATTTAGAAAAAAGGAAGAGAATCTGCACACTTCAGAGCTGTGCAATAGGTGGCTTTACTGATTGAGCTGCAAGCAGAAGCCTTATATGATGCGTATTTGTAATTCATAAGAGGATAAAATTCAGCCAATGTTTGTCTTGATTTTTTTTTCATGCACAACAGTCAAAAGATGTCCAGTCCCCACTTACAGTATCCAAATAAAAAAAGAATTTCAACATATAGGACTACAAAAAAGAGTCTTGACTGACATAGGCACTATGCAAATATTGGCTTAATTCCAGCCTCTGACTCAATTAACTTTTGGGCAAAATTGAAGCCAAGGTCATAGATCAGAATTGGATGTTTTTGTCATAACTGTCAAAAATTCTACAATGGAATAATTGTTCAAATGTATGCATTGCGATGCGTAATTACATTACATTACATTGCATTTGGCAGATGTTTTTTAATCGAAGTGAGGTCATAATCATAGTCAACTCATGTCCTCATAATCGAGGACTGAACAAAGTGCAAAGCAGAGCGCAAAGCAGATACAAAGTGCACAGGAAATATATAGAACAACACCTGCAGGTGCTATGTAGGTTTAGTTTTTTTTTTAGGACATCAGCACAGGGTTAAGTGCACTCTCACACATCATGCCATAGAGTCTGTAATAAAACAGCCTGCTAGGGAAGCGATGTTGTTAGCGTTATCTAGTTGAACTATAAAAATGTTGGTTTTAAAAAAAAAAAACTAACCCTACTTGTCTACACTTATTGTTCTGTATATTTTTCCTGTGCATTTTGTATTTGCAAGTGATGTTGGCTCTGCTTATGTCCTCGATTGTAAGTCAAAAAGATCAAAAGCATCTGCCAAATGTAATGCAATGATCTGAGAGGAGCCTATATCTGCTTCTGCTGCTTCGCACAGCCTACGGTACATACGCCTCAGTTTGTAATAGTGTACTGCAATCAATCACACTTTCTTCATTTCAAGTAATGAGGAAGCAGATTTTGGTAATTGTGAGGAAACCTTAAAAATATTCAAGTCATTACTCAGAGCAGAAATATGACCCTTTGTTCAAAAAAGACTTAGGCCTATGTAACAGATGATAACTAGTAATTACAGAATTCTACAGTAGTACACCTCCCTCCTGATTCCCAAAGCCTTACACAGATGTGGTAGTACTGAGCTACCATCCTTTAGCTCAGTGATCTGTGCCTCATGCCAAACTGTATGTGACTGGAAGTCACGACTTTGAGCCTCAAGTGGCAGCGCTCAAAATCCTTGGTTACACTTTGGCCTACTGTGCTATTGGTGGACTGAATACATTTACTTAAGTTACTGTAGCCTAACTGAATAGAAAATACATACACTTTTATGTAATTACAGTTCTTCTGTAAGCCTACTTTTTCCAGAATTGAATTGAATTGATAGACCATGTTGCCACATGGATGTCACATTGTCCTTCTCATAGCCTTGCAGGCAAGCCACGTAGGCCCTACCACATTCTAAATGCCATTATCTAGAGTTTTTTTATTTTCTTTAACAACACCATCAGACATTGAGATACAGCTGGCATTGTTCCATTTAGGTATTTTATAGCATAAAGCATTGGTCATACAGTGCTAAATAATGGTCCCAAAATGATTGAAATACAGTCATTTGCCTGTTGCCATTCTGGCACCCTGAAAAGCATGCCCCCCAAGGTATAGACAAAAAATGTGTGCATTTGGCCTACTACTTGTAGCCTATGATGTGTCTGGAAGCTGCACACCACTGTTTTCATCCTCCCACTAGATGGCAATGTTGCAGTAGTTTAGCCTACTTCTGAAACTTTGCCAGTGGGCTCCAAGTCATTTTGTGGGGTTTGGGGGGATATTAAATTGTGATCGATAAGTTAAGATTGGCATTGATAATACTGTGTAATTTTTTCATTGATATGCACTGCGTGTAGGGCCTAGGGCCCCCATACTCAAATAGCGGCTCGCGAGCCATTTGTGGCTCTCGGGGCATCTATTTTTGGCTCTCGAAACATTTTGAAAAAAAAAAAAAAATTTTTTTTTTTTTTTTGGTCCGATCGCGCTGTCGGCTCTTATTTTGAAATCGCGCCACAGACGCAATGAAGAAGCGTGCCGTGCCCCGCCCCCTCAGGCAGTTTCTCCCTCTTTGAGTGCGTCATATGCGACCTTGCCTCCTCCACTTGCCTCCTCCACTTGCTTCTCGTCATGATGACATCACTGACAACAGCATTATATTTCAATATCTTGCAAAAGCTCAATTGTTAAGTCTTTTTCTCATTTGCAATTGGGATGGTGAATGAAAAACAGTCCCTCAAAAGTTGTTGTGGCGAGGCTGACAGCTGGGAAACTTTATCGTTTTCTCCACGGAGGAGGGGCCAGGAGGCGGGAAGAGGAGACAAGCACAAGTGGAGGAGGCAAGGACACATATTGGGATGCACACCTCCACTGCAGGCTCCGGACAGAAGTACCTAAGACGCTGGCATTAGAGGTTGTGTGAGGTGGACTACAAGGGAAGGACTGTACCAGAGCCTGTAAATAAATTAAGTTCTCTATGCATCGTTTTTGAATGTAATGGCCTAATGGTCTACCCGGGCGCCGCCCTAGCGGTGAAGCAGCGCATTCGGCTCGGGTCTATGGCAATCAGGCAATAATGGTCCACATATGATTGCAAACAGTGTGTTAGGACTTCGAATTGGTTTAGCAGTAGCTGTAGCTAGCTGCTAACACAAATGAAGGCAAACTGTGTTTGAACTCTGCTGGCAGCTAACTATTGGTAGCCTATTAAAAACGAATTGCTTAATAAACGTTTCACACTTTTAAACAGTCCCCAAATAGTTCGTTTGGAATGCAAAGACCCTCATAAGACTGCAAACAAAGTTATGAGCAACTTGACAATGTATTATTGGCTTTTGCATTTAATCAACATGGCATCAAATGTGCCATTTTCTTGTTGACAAAACCTGGTGTTCTCCTATCTATGTGTCCTCTTTGTTGGGTCCATTATTGCCTCTGATTCTCATTATGCATGTGAGAGCTGCATAAACAAAGTCATAATAAGCAACGTGTTTGAAAAGTGTTATCTTCAGGCTTATTGGTTTTCTCACTAAGAAATAAATCTTTATGAACGTAGTCTGCAAATGTAGGCTAACAGATAATCTTATGTCATTTAAAAAAAATACTGAAGGGTGGGTGGCAATGAGAGCAAGGCAGGCACCTCACCCCACAATGCAGGCCCTTTATGAGAGAAATGTTCTCCCATCCTGTCACTAGAAACTAAATATCTGCTGTGGGTGTGAGTGCGTGTGTATTGTGCTTACAAAGGACTTATCATGTTTTATTTTATTTTTTTTATTTTTTTTTTTTTTTTTTTGGGGGGGGGGTGGTTCGTGTCGGCCCGGCCCGGCCCTTTATTGGGAGGAATTTTGAAAAACTGGCCCTCGGGGACTTTTAATTGAGTACCCCTGGCCTAGGTTCAATGAGGCCTTAAAATAGGAGGCCGAGTTTACAGAGTCTTCAAACAGGCCTAGCTATATAGCATATTTCGGTTTGTTTCAAGCACAAGTATTTGCACATGCAATTCAATTTTGTTTTCTTCAGTTAAACGGTCCCTGTGCAAGTACACAGCTATTCTTTAACGCCTGTATGTGATCCTTTTTTGTCCCATCTGGACGTGTGGGCTGAGGAATCCCAACAATAACATTCGAAGCCACGCCCCCCAACACAGTTTCAGGAGGGGCTCGAGGACATCCATGCACTTGGCCCCTCCTCCCCTGCCCTGCGTGATTATGGCTGCGGCTTTTCCACTGTGCAAGCTGCTCTCTCGAAAATAGTGTCGGTAATGACTCCAGGGTAGGTGAACCGTTGGACGTATTCCTCAGCTGTTTCGAGAAAAGCGAGGAACTATTCTACTCACGTCGCATGTAAATGCATGCAGGATGCAAGGCTCTCGCCAGTGTTGAACTCAGCAGCAGCAGCAACAGCCCGCTGGTCGGAGCGGTGGGGTTTGACGTTGGCAAACTTCGGCAATTTGAGCTTCATCTGTCAGCTGCATGACTGTTTTGGTACTCTTCTAGTTCTACACTTGGATTTGATTTCAGTTGAAGCAACATAGCCTGCTTGGACAACGACGGGCAGACGGAAGAGTCGGATTTGTGTTTGTGCGGTTCATATGTTCCGACAACTAAATGGGGATTTTAAACTCAAGAAGACGGAATTTATAAACTGGCAAGCTTGGAGAGTAGGTGCCTGGAACAGCTCGGTAGCCTGCTAACCTAGCCAGCTAAACAACAGACGTCCAAGTCTATTTGCTTATAATCCCACCCTGCCAACTGTGAAAACTTATCAGTGGTGCACCTAGCACACCTTTATGCTTTTTCTTGGCTGGTTTATGCGGTGAAAATTCTGTGCTGTGAGTGAAGGTAGCTCTTCAGCTAACTGGTCGCTAGCATGTTTTCGGTGAAGCCACTGAAGCCGACGTTCAAGTCCTATCTTCCCCCAGTACAGGTGAGTAGCTGGCTGAGGCTGGTGAAGTTTCAGATCAGTACACAACCTTTCAGCCTTTAATTTCATTGGGTTGGGTTTGATTGACAAGAACGTGGTGTCAACAATAAAACAGTTAGTTAGTGCAGGTAGACTGTTTCCACTTTGATTTGATTTTGTATTATTATGATTCAGCATGATGGCCTGACTCAGCTTTTTGTTATAAACTTATTTGAACTTGTCTTAATCCTATTCTGTACTACTTAGACCTGCAAAATGTAAACAAAATGAACAAACAAGCAACCTTTATGCCATTACACTGTCTTGTCTTCGATCTGTCTATCCCTATAGATATGAAACAGGAGTTGTGTATTTGCTTTTAATTGTTGACCTTGTGTGTAATTCACAGACCGACCTGAAGAAAAGTCCTCCCATGACTATCCGGAAGCTGGAGGCCAAACTCCTCCCAGGTAAGTGTTCTTAAGGCAGGGCAGCCTGCCAGGCAGCCTCCACTGTGCCAGAGAAAAGGCAATACAACACACAGACAAGGACACGGCCAGGCAAACTAGGGCCAGGGAAGCCGACAAGGTACCCTGGGAAATCCCAGGCTGCTTTGCACAGTCGTTAGACTGTGTTAACCAAGCAACCAACTACGGGGACAAAGGGGTCAGTTGTCCCTGGCCCAGGTAGAGAGGGACCCCAGAATTGGGTCCTCATTAGTCATTACATTGTAGGTACATAGGTCTCTCTCAGATGGCTTTGTCCCGGGCCCAGCCGAAGCTCCCAGCGGCCCTGATTGGGGCACATTAGAAAAAATCTGGGCAACTTCATTTCAGCAGCGATCATAGCTACCATTATTTCATTGCATTGCAGTACAGTACATTACATTGAATGAACATGACTTTACACCTACCTGACAACTTTATCCAAAGTGACAGAGAGTTGCTCTAAACAAAGGTTTGAACTGCTGTGTACAGCTTGGGGCAGATGCCAGCAACTGACTGCAGGATTACATGGTATTGGTTACAGTCCCTGGAGCAATGTGGGATTTTTGGGCCTTGCTGACCTTGAGGCCATTTGTGAAATAGGTTGTATTTGTCTTACACATTTGAGAATTATTCTTCTGCCAATGGTTTGAAACAAAGTTGACATTCATCATCTAAAAAATGCTCATCTTAGATGAGACCAGTCTGTTTGATCGGCAAGACATGATCCCCGCTTTTCAGTTGAGAATACGCTTTTATGTTCATTGTTGAATCTTCCTCCCAGAACTGTCGTTACAGCTGAAAGCTGTGGCTGTGTAGAAGAGAAGACAGTCATTGGTTGTCACATTTAGATGAGCATTTGAAAGGGTTAATGTGTGAGCAAACCAGTTTGGAACAGCCTCAGAATCTTAATGAACTTTCGGGTTCTCAAGAATCTTCCACACGGAGACACAGAGGTCTGTCTCTATGGCCACAGTCTCCATGGTAATGTAGTGCTGAAGCCATTCCTGTCTGTCTGTCTGCTCTGCTCTGTTCTGTGCTGTAGACGCCTATGCATAATTTACCTAACAATAGCTTTGAGCAAGTCTGTGTGCACTATGCCTTCCTGCCTTACCTAGTGTGTGTGTGTGTGTGTGTGTGTGTGTGTGTGTGTGTGTGTGTGTGTGTGTGTGTGTGTGTGTGTGTGTGTGTGTGTGTGTGTGTGTGTGTGTGTGTGTGTGTGTGTGTGTGTGTGTGTGTTCAGCAAGGATGCCCACTCAAGCTGTCATTGCATGCTCACGTGGTCAGAAGAACCATGTGCAATGTTTAATGCAATGCTCCCATGTTTAGGGCAGGCTTCACTGCTGACCTAGTTTGTGCTCCAGTATGTTGTTTGACTTGCTTTAAAGGCACCAGGGCCAATCCTGCTGGATATTGCAATTGTTGACACTTAACGTTTCTCAGGCAATGCGTCTAACATGGTAATTAGCCACATGAAACCAAAATGCAATGGCAAGCCAAATGAAACCGACTGCAAGAGAAGACTGGGTAGGTTGACCCTCCCCGACCTTAAGTGCTTTCTGAGAAGCACACAAAACCCTAGGGGAACAGGCTCTCCTCACGATGTCTGTTTTTAGTTCAGCAGTGTCTGGGCTGTGAAAGACAGCGGGATTGTGTTATGGTGTTCTTAAGTAATGAAGGGCAAGGCTAATGGATCCATCAGTGTAGCCACAGGACTTATGGACCCATAGTCTTAGCTACAGGCATTTTATTCTATTCTATTCTTTTCTATTCTATGCTATGCTATGCTATGCTATTCTATTCTGTTGTATGACGTAATGAATGGAGTACTAAATCAACTACAGAAACGGCCATAGATATTCTATTCTATTCTATTCTATTCTATTCTACTGTATTCCATTATGGCCTTCGCCATGCTCAACATATGCTTATTCTATTCTAGATTGTAGTAAGCCAACTGTTCTACTCAACTCTGTGTCATTCACTTTTATTGCTGTATTCTATGGTTATTCTATTGTGAACCTTCCTGTCAACCTGCAGGAGAAACGGGTTGGTGAGGCAGACTTGTTTTGTGAGTGCCCCATCAGTAGAGACATTTGCATAGCAGGTCAAGATAGTGCTGTGCAAGCAAATGGCCTTTTAAGTGGCCAGACATCTGTGTTTCCAACCGGTAGGGCGTGTTTGTGTGTGTCTGTCTTTCTTTTTGTGTCTGTGAGAGAATAAGAATGGCTGTTGGCTGTCTTCACAAAGTTGGTCTAGTGAGTCGAGTTTTTTACCCTACATTTTGGTATTTCAGGTCAGGTCATCTTGAACTGTAAGTGTTACAACAGTGTATGATCTGAAACGCCAAATTATGAGAATACCTGCGGCATAGTGTGTTTTGAGCAGAGTGCAGCAGTTCTGTTTGTGTGAACTGTGAACTATCCATTCAGCTTTGTTTTCGTGAATATCAAGCTTGTCTATCTCACTCGTTTGAACCCAAGATGCGTATGATGCTGCTTTCACACATTCTTAACACATATCTTAACATACACATAACACAGCAGGCAGTCTGCTAATCAGTTGCAAATGATCTTCCGTCACGGTTATACGGGAGGTTTTCAAAAGGTTAATGTCATTAGACCCCACAAGTGAAACATTGTCCAGCCTTGTGTGTTTGAGAGTGCCTGTGGGGATTTTGTTTTCTGACAAGCAGGCAGGGCTCTAAATTAACACCACCCAACCGGCCAAATGCTGGTGAAATTTCAGTTTGGCTGGCCGAAAAGATCAACTTACTAGGCACTTTGACCCATTAGAGAGTGTATGTTTGGCTAGTACGATTAAGATCTACTAGCCATTTTGGCTTTTGGCTGGTGATGAAAAAAGTTAATTTAGAGCCCTGCAAGCAGGCACACGAAGAGCTGGATTGGGATTAATAAGAGGGTAATAAATTGGGATCATACAGTCTGACAGAATGGGTGAGGTGGGAAATCTGTTGTTAAATCGTAGCAACATTTTGTACCACTGGTTGCCCTGACAACAAAACAACATCCCTTCATCTCTTCCAACAGGCTCAGCACAAGTCACAAGATCAAAGGGTTTGCTCAGCAGTTCATAGGTGCAGTCTTAACTTTTGACTCTAGAAAGGGAACTTAAGTTGCAAGCATCTGGATTTATTTTTGGAGACTGAAAGACGTTTAGTCTCTTCCCCAAGAAAATTCTTCATTTCTAGTTGTTGATGTGGGAGATGTTTTCCTGGAAACAGGACAGAGGTCCTTCACAAACATCACAATTTTATTGCTCTAAACTAGTGTTTGTCATTGGGGGTGCTACAGTGCTACAGGGGGCGTTGAGAAGCCCTAGGGGGGCGTTGAGAAGGAGGCAACTGAGTGGGGGTGGGCTTATCCCATTGGGGGACATTAGTCTGTTTCATTTTTCAATACTAATCGGGGCGTTGGAAGGCTTATGATGATGTCAACAGCGCGTTCAAAAAAGATTGAGAACCACTGTTCTAAACCATACTCTGGCTAACCAGAAGATTTCAAATGAGCCCATTACCATTATAACCCATTATGGTTATAGACCCACTGTGGATGTGTATTTATTATACTCATCTGTGTTAAAAAACCAAGCCAGGTGTTTCCAATCAGGCCCATTACAAGACATTATCGTTATAAACCCACTGAGGATGGCTGTATTTATGGTAGTCAAAGGGTGTTAAAATGCCAGGCAGGCAGTTTCAAACAAGCTCAGAGTATTTGGAGGAAGGACCAAAGGAAGCAGGAAGCGGTGTAGAGAGCAGTAGACTCCAACTCAACATCTAACCTCCCGTCCTCTCCTAATTAGCTTGTGACCTTGCGATGCGTGGCAAGACGTCCTTGACGATAGACACTTTATTCAATATCTTTCAACAGCAGAATTAAAATGCCTTTTTTTTCATTTCCAATCTGGATGTTGAATGGGGGGAAAGTTCCCTAAAAGGTGATGGTTAGCTAGGCTGACAGCGGGGACATTTTATTGTTTTCAGCAAAGCACAAGGCCACAAGCAAAAGGAGAGGAAGCGAGGTGAGATAATGAGTTTGACCCAGAGTGATGAGAGGAGGAAGGAGGAGGAGGTCAAGTGTCCCTCAGGGTAACCACACAGG
>NC_085879.1:22800465-22805465 GCF_034702125.1 Engraulis encrasicolus
CTGGTCATACGGCATCAAAAATGACGCCAGGGACATGAGACTGTGCTGGTACACGGGAAAGAGCACTAAAAAAAAACAACTCTAAAAAGAGGGCAAAATAAAATGTCCCCACCCTCCATGAACAAACACCTTTGCCCAGATATGGCTGATAATGCTGCCATTGAGATAACTTAGCGGCTGTTGCTCGAGGGAAATAATAGTCGGTTGGACCGTATTAAGGTAGCATTTATTAATCATGCTTTTTATTTACTTTTTACTTTACGGAAGTCATTATTTGTCTATGGAGGGTCGTCGAATAAAGCTACTAAAGCGGAAGTCGTGTGGAGCAAAACAACCTGAGTGACCAGAGCAAATTTCTCAGATTAAAGTCAGTTAATGTTATAGTAATGAATGAGCTGTGACACGGTTGGTAAGCCAGAGCAATTATGTAATTAGCTTAATCAAATATGTCAATGTCACGTCCAGAACAAATAAAGCGATTTCTTGGCGAAACTTTTTCAGCGACCTCTGCTTCTCAGGTAGCGTAGGCCATTTCTGGTGTATACTCAGCTTAATCCTTCAACCAATACTACGTCTCTGTTAAAAAAACGAAGGCAGCTGTCTCGATGACTCAGTCACTCCCTCCCTACCTTGAGTGGTGGTTACTTAGATACCGGTACATTATACTTTATGACTAGACTAGTTTTGTATTCGGTCATCCAACAGGTTCCAATCAGAATACTCTCTCATTCAAACTGCAGAGAGATAATGTGGATCTGCTCCTCCAATCATGTAGAACTTAATTTGTAACACAGACCAAGTAACATTGTGTGGTGCTACATGTATGCATGGCTGGCTGTTGATATTCTGACTCTCTCTCGCTCTCGCTCTCTCTTAATGAATGAGATTAAACGTTTTTCCATCTATAGCAAATGATGTACAGTGTATGGGAAACACTGACAAACTGTGCATATGCACACGGCTTACAGAGTTGCAGGACAAATTCAGAAGTGGTTTTCACCTTGTTAGAAGGTGATGCACCAGTGAAACAATGATGAGGAACTGGGAGCTCTCCTGCTTCCCCATCACATGACCAAAACAGAACGAAAAGCCTTTTGAATGCAGAAATGTGAAACACCTTCAACTGAAACAGAAAAGTCCACTTGAGGAAATGACTTTGCTCTGTTAACCGTCATGGCTAGTTGGTCGAACGAGAATCTTCACGGACACGGTACTTGTTTTTATTACGTTATTTTACATTTAGCAGTTGCTTTTATCGGAGGGGGCACACCTTAATGCTGGCACTGGTGGTACTGTGCCATAGTGTTGTCATTGCTGTGTCATGTCGCTGTGTCGCTGAGTTTTATTGCTTTACTGAAAATGTTGTGAAATGTCTGTAATTGCAGTAGCTTTTTTGAGGTGTGTGTGTGTGTGTGTGTGTGTGTGTGTGTGTGTGTGTGTGTGTGTGTGTGTGTGTGTGTGTGTGTGTGTGTGTGTGTGTGTGTGTGTGTGTGTGTGTGTGTGTGTGTGTGTGTGTGTGTGTGTGTGTGTGTGTGTGTGTCCATCCTGTGTAGGACCTGAGGCCCAGTACAGCTGCTTGATGCTGTAGTAATAAATTGGCCTGTAAGGCGTTCCTGCTGCCTTATAATTAAACTGTGTAAGGAGGCAGGCACTGCAAGCCCCCTATTTCAAAAATAGACACCCTATGTTGAGTACACTTTCCCTTCTCTTCAGCACAAGTGGACCTCACAAGAAAACACACAGCCCTACCGTCAGCTGTGCGTGTGCGTGTGTGTGGGTGTGTTTATGTGCATATATTTTAGTGCGTGTAATGATTTCTGTTTACACGTCGTCTTTGGGTATTTTGGTGTACTGTGCTGTGTATATTTTTCATACAGACGTGTTTGTTTACTTGTATGCTTGACTTGGGGCTGCGTAAATGCTTGCCTATGTAAAGACATTTGTGTACTAGTATACTTGATTATGTTTACTGTTGTGGATATGTATAAGTAACACTAGGCTATGTATAGACATTTGTGAGGAGTAGGCTATATCTGACAGTGACAACAGGCAGAGAGGTTTGTGCTGTTTTGGTGGTGTACAGTATACACTAGGCTACCAGTATGTTAAGACATTTGTGTCTCGTAGGTTATATTTGACACAGTGACAACATGCGGAAAGGCTAGCGCTAGCTAGCACTTCCGAATTTGGGATGGAATAAATATACACAAACCTCCCTGCTGAACATGAAGCTACCGGAGGCTAACTTGCAGATTTGGCGTGGAACGTCAGTAAACCTCCCTCCCTCCCATACAGTATTTGTAGCTCTAGGTTATGGGAATGGTACTTTAGTCCAGCAGTATCGTGCGGTGACTCTCATTAACGTGGTGGCGAGTTCGCAGCCCCAAGGGGGATGGACTGCACAGTAATACATCTGGTTATGTGGATCACATACATCATTTACAAATGCCATGATTCATTTGTATGAGGTTCTGGGCTCATTCCTCAACATCTCTTGGGGGAGCCGTGACCTATAGGTTAAGGAGGTTGTCTTAAGATCAGAGGGTTGCTGGTTCGAATCCCACCCTGCCTACTCCTCCATCCATGGCTGAAGTGCCCTTGGGCAAATCACCTAATGCCCACATTGTTCCAGGGACTGTAACCAATACCCTGTAAATGACTGTACGTCGCTTTGGATAAAAGCATCAGCTAAGTGTAATGTAATCATGAACAGGTACATCATCTCTCCGCTGGTATTTGATCTTGCTCAAAAGAATTATAAAAGAACTTTCAAAGTGGTTCAAACATTTCAAAGTTACTTACTACCTGATGAATATGAAGTATGTGCTTTAGTGGCTAATTTATACCCAATGGGCAGGTCTCATTATCCCTCCTCATGGCTTCGCTCAATGTCACCTAAAATAGTTAATAAACACAAATTCAAAAATTTCAAAGAATTCACAGACATCCTTTCATTGCTTTGACAACCAGCTGCTCTCAAACTGAAATCCATTCTGGTCCAGGCCCTGGCTGACAGGAATTGAGTAAAGTACTTAAACTTAAACCTAAAACAATAAAGTTGAATCAAGTTGAATGAAGCACACAGACAGACACAGCACACAGACACACAGAGTCTCTTGTAGCTTAACGGGCTATAAAGCCAGGTGCTATGATGCTGGGCCCTGTGTAAGTGTGTGTGTGTTCTTTTGTGTGTGTGTGTGTGTGTGTGTGTGTGTGTGTGTGTGTGTGTGTGTGTGTGTGTGTGTGTGTGTGTGTGTGTGTGTGTGTGTGTGTGTGTGTGTGTGTGTGTGTGTGTGTGTTCGCTCGTGCACTGTTGTTTTTTTTGAGTGGGAGAGTCACACGTTCCAAGAAAACAGGAAAAAAAGGAAACTGTCGCTTTCTTGGAAGTCGGGTGTGTGTGTGTGTGTGAGAGAAGGAGAGAGTGTGTGAAAGAGAGAGAGAAGGAGAGTGTTTGTGCACGCATGTGTGTGTGTGCTTGGGTGGGAGACGTGACGCCTTGTTTTTTCGTAACATTGGTTAAAAACCTACAAAACTGTTATTTTCCTTTAAAAAACAAATATCAATGAAAGAAGATGTGGTACATTATGTTTCATATTAGTCTTAGATGAGAAGAAACATTTTTGTTAAGATTTATGTAAAGGTTTATATGTCAAATTTCCTGCGGTGTGACTGTAACATTAATGAAACAATATATAATAATATATATATAAATTAACCAACAATATTTTGAATAATGTGTAAAGCATTTGGCATGATTGCATAAATCTTAACTTTAGATTAAGATATGTGAATGTGGAAAAAACTCAAGACAGTAATATTAACTCCAAGTTAAATTTTGTAACACAAATTGCGTCCTGTGGGGTGACATGTATGTCAATGTTTGTGAATGGGCAGCTGCAAGGCCAACTACAAGGGTCTTAAAGACTGGCTCCTAACTAGTCAGTACCTCAGTTATTGGAGAGTGCTGTGGAAGTTTAAGGTGACTCTTAACCTCTTAATATGTCTTCATATTCAGGGATTAAAGTTTTCCGTCGCTACGACGGATTTCCGTCAACTGGATGTTCGTTTGGACGGATTTCCGTCTGTATAATTTATGTCAATTAATTCACAATTTTTACTTTCCAACTGAACACAAATCGAGAGCACTCCTGGTCATGAGAAGGTGACAAGAGGTGTTTGGTGTACGGATTTAGTTATACACTCCACCACTGGTGTGATAGGCCTACAACAGATTCACTCATCAGTAGTTTTGAGCCATCCCCGTTCTTCCAAAAAAAAAAAAAAAAGAAGTACAGCACGAGCGGTGAACAATTCGGTGGCGGTGCAGCGCGAGAGACTAAAAAAAAAAAATAGCCAACATTGTTGCTGATGGCAGAAAAGAAAATAAGTGTAATACTATGTCTTTAAAGTGCAATGACAATCGTTAAACGAGTTGTACTGAGATTCCAATATGGGCTAATAATGCATATGCATGGAATGCATAGCTGGAAGAAGGTAGGACACGTTTCCATTATCGTTGCACCTGCCGGGGCAGATTGTTAGAAAAAAAGAATAGTGTACTTCGACTGCGCATGATGTCTTTTTCATGAAGGGTTTGCATTTTAAGCATTGTGGCTTTTACTAACATTATTCATAGCCCCAATGGGACGGCTATCATTGGCAGCTAGCTAGGATACCACGCGTTTCATCCTCAAAGTTTAGCGCGTTTGACTGGCTGCGTAAAAGGGCTATGATAGAACTAGCTCTAGTTGTCTTTCTGACAACGGATACTTTACTGTCTCATCTGTAATCATAGCACATTAACTTTGTTGTTGCCGATATATATTCAAGAAATAAGTTAAACATGGGTTGCATTTTACAGGAGTCACTGTTGCTATCCCAGGCAGAGCCAATATTTTATGCCACGTCTTGTTCTGGGAAGCAGTGTCCTGATGGGTGGACTCATATGGTCGATAAATGCCGTTTCGATGTTTGTTTCACTTTCAAGGCTTGTTGTAGGC
>NC_085879.1:22820465-22822965 GCF_034702125.1 Engraulis encrasicolus
ACACACACACACACACACACACACACACACACACACACACACACACACACACACACACACACACTGCAGACAGTCAGACTTCGTGTTTATGTATACATACTGTAGGCCCAGCTACACCAGAACACAGTTGCATAACGCATTTTTGTGTTTGTGTGTGCGGTGTGTTTTTAAAGATTATGAAATGTGAACCTTAATCTGGTAGATTTGTCTGAAGCCTAATATCTCACTCTGCGTGTCTGTCCGTCTTTGCCCCCCTTTCTTTTTGCTTTCACTCTTTTTTCCTTCCCCCTCTTCTTCTGTGTCTTTTCTTGTTATTCATTCACAGCCGGTCTGTCTCTTCCTCTCTTTACATCTCTCCTTTTTTATTTCTTTTTTTTCTTCTTCCGTCTCTTTTGTCTTGTTATTCATTCACTCCCAGAATATTCCGGTGAGTCACACTAAAAGTGCAGATTCAGTGAAAGGGCTTATGTTTGAATCATCTGGGGTGTTTCCACACTTTGGACCTTTGCCCTGTGTGTGTATGTGTGCGTCTGCGTCTGTGTGTATGTGCTTGCGTGTTGCGCTTGCGCTTGTGTGTGTGATTGTGTGTGTGTGTGTGTGCGCGTCTGTGTGTGCGTGTGCATGTGTCTGTGTGTGTTGAGTACATGGGAGGATGATCCTAAGTTAGACCTACAACTTTGATCTCCATGTTTAATCATGACCTTGAATAGAAGACATACACACACATTCTCTCTCTCTCTCTCTCTCTCTCTCTCTCTCTCTCTCTCTCTCTCTCTCTCTCTCTCTCTCTCAAATGGAGACGTGTCAGACAGTCTCGACTGACATGACCGAGCCTGTCTTGCTGTGTAGGCTACAGTTACACTCCAAATCCCCCCTCTGTTGGCCAGACCTGAAGTGTGCTTGCGTTTGTGTGTGTACTCTGAGTCGCTCCATGTTGATGGCCAAACCTTATTACAGGGCCAGGCTTCACGGATATGTGCTGTGCGTGTGTGCGTGCGTCCGTGCGTGTGCGCGCGTGTGTGTGTGCATGTGTACGTGCGTGCGTGCGCGTGGCTGCTTCCTTGAAACCGGGCAATGTCAATGATCCACCGGCGTCAGGTGATACAGGTGGCTTTTCAGGTGACTTTGTTACTCATCACACGTGTGTGCGTGCGTGCGTGCGCCACAGGATGCATATAGTGTCATTCCACCCCTTATAGACAGGGTTTATTATACACACACACACACACACACAACTACACATTTATAGGCTGGAGGTTTATTTATATACATATAGATTCCAAAGGGTACAGTGACCACTGTCATAAATACCAAGGCAGCTCAGTGGGGAAATAAACACACACACACACACACACACACACACACACACACACACACACACACACACACACACACACACACACACACACACACACACACACACACACACACACACACACACACACACACACACACACACACACACACACAGATATCTTGCAGCTGACATTAGCTCAGCTGACTGCTTCGATGTGTTGGCAACAATGGGATCATGACTGACAGTGTAAATCAGATGAGCTGTGTGTGTGTGTGTGTGTACTGTAATCAACACTGATTAACATTCATCTTCATTTTGCGTGCGCACACACATGACATGTGACCGGAATTGGACCTCTTATTAAGCTGTTTATTTTTTTCTGTAAATGGTTGAGTCGTGTGGTTTGGTCCTGGTTCTTCTTCTTCTTCTTCTTCTTCTTCTTCTTCTTCTTCTTCTTCTTCTTCTTCTTCTTCTTCTTCTTCTTCTTTCTCTTCTTCTTCTTCTTCTTCTTCTTCTTCTTCTTCTTCTTCTTCTTCTTCTTCTTCTTCTTCTTCTTCTTCTTCTTCTTCTTCTTCTTCTTCTTCTTCTTCTTCTTTTCTTTCCTCTTCTTCTTCTTCTTCTTCTTCTTCTTCTTCTTCTTCTTCTTCTTCTTCTTCAGCCACCTGTTCATCCAAGGGTCACATGATCCAGCTAGTGCTTGTCACTCTCTTATGTAAACAAGCTTTCAGTATTTAATCACCCAGTGGTAAAGTTCCAAAGAAGAAGAAACCACACGTGCACACACACCGCACACGCACGCACACACACACACACACACACACACACACACCGCACACGCACGCACACACACACACACACACACACACACACACACACACCCTTTTCATCGGTCACAGATGTTGCCTTTCACACTGGATCCATGCACCACAGTACACTGTGACTTCTATGAAAGACTTCTATCCTCACTCCTCTTCAATAGAGTGGCCCGTCTTTATAAACAAGAAAATAGAGAAGGGTTTGTTTGCCCAAAACACAAACCGAAGTCCAGCACTGCTGATGGATGTGTGACTGGTTAGTTGTGTGACCTTTGTGTTTAAAATTTTAGTCTAATAATAACATTTTTAAACATGTACTGGTAAATACAACAGCATGTATTTGAAAACGTACACACCCAACAACCAAAACAGCCCTAAGTCTAGCACT
>NC_085879.1:22827965-22830465 GCF_034702125.1 Engraulis encrasicolus
CTCACTCACTCACTCACTCACTCACTCACTCACTCACTCACACTCTCTCTCTCTCACTCACTCACTCACTCACTCACTCACTCACTCACTCACTCACTCACTCACTCACTCACTCACTCACTCACTCACTCTCTCTCTCTCTCTCACTCTCACACACACACACACACACACACACACACACACACACACACACACACACACACACACACACACACACACACACACACACACACACACACACAGCAGCTAAGACGGTACACACACACATACACACACACACTCCTCCCCTATAGTGAGTGATTGGCAGTTCTACCAGAGTTGTCAGGAGCTGGTCCTACTGGTTCTACAGCACCTGATCACAAGGGGACCGCTGTGTGTGTGACAGATACTGTAGAGTCTTAATGTTAGCAAACATTAGGGGTGTTTGTGTTTGTGCGTGTGTGCGTCTGTATGTGTGAGATTATCCATAAATGTGTGTCAGGAAAGGTCTTTCTGTTCTGTGTAGTCTTATTTGAATATTGAATCTAATCCGTTCCACATTTCTCCTCTTTTCTTTCTCTATCTCTCTTTATCTCTCTTTCTCTCTCTGTCTCTCCCTCTCTCTGTCTCTCCCTCTCTCTCTCTCTCTCTCTCTCTCTCTCTCTCTCTCTGTGTCTGTCTGTCTGTCTGTCTGTCTGTCTGCAGTGAATGATGCCAAAGCCAAACAGAAGGTCCTGGGCTCCAATCAGAAGTTGAAGTTCAACCCCACAGAGCTGATCCTCTACTGCAAAGACCTGAGGATACTGCGCTTTCGCTTCGACCAGGCACCGCCCGAGGGAGCTAAGAAGGTACACGCACACACGCGCACACACACACACACACACACACACACACACACACACACACACACACACACACACACACACACACACACACACACACACACACACACACACACACACACACACACACACACACACACACACACACACACACACACACTATAGGCAAGGTTGGGCCAAACGTACGTTTAGCAACACACAGATACATGAAGAAGAGCTGGGTGTATTACACACATTTATTAATGCATAGATATTTGTAAACTTGAACTGATGGGTGGATGCATACACGCATCTGTGTACAATTACATAAATATATCAATACCTCCCCCCTCCCCGTTCAATTTAGAGTTCTTAGAAATATGATGTAACAGTGTGTTATGTGTCTTAAGATACCCACAGGATCAGTAACACAAAACACGTCCCCTGTTTACATGTAAGCTACTGTGGCCTTTTGACGACCCCCTCCTACAATACAAACACACGCGCGCGCACGTACACACACGCGCGCACACTCACCCCCTGTCTATTGCAAATCCAGAGTGTATAATGTCCAGTTTGTGCTGCGCTAGCTGTTGTTAGCGTCTAAGAGGATTGGCAGCGAATAGCCTCCGAAGAATTCCTCAGACGGAACGCTGAGTTGCTGCAAAGTTCCGCAGTATTGGCTCCCAACCAGACTACACACACACACACACACACACACACACACACACACACACACACACACACACACACACACACACACACACACACACACACACACACACACACACCCCTGCATCACCCCCATTAACACATACACATGCAGACAAATGCACACAATCCGTTACACAAATGCACACACACACGGACACTTGCACTTGCATTAATAGACACAGGTACATACACACAAACGCACACACAGACACACGCAATTGCAATATCACTCAGATTAACACAACCACACACGCAGATGCTTACAAGCTTCTCTGGCAAGCAGGCAGGCCACGCTTAAGTTGATGTTGAGCTTCAATAAGGAGAGTGGAGTTGGATGCTGTCCAATGGCTCACTCTGTCTGCCATCTGTACTCTCCCCCTCTCTCTTTGTTATCAATCTGTCTCAAACTCTTATCTCTTCAGTTGAATATTTTTCTCTCTCTCTTCTCTCTTTTTCTCTTCTTCCACTCCTCTCTTCCCTTCCCTGTCATCTGTCTATCTCCTCCTCTCTCCACCTGTCCGAACCACTCATCTCTCATGTTTACGTCTTTTTCTCCTCTCTTTTCCTCTTCTTCTATTCCTTGCCTCCTTTTCTTCCTCCTTTCTTTACTCTATTTGTCATCTGTCTATCCCCTCCCTTCTCTCTCAGTCTATACAAACCATTCATCTCTGTTTTTTGTGCAGCCCTCTCTTTTTCTCCCTTTTGCATTCTTTCTTTTCCTTATTTTCTCCTCTTCTCTGTGTCACCTGTCCATCTAGTGTTTTCTCAGTCTCATCTTGTTTTCACGGCTTCTCCCTCTCTTTTCCTCTCCTCCTCTCTTCCTCTCCTCTCTCTGTCATTTCTCTAATGGCTCTCTCCATCTGCTGTCTATCGTCTTCTGCAGTTTTCTCTCTTCTCTCTCAGTCTCTTCTTTTTTTCTCTCTCCTTTTTTCACATCTTGTCTCGCCCTCTCTGTCATCTGTCCGTCTGCCGTCTGCCTTTGTGTG
>NC_085879.1:22842965-22875465 GCF_034702125.1 Engraulis encrasicolus
GCTACGGGGGGCGTTAGCAGGTTCATGATTAGATCAAGGGGGCGTTGGGAAGTTTACGATGAGGTCAAGGGGGCTTTTGTTCAAAAAAGGTTGAGAATCATTGGTCCATGATGTAGGATCAGCCTTGATGTTGTATTAGAGTATGGTCTAAAGTGTTATGTCTAGCAGATCACTGTTTATGTGATGGCCTTGTGGGTGTATTACTGTACAGTCTGTACTATCTAGTATAGTCTGCTGTTATGTGTAGCATGTCAGTGTTTATCACAAACATAGAAGATACACACATACACAAGCATATGCAATCTCTCATTCTTGTGTTCTCATACCCATACTCCCATGCTACACACACACACACAATATAATGAAAAAAGGACCGCGACACCGATGCTCCCATTTACTTCATTTTAATCTTGTGACGTTTCGGGCCACCCTGGCCCTTCCTCAGACATGACATCACACACACACACACACACACACACACACACACACACACACACACACACACACACACACACACACACACACACACACACACACACACACACACACACACACACACACACACACACACGGGGGACAGTTGATGTTAACTGGTGCAAAGGTCAGAGGTCAGGCCGAAGTTCTAAATGTCTAACTTCAAAGTTCTAAGATCTAATGTCTGTCCATCTTATGTAGTTAAATGCTTTACTAGAATAGATTATGTACTTATGACCTCTGTTTGAAGATCTGCACAGCTGCCACCAAAAGCTTTAGTAAATACAGTGTACTTTTATTCATTTCACTTCTCAGAAACTAGACCGAGGGGTGCCCGGAGCCATCAGCATACTTTTTACAGTTGTTATTTGTTCACAAAGTGACAGTCTTGTCACAGAGAAGTAGCCCAGTCAGTCTTGATTCTGCTGTCCTCAACTGTGAGCACCACAAAGGTCGAAGCGCAGACATCCTTCTTCCACATTTACTTCTGAACATAATGTGTTTTTCAGGATGTCCACGGCCCTTACTAAGAGTCATCTCCAACGCTGTGATAGGAATATAGTACTTATAGTTAAGGTGAATGCATGTATTTATGTATATTTGTTGTATATTTATGTATATACATAACATGTTTTTCAGGATCTCCACGGCCATCACTAAGAGCCACCCCCAGCGCTGTGACGTGCTCAAGTCTGACCTGGACAAGCAGCTGCCCACCATCCAGGAGGTGCAGACCGCCCTGCTCAAACTTAGACAGGTCTGCGTCATCGGTGAGTGTTTCTGTGCAAATTAGCACACAAAGGCAGACACGCACACAGGCGTGCACACACGCGCGCGAAGCTGAGACAAGTCAGGTTTATGGATGAGTGCCTCCATCCTTACACGCACACACACACACACACACACAGAAAGGTCAGACTGCTGTGGCTGAGATAAGTCTGAGTCATCGATGAGTCCCTCCATCCACACACACACACACACACACGCACACGCGCACACGCACACGCACACGCACACACACACACACACACACACACACACACACACACACACACACACACACACACACACACACACACACACACACACACACAGAGAGAGAAAGGTCAGACAGCTGTACTCAAGCCGGGTCATCAATGATTTCTCCATCATTACACACGCGCAAACACACACACACACACACACACACACACACACACACACACACACACACACACACACACACACACACACACACACACACACACACACACACACACACCCTGGAGGTGCACGCTGCTCTCTTTTAGCAGGTCTGTACCATCATTGAATGCATTCGTCCGTCTATCCATCTGCCCGCACTAGACCGCTCTAGTTGGCTTTGTTCATTTTGCTTCTGTGTTTACAGTGATTACCCCATCTAATGCCAAATTTTATTTTCCATAAACCCCAAGATTCCATAGACATGTGGTCATAAATTAAGATGTTGTCCTCAAAAATCTTTCTCATGTGAATTTTGAAATAGAAGGAACATATTAATGACAAAAATATTTGATTAAGGTAGGCTCTTTGGCACCAGATGGGCCCGCCACCAAGCCCGCTCTCTCATTGCTGAACTCAACTACATCATAACAACATTGCTATGACATTACAGAGAGCCTTAAGTAACAGATAAGACTTTTGGTGACAGTGATGTTATGGCGTAGGCTCTGTGCAAAGGGGTTAAACCGCAATATAGTTGGGGGACCACTGTACGTGTTGGTGCTGTTCTTTCTATTCTTTTCTTCAGTAAACTGGTGTGACTTGGTGATGTCTCTCAGATTTGTTGTGTGTAGTAATATAGAGGCACATGTTTACTTTTGTCGTTTTCCACACGGCATATCACTGTATTTACTAGTAATGCATTGATCACTTTTAGGATTAAGAAAAGAAATATGTGTTTTGTTCCTTTAAACATCATAATTATAGCTGGTGTTTGAAGTCATAACACTCTTCTATTTCAGCTGCCACTTCCTCCTTATGGGAGAATCGCAGTGAGCATACTGTACCATTCACTGTTGATGGTGGCGGTGGGGAAGAGAATGTGTGGAAGAATGTCATTGACGAATGACCAAAAAAAATGTTTTGATTGTGATTCATTGATATTTTGAGTGGGGAATCTGATCGTGCACAAATTGTGTGGGTGCATGGAAATGATTTTGCATGTTAGTTAGCTTGTTTGTTTGTTCATGTACGTATTGTTCTTTTAATCTTTTAAAATTGATTTTAAATTCCTTTGTTTGTTTCTGTCCTAATTGATTTTTCTTTTTGAATTGATTTTGCTTGTTTGTTTGTTGATTTACTGTATTTACGTTGTCCTTTTTTATTGATTTGAAAAAAAATGTTTAAGAGATTTCTGTGCGTGTTCAGTTTTTAGTCATTGGGAGCTCATTGCTCATGCTGCTTTGTATTGTATTATATCCTGATAAAGGTGTTTTTACAGTAGGCATGGTAGTGTAAATATATGTACATACACCTTTTCTCTACGTAGTCTGCCATGATCCTTCCTGGTGAAAGTATCTTTTCACTTTGATAAAGTTATCAACTTCTGAGCAGCTGTCGCCTTTAAAATCAGAGGGTTGAAGGTTCAAATTCCGCCCTCTGATTATGATGAGTATCCAAGGCTGACGTGCCCTTGAGCAAGGCACCTACCCCCACTTTTCTCCAGGGACTGTAACCAATACCCTGTATTCATAACTTAAAGCTGCTTTGGATAAAAGTGTCAGCTACATGTAATGTATAATATGTAAAAAGCAGCAGAGAGTGTAGGTAACTCAGTAGGTGGTCAGGGTAGACATCTGGTGGTCACGGTTTGGTAATACGTAGGAATCTTATGCATACAGTAGGGAGCGCTTCACATTTATAATGAAATTTCTGTCTGTCTGTCTGTCTGTCTGTCTCTCTCTCTGTCTCTCTCTCTGTCTGTCTGTCTGTCTGTCTGTCTGTCTGTCTCTCTCTCTCTGTCTCTCTCTCTCTCTCTCTCTCTGTCTCTCTCTCTCTCTCTCTCTCTCTCTCTCTCTCTCTCTCTCTCTCTCTCTCTCTCTGTGTAGAGCCCTTTGAAGAGTCGGAGGAGAAATGGCTGTCTTCTGTGGAGGGCTCTAAATGGATGGACTATGTCAGGTATGCACAAATATTTATACCTTGCTGCAGGGCCTCTCTCTCACACACTCTTTCTCACCAGGACACAGACAGATGCACACAGACAGACACACAGATACAAGCACATAAGCACACGGATAGGGTATTGAAGCCAGGCCAATGTTTGTGGCCCTTACAATATTATCACACTACATCAGATATTTTAGGATTCGTCTCCACTGACCACTTACAGTTTAGACTCAGTATGTAGTCTGACAGCTGAAGCTCCATTGGCCTTTTATGGTCAAGAACCAGAACTGACAATTACTGTAACAAGTGTTGGTAGTCCTGTCATGTGAGGGTTTGTGTATTTAGTTGTGGTTGCGGGATGGTGTCGTTTGTGCATGTGTGTGCAAATGTGTGCAATGGTGTGTGATTGTGTGTGCGCACACTGTTCTGTTGTGGCTGGTTGAATCTGTGTAGGTGTGGGTTTGATGTGTGTGCTTGTGTATGTGTTGTAGTGGTAGGGGTTATTTTGATGTGTGTGTGTGTCTGTGTCTGTGTCTGTGTGTGTGTGTGTGTGTGTGTGGTGTGTGTGTGTGTGTGTGTGTGTGTGTGTGTGTGTGTGTGTGTGTGTGTGTGTGTGTGTGTGTGTGTGTGTGTGTGTGTGTGTGTCTGTGTCTGTGTCTGTGTTTGTATACATATTGTGGCTCTGTGGTGTGTGTGTGAGTCTGTCTGTCTGTCTGTGTACATGTTGTGACTGTGTGAGTTTGGTGTGTGTGTCTGAGTGTTGTTCGTTGTGGTGATGTGTTTTTGTTGTGGTGAGTTTGATGTATCTGTGTGTGTCTGGTCTTTTTTCTCAGGGCTTTCCTGAAGCACTCTGTGGAGGTGGTGTACACTCTGGAAGCAAAACACACCTCTGTAATTCTGCTAGGTAAGCAGCCCTGTGTGTGTGTGTGTGTGTGTGTGTCTGTGTGTGCGTGTGCGCGTGCGTGCGTGCGTGCGTGCGTGCGTGCGTGCGTGCGTGCGAAACTCTATGTTTCTTGTGTTCTTGTTTGTGTGTGTGTGATACTGTAGGCAGCCACAGTCTACCTTTCTGTCATTGTGGAAACATTTTTCTGGTCTCTGTTGTTCTCATGTTTGTGTGATTTGTGCATGTGTGAATGGGCAGTGGTATTATATATTCATGCACAAGCCTATTTTTGTTTCAGCCAACATACAATTGTGTCTGTTAAACATACTAAAATACTTTTTTTCCCTATGGTTTAATATGTTGAAATGAAGTTTCTTCTTCAAAAGCTTAAGAAATGTAGCGCTTTTCCAAAAGGGTGCCCAAACATACCACTGTATGTGTACATTACATTTACGTGTTTGTATGTACTATGTGTTTTACAGAGGAGGAGGATCGTGACCTGAGCTGTGTGGTGGCATGTCTGGTGCAGCTGATGCTGGATCCTCACTGCAGAAGCCTCACAGGCTTTCAGGCCCTCGTACAAAAGGAGTGGGTCATGGCCGGGCACCGATTTCTAGACCGCTGCAATCACCTCAGAAAGAACGACAAAGAAGAGGTGAGGAGGGAGGGATGAAAGAAGGAGGAAGAGATGGGCGACGGGGAGGGATGCAGAGGAAGAACAGGTAAGATAGAGAGATAGACAGAGAGGTGGATAGAAGGAGTGGGTCATGGCAGGGCATAGGTTCCTCGACCACTGTAACCACCTCAAGAAGAACGGCAAGGAAGAGGTGAGGAGGGAGGGATGTAGAGAGGAGGTGAGAGAGAGAAAGAGAGATAAGTGTGCGAGATAAGTGAGAGTGTGAGGGAGAAGGCTGAGGGCAAAGGTTGCAGAGGAAAGGAGGAAGAAGGGAGGGAGTGTGGGCATGAAGGGAGTGAGGGGTATGAAGGGAGAGATTGTGGTCGGAAATAAAGGAGTGAAGGATTGCGGTTTACCTCTTCCTGCACCACTGAAGCGTCTCATGACAGGGAGAGGGGGATAACAGGAGAGAGGGAGAGAGAGAGAGATGGGAGTGTGGGAAAGAGGAAGACATGAGAAGGTGTCATTTGATGCATTGGGGATAAATGATTTAAAAAAAAAAATAATTTGTTCACTTTATTATTTATTATTTATGTATTTATTATTTTCTATGCACATGTCACTGAAGCTACTTGAATTAGGATGAATCACAGAGATCAAGAGTGAGACTAAAGGACAGGAAGTAGAGAGAGAGAGAGATGTGAAAGAGAGGGAAGAAGTGAGAGAACTCTAGAACAAGGACGAGGGATGTGAAGTGAAAAGGCAAGGCAACTGAAAGAAGAGAGAACAAAGTGGAGTTCTGTGTGTGTGTGTTGGGGGGGAGCTTGGGGGAGAAGACTAATGAGGGGGTGAGTGTGGTCCACCACTTCCCTGACCACTGCAACCACCTCTAGAATAACAATGAGCTATATGAGCCTGTCTGTGTGTGTGTCTGTGTGTGTGTGTGTGTGTGTGCGTGTGCGTGTGCGTGTGCGTGTGCGTGTGCGTGTGCGTGTGTGTGTGTGTGTGTGTGCGTGCGTGCGTGCGTGCGTGTGTGTGTGTGTGTGTGTGTTCAAAGCCGAGATTGATGAAGAGAGGGGGTGGAAGTGAAGGATGTAGGAAAAAAAGAGGAAGAAAAAAACGATGACCGAAAGAAAAGGCTGAGTGACAACAGTGGTGGGAGTGTGGGAGACCACTTCCTGGTTTCTGGTAGGCTGAAACCACCTGAGAAGGAGGGATGAGGGGGAGGAGAGGAAGAGGAGAGAGAGGAAAGGGGCAGTGTAAGCACAGGGCAAGTGCAAGAAGAATAGATGGAAAGAGAGGAGGATGGAGAGATCACAAAAGGGAAGTATGAAAGGTCACATGTCCAAATGGGAAGGTGAAAGGTGAAGGGTCAACAATAGCATCCTCCTTCCCATATTGTCACCTTGCGAAAATAACTGCCAGTCATTTTCTGGGGAGAATAACTCTTTTGCCTCTCCTCATAACCATGAGTGGCAACCATTAATAAAAACAAATCACACAAAATGAACACCAACCGGAAAAAAAATGTTTTTTTTTACTTACTGGTAGGCAATTATTTTTTAGCAAGATGGTGATATTATGGTTAAGTCAGCAGCAGTTCGCTTGTTTGTTTGTGACTATGGTTATGATGTTTAATCATTGTGGTTTCTTATAAAGCACAATTTTTATAGTGTTTTTATAGTGAAACAGCACTGTTGCAGACTGCTTTACAAACACAAGCATAACAGTAAATCGGCAAAACCACCACACAGAGATCATGAATCCGAACATTAAAAACACAGACGAAGCAGCTCTACTGACTTGCAAAGAAATAATCTCCCTCCCTCTCTCTCTCTCTCTCTCTCTCTCTCTCTCTCACTGTCTCCCTCTCTCTCTCTCTGTCTCCCTCTCCGCAGTCTCCCCTGTTCCTGTTATTCCTGGACTGTGTGTGGCAGCTGTTGAATCAGTACCCGTCTGCGTTTGAGTTCACTGAGACCTACCTGATCATACTGAGCGACAGCATGTGGGTGCCAGTCTTCAGCACCTTCCTCTTCAACTGCCCCAAGCAGAGAGCAGACTACAGCAGGGTAAGGATCTCACACACACACACACACACACACACACACACACACACACACACACACACACACACACACACACACACACACACACACACACGCACACACGCACACACACACACTTGCACACACACATACACACTCACACTTAGACACACGCACACACACTTGCATACACTCTCACACACACACACACACACACGCGCAATCTCACTCAACATGTTAAATCAAGGTCCTAAATGTGTCAGTGGCCATAAAAGATCTCGCAGCACTAATTGAATACAAGGCAAGTGTAGCATACCCCACACCCAAACACCCTTGGACAAGGTCACAGCTCCCTCTATCACAGACCCCCTATTATGGCCCCTTATCATCCCTGATTTAATTGGATCACGGAACTACTCCTTCGCTGTGTGTGTGTGTGTGTGTGTGTGTGTGTGTGTGTGTGTGTGTGTGTGTGTGTGTGTGTGTGTGTGTGTGTGTGTGTGTGTGTGTGTGTGTGTGTGTGTGTGTGTGTGTGTGTGTGTGTGTGTGTGTGTGTGAGAGAGAGAGAGATTTCTCCTTTGTGTGTGTGTGTGTGTGCCCACTGCTGTGCGTGCCCATTTCACAATGTGCACAACCTGTTTTACTGACGTTATGTCTCCCACCCCTCCTCCCCACCCCCCTCTCCTCTCAGGACTTTGCCCGCAGTAGGAGCATCCCCCTGGGGCAGGAGCAGGCGCTGCGCTTCCCCCCGGTCTGGGACTGGTCGCAGCAGTTCAGCCCCAAGGACCAGACACTCTTCAACAACCCCATGTACGTGGGCAAGAGTGCCACCACCACCACGCCTGCCCAGAACGGAGCCGTCAAGTCCTTCAAGCGCACAAAGGTGATTATTAGGACTGTGTGTGCGAGTTTGGGTCTGTCTCTTTTTTGTCTGCCTGTGTGTGTGTCTTTATTTGTGTTATTTGTATTTGTGTGTGGGTGCATTTGCGGTGTATGTGTGTGTGTGTGTGTGTGTGTGTGTGTGTGTGTGTGTGTGTGTGTGTGTGTGTGTGTGTGTGTGTGTGTGTGTGTGTGTGTGTGTGTGTGTGGTGTGTGAGTGTGCATGTGGAGGTGTTAGAACATGTTGATCCAGTAATTACGTAGGCTGGGTTCCACTCAGAAACTGTATTTTTCTCACACTTTTGGGCGTTGTTTTGTGTTTGGTGGCTATAAAGCTCACAGCTAATAATTACCATGAGCAGACACAGACAATAATGATCATGGCCAGACACAGGCACTGTTTTACGGATGCAGAGGCGTGTTTTTTAGATTCCTGATGTGTTGTCTTCCTTCCTCTCCAATGTTCTACTTCATAGGATTGGTTGTAGATAATGTGTCAAGCCTGTGTTTGTCAGTGAATCTGAGGAATACCGAGAGGTCGAAACGTCATCATGCTTGCCAATGAATGAATAAAAAGAAAAAATAACTTAAAGAAGAAAAAATCCAACCTTTTTTCCACAAATATGTATTTTTTTGTTCAGCACCAGGGATTGTGCACAAGTAACTGCGTAGCAGCAACAGTGGTATATTGCTTGCTGTTGTAGAATTTACAAATCTGTTGCCTATTGAGGGACTTAAAAACAGGATTTTTTTAAAGCCTCTTAGACACGAGAATCTCTGTGCGGTGGCGGTTCGTTTCTGTCTATTGTCCATTTGGTATGAAACGGTTAAGTCATGTGAACCAATTGCATCTTTCACGTTAGCACACAAATGTTACCTCCTAACACTATTCTCACATCATAGTACATGTATTACTTCTTTTTTTCTCTGTCCCCCTGCTGATGAGCCACAGCGTTCACTCCCCCGGGCCTTATAACAAGTTCAACATAGGACATGTGTGGTATTGAGGTTCATAGAAGTTTTTGTAAAGCCTCATAACTATGTCATATGTGTATCGTATGTGTATTGTTTGTGTAGCTCTTTTGCAGAAGAGCTACAGCTCCCCAGTCCACTATTAGCGGCTAACACTATTATCAAATCATAATCGTAAATAAATCAAAACTTCTCTTTCCCCTCTTTCCCTTGGGGAAGACCTACAGCTTCCCAGTCCACAATTAGCGGCTAACACTATTATCATATCATAATAATAATTTATCATAATAAAAAAAATCTCTTTCCCCCCTTGTCCTTGCAGAAGAGCTACAGCTCCACGCTGCGTGGCCTGCCCCCGGCGCTGCGTAACGGCCAGCTCCTAAACGACTCCTTGGTGCAGGACACCCTCCCCCGCCGCAACTCCCTCGTGCTCCGCCTCCGGCCCGAGCTCGGCCCGGCCTTGCGAGAACCCGTGGAGAGCCCCTGCGAGCGCTTTGTACGCGAGCGCCTGCAACGCTCCACCGAGACACCGGGTGGCGCCACTGCTTCCGCTGCTGCCGCCGCCTCCCTCATCCTGCCCCAGCTGCTGCCCTCACACTTGCCCCTGTGGCGGCTGTACTTCCTGCGCTGGGTGCCCGAGGCCCGGATCGAGCGCGGGGGGCCACAGGCCGCCTACCACAAGCTGTCGCTTCTGGTGGACGAGATCCACAACCTGCAAAGCCGCCTGAGGAACTACAGCTCCGCCCCTAATCATAACTCCACCCCCAACCATAACTCCACCCCCAATCACCATAGCAGCGCCACCCCTAATCACAATAATCACCCTATCGCCAACAAGTTCAACTCCACTCCAAATAACAACGTCATCACCACCAACAACTCGTCATCGGCCATAATCACCTCCACCCCTACTGCCAATAACAACAACATCCCCACCATCGCCTCCACTCCTACCAATAACAACATACCAACAATCATTTCCACCCCCAATAACAACATCCCAACTATCACTTCCACCCCTTACAGTAGACTGGCCCCTCCAGTCCCAGCCCCAGCTCCAGCTTCAGCTCCAACTCCCCCAGTGCAAAGCCCCATCCTGGCCCTCATCCCTGCCGCCAACACCACCACCCCCCAAAGGCCCGCCCAGCTCCACAACCACTCCCACTCCCACCCTGACCAACCACCGCAGCAGCAGCACCAGGGCCGCATGTACTTCCGGGTCTCCTCCATGGCCTTGCCAGGTTCCGGCTCCGGAACGGTGTCCGGAGGTTCCGGTTCCGGAACGCCGGAGTACGTGAGCTCCTCGTTCCCCTTCTCGCCCGCGGGCAACCTATGCCGCCCGGGCCTACTGGGCACGCCCCTCAGCAAGCTCCTGAGTGGCGCCCGCATATGGCTGTCAACCGAAACACTGGCCAATGAGACGCTCTGAAACGGCTTTGCGGGTGGGTGGGCGGGAGGAAGGAAAAGGGGTGAGCTCTGCATACTGGCTCACATCAGAGGAAGTGGGTAAATGAGCTAAATCATGGGCGTATAAAGTAAGGCATATATACATTCATAAGCTGACCTGGCAGCCTAAGGAAAACGAGGAGGATGAATGGGCTGGATGGAACTGGAAATGAGGAGAAGAGGAAGACTTTGAGGGAGCATTTGGCTCCCGCGTTGCAACAGAACTTCCGTCTGTATTTGAGAATGTGTGTTTGGGTGGATACGTGGGCGTGTTTTTGCACAAAAAGAAACTTTTGGAAATGGTCTCCCAGAACGCACACGCCTTCCTTATTTTAGACCTTCAGTGACTATTATTTTCTCTCTCTCTCTCTCTCTCTCTCTGTTTGGTTTCTTGAGGTATTAACAATGACTGCAGAATTAAATGCAAAGGAGGGACCGAGGAAAATAAAACCAGAGTGATTTTGAGGATACTAACCTGTGGAGCTGCATCTTCGCCTGTGTGTGTGTGTGTGTGTGTGTGTGTGTGTGTGTGTGTGTGTGTGTGTGTGTTTGTTCGTGTTTGTGCGTATGTGTGACCAGTAGACCTGCTGGATGGGTCTTCATCACTGATGATGTTCACCAAAACTAACAAACCAAAATAATGGAAATTGTCATCACTTGTGGCTTTGTGGTGCGTGTGTGCGTATGTTTGAGAGTTTGGGTTTGTGCACACGTGTAAGTGAACGGGTGAATAGGCTGTACGAATACAGGAAGCAACAGTGGAATTTAGGACCCCAAACAGGGTTGGCTGGATCCTGCCCGATGAGAAATGCCCTTACAGTAGGCGAGCAAATCAGCTGGTTGATTTGCCATCAGCGCTCCCTTTATCTGTGTGATATGATGTCCTCAGCAGCATATAAGTGTGTGTGACCAACAGTGTGAATGCACGCGCTCTGAAGAGTGTGAAGCAGCTTGTGTGCGTGCCTGCCTGCGTGCGTGTGGCTCTGTGGTGAGAGGGAGTGGGGTGTGCCACTGCAGCCATTGGTGAAGGCCCGTGCATATCTTCCGGATAGCGATCAGACTAATAATAAATAATAATGATGTACATTATGGTTTCCTTGGCTTGAATTTCCTAGATTTCTGTTCCTCTCTTTTTTTCCTTCTTTTTAAATACGGTACTTCTCATCCCTTTTGACTATGAAGTAATGTACGTTATTTATGTCCATGTTATTTTTTGTTTGTTTTTATTTTACTGTCATATGGTGTACTACCACTAAAAGGAATCCAAATATGGTAGAGCATTATGCTCAAATTTAATAATGTCTGTTGTGGTGTGGTGTTACAGAAGATTCTTTTTGCTCGCTGTAACATTGGATTGAGGTGTTTTTTTTGTTAGGTTTGGTAAATATGAAATATACACAGCACTGATATTTATAGGACCTTACTAAGGAAGACTTTCAGCAGCTGCAAAAAAGAGAAGCAAAATAAAAGCTAATCCAATCCAACCTAAAGATTATAACAGGGACTGCAAACCTCTTGTGTGCCTTTTTAACCGTGTGTAGGTGACATACCCTGGATATGTTAACTCAAGGGTGGTAAATTTACTAGGACTTACTTAAAGTAGACTTATTTCCCTTGGTAAACGTACTACAACTGCAGTATACTTCAAAGCAATGTATTCTAAACTTGGAATGGTGACACATTTGGACAATCTAGAATGCCATGAAGCCATACCACAGCATTCCATGGCAAGAGTTCTATTCCATGTCCAGTCACTGAGGTGGCTGTACTAACTGGTCGAGTGGCATTAACCATTGCAGGTGTGATGGAGCTTGCTTCCTGGAATGCCATCCCTCGCTATGTTTCAGTGACACTACCCTTTTACTTGCATTTATGGGTGAAGATTCACTCCAACCACTTGTCAATGTACTGGTATAACGTGAAAATTGTATATTTGGACACATTCACAATATTGGGTTTCTACATTGGCAAGGAAATATTACCATTTGTCAGTGGCAGATTTTTGCAGCATTTTGCAAATATTCCTTCTCCACAGTGCATCGATCTTTCTATTCCCGGCGCCGCTGTGAGCTAGTGAAAAATGATTGAGGCCAGAATGCATTGCTTGAAGACAGCCAAAGTGCTGACACACAGTCGGCTAGTCTGTAGTGGCATCACCGTGCTAAAACAATAGCCTACGTCTTTTTTGGAGGACTGTTTTTTGTCTTACTCCTCTCCTCGTGTAGGCCCCTATTTTAACCTGGCGAGGATTTCAAATAAGCCAAACATCAAGGAGGAGGAAGCAGAGACCTTGGCCGACCTGCAAACCGTAGGCAGGGGGTTCTGGGAATTGTAGGAAGGTTTTTTTTCCCTTTTCGGAGTGTGTGTACGATTGTGTGAAAGAGTGATCCAAAGGAAATATGGGTAATGACATTTGGAAGCATCACCGGCTCAGGTGGATTCCAGGTGACTGTATGTAGATAAGGTGTCTACCATGCAGGTTTGATGGGTAGTTACTATGGCAACTGTATTGGGAATTTCTATGGTGAGAGGGGTCTCCATGTAAAGTCAGTGACTGTCATATGAATCATAAAGCTAATAATGATAATAAACAAAGATTTAACACGAAATGGGTTTCAAGTTGTTTTGCTTTCTTCCTTTGACGTACATGCAAGTGCCTTATATGCATATTAAAAAAGGGCAACGGGTAATGCCTACTCTGAAACGGTTGGAAAAAACAGCATGATGATGTAAATACTGATTCTGACGTAAGCAGCCCTGTAAAAAGCATGGACCCCTCAATTAAAGCAGTCATACTTCAAGGAGTTCACTTCAAAACACGTTTCTGCATAGATGGGTTTTTATAGCAGAAATCAGCCTCTTGCTTCTGAATAGTGTTTGCAATATGCATATATATGCAGACCAGAACATTCTGTTCTGTATATTTCCCGTGCACTTCATGTCTGCTAGTGTTGTTGGTGATGATTATGCTTTGGTTAAAAAGCATCTGCCAAATGCAATGCAGAACAAAACTATTCAACAGCTCCCCCAGGTGACCGTTTTTGGAACTATTAGCAGTCAGTGAGGCAAGAAGTGATGAAATGCAAAATAAATCAACCAAATTTACAAATCATGATTCCGCTTTAATCTCAAATAACAAGTGTGCATACTGTACACACACATAGGTAATAAAGTTATCTGAATAACATTGAGGAAAACGAAACAAAAACAAAAAAAACTGTACATGTGAATAATAAAAATCCAGAAAATTTAGTTTAGATCATGAGTCTCTGGGCTATAACTTGAGCTTGCTGGAATTAAGCTCCTGGTCGTTTTTCTTCTTCTTCTTGTTCTGGTCCTTGGAGCCTTTTATCTGGGACTTGACCTGGTCCTGCAGCTGGGAGAAGAAGGCCTGGGACGAGCGCAGAGCCTTGTCCATGCCGTCGTTCTGTAAAAGCAAAAACACAACAAAGTTATTCAAAAGAATAAAATTTACTGCACACTTGTTAGGCTTTGAATTGGTCAATCCTGCATTTACCAGCACCTTGAAGCTGTGCATGAATCCCAGAACTTTTGCACACAGTTTAGTTATTTTATATGAAAGGACAAATGTTGCATTAACCCATTGATGCCTAAAGCACCTTCAAAAAACACCTGCTGAATGCCTAAACCCTTGTTGAGAAAGTTGCCCTCAGCTTATAAAAACCTAAATATCTTAGCCTCTGGTGCACATGAAAACATGAAATTAGTTGCATTTAAACCCTAAGACCCTCATCATCCATTAGAATGTGTACATTCAGCTGTAACATGCCCACATTTTTATTTTATAAAAACCCTAAAATCTCAAGAGCCTGAATGCAGCGTGTATGTGTCTCCAGGCACCAAAGGTCAAACAACATACACGAGTCATCAGGCTAAAATGGGTTAAAGGAGAAGGAGATGAGAGACAGGAGACCGACCAATAAGTACACCAACACAAGCCATGTGAAAAACAAACACTGCCTGTCCTCACCGTGAGTATCTTGGCTTTCCCTCCCTTGGTGAGCTTCTTGAGTGTGTCAGCCGCCTGTGCCTTGGAGACCTTCTGGTTCTCCCCTCCTCCTCCTCCTCCTGCTGCTGCCTTCAACTTCATCCTCTTCTCCTTCTCCACCAGCTTCAGGTGCTTCAGCTTCTTCTTCTTCCTCCTCTCGCGCTTCTTATCCGTCGCCGTCTTCTCTGTGGCGCCCACCGCGTCTCCCGCCTTGTTCTTGTCCTGAGGAG
The DNA here is from genome assembly GCF_034702125.1 of Engraulis encrasicolus. Lineage (NCBI taxonomy): Eukaryota > Metazoa > Chordata > Actinopteri > Clupeiformes > Engraulidae > Engraulis > Engraulis encrasicolus. The sequence continues at coordinate 22,857,646 of NC_085879.1, forward strand.
AGGAAAAGAAGAGATTAAGAGGTGTCAAGACGTATGGGAGGTGTGTGTGTGTGTGTGTGTGTGTGTCATAATGAAGTCAGCTCAAGCTGATATTCTCAGATAGTTTAAGAAAAAGATTCCAAGTGTGAACACTGGGGTGGCATGTTTCAATTTATGGGAAACACTTCAAGAAAATGACAGGTGCTAGTTGAAGGACCTTTGCATCATAGCCTGTTGAATTGCCACTGAAGTCCATGTTCTCATGACAGACAGACGATTTCCAATAGATATAGGTGATGTAGATGTAGGTGTATGCGTTTGAGAGAGTGAAAGGGAGAGATAGAGATAAAGAGAAGGTAACCATGCCAACCTTGATCTCCTCTGGTGCCAGCAGGGTGGCATCGCTGGCGCTGACGGGTGCCACCTCCTCCATGGCGATAGAGGGCAGGTTGGAGACCACCTTCACCTCAGGAATGGCCTGCAGAGACACAGATGAAGACAATTACAGTGCGTCACAGAAGTAGATTTTTACAGATTTGTAAGCATATCTTAGACAGATGAGGACAATTACAGGTTAAAGGAGAACGGAGGCCCTGCAAGGATCCAAGTCTTCTTCAAAACAGTTATTGTGAGTGCCAAACATCAAAAAAGTGGTACTCCTGTTTCATTATTTTTTACTTATTTAAGGCAACAAAAACTGACCAAAGCATTTCAACCATCTGTGTTCTGTCAAATAATGAAACCCCGGTATGGCCACAGCAGTCATAGAAGCATAGAAGCAGTTCAATAAACAGAAAGCTGCTTACTGGTTTGGGTGTGAAGTGGAAGTTGGACAGGGCGTCTAGTTTCAGGAAGAGGACGTCCATCATCTTCTGGATCTCCTTGTGGGCGGGGTTCTCCTCCTCCTCAGTCTTCTCCTAAAAATAAACACACAAATAAATGAATAAGTATCTTCTCCTGATGATAAACAAATGAATGAATAAATAAATGCTGCAGTCAGAACCATATCATCATGAAATCCCTGTTTACCTTTACTGTATAAATGTACCAGATATCATCATAACCAAGTTATTAGAATTATCTAGCAATTGTCAAATGTAGCCTTCTGCTCCTGAGCCTAATCACACCTGGAGGGTAAACGAATCAGCCACACTTTATTGCTTTAGGATTAGGCAAGAACCACACTGCACAGCTCAAAAAACAGAACTACTTTTTTCGCCTGGCTTTACCGAGCTGAGCGCCAGCTCCCCCCGCAACGGTGAATGGATACAAAACCAAAAATGGCGGCCACCCAATCAACTATGAACAAATTGTCTTTCGTGTGACACTGCATTACTTTTGATAGGCCACTTCATGACAAAGATATCTGTTGGCCTCCAATTAGTCAACTAGCCTACTTAATTCTATGTAACGTCAAAAACCTGAACACCACTACTGATCTCAACACAACACAGCACGTCACAGCCTGGTTGTATGTAGAAAAGTGCCATTAGTCATGAAAATGAGGAATCCATGCTGTCCTATTATGCCGTGTACAGACCAGGAGCGAACGGAGCGAACGAAGCGACGGAAGTCATTATTTCTCTATGGAGGGCACGCGACCTGCGCTGCCAAAGCGAATTCGCCAGGAGCGAAGCTTCTTGAGCGACCGACGATTAAACTCAATCTAATCGCAGGCGAATTCGCTCTGACGCTGGTCGGCGACAACCAATCGGAAAGTTCATATCTCTGAATGTCCCAGGCTGTCAAGCCAGAGCCGTTATGTGATTCAAGGCGAAACTTCTTCTGCTACCCACGCTACCAGGCAGCGTAGTTCGCTCTTAGTCTTGACATGGCATTAGACGCTTTACCTCTGCCCCAAACTTAACTTATCCTGATTTACAGCTGAGCAGGTTCTTGAACACTCCCCTGAGAACTTTCGACCCTAGTGTTCTCAACAGGGGCGCTACAGCCCCCCAGGGGGCGTTGGGGAGCCCTAGGGGGCATTAAGAAAGGTATGGCTAAAAGGGGGAGGTGTATAGCTACCACTGTGGAGTATTTAGTCCATTTCATTTTTTAATACTAAGGGGGGCATTGGCAGGCTTATGATAAGGTCAAGGCGGCATTTACAGGCTTATGATGATGTCCAGGTGTTGTTTATTAAAAAAAAAGAGAACCACTGCTGTAGTGTTTCTGTACAAATTCAGACTATGTTCATGAGACCGACTTTGGCCTTACCTCTGTGAGTTTGACATACTCCTGCTCGTACACCTCTGCCAGGCTGAGTTTGCTCTTCTCGTGGTCCAGGGTCAGACGCTTCTTATACTCAAAGATGTCCTCCTTAGGCTTCTCCTTACGAACCACGTCATCAAACACCTGCAACACACACACACACACACACACACACACACACACACACACACACACACACAATTAAACACCTGTAGATTAAATTTCCTTTGGATCACTTGATGGTGTTGCAATGTTTAACTGTTTCAAATGTAAAAACAAAAAAAGTTCACATTTTATCAGTCAGCAAACACTTTTTTTCCCCAGAGCAACTTATAATGTTCACATACTTGTTTTACAATGTTCACATATTTGTTTATTTGTTTCATGTGGCGGAGGTCATGGTGTCACTGGCGATGTCAACGTCAATCAACCCTTTCTGAACATCACTTACCTGGTCCTTGATCCTCTGCTTGATGATTTCTTCCAAGTTCATCGTCGTCTCCTCCGTGATCGCAGGGGCTAGAAGAACGTACGCACACGCACACACACAACGTGGACGAAACACGCTGTCAGCCTAGTTCATGGGTAGAAATAACCTTCATTTACCTCCGCCAAGGATTGCGTTGGTTTGTCTGTCTGTCTGTTTGTTTGTTTGTCTGTCTGTCTGTCAGCAGCATAACTCAAAAACTTATCGACAGATTTAGACGACACTTTGTGGGTTTGTTGATAATGACCCAAGGAACAAGTGATTAAATTCTGGTGGTGATCCGGATCACGAACCGGAACCAGGACTTTTTAAAAGATTCTGTCAGCAGGATAACTCAAAAACTAATCAACTGATTTGGACGCAGCTTTGTGGAGCTGTTAGTAATGACCCAAGGAACAAGTGATTAAATTCTGGTGGTGATCCGGTTCACGAACCGGAACCAGGACTTTTCAAAAGATTCTTCACCATCTAGACGCCCCATAGTGACCAGAAATTGAATTGCGGGAACAGCATAAAAACAAGGCAGAGAGACCTAGGGTGTAACATGGTCAAATGTATCAAGCAGCTTCCTTGGCGGAGGTCTGTGCTCTCTGAGTGCTTCTAGTTTAATTTCGTTTTGGGTTTACACCTTTTCAAAATGTAGTAGAGAGACTCTAAAGACGGTGTCAGAAAAAGACACAAACAACCGTTTTCCTAGCCTGGTTGAACGAACAAACAAACGAACGAACTTGCACGCACGCATGCTCGCTCTCTCTCTCTCTCTCTTGTACCCATTCTGCTGGCTTGGTCAAAGGCCATGTCTTCCTCCAGCAGGCTGTTCTCTGGTCGTGTCTGGGCCGTCACCTCTCCCGTCAGTTGCCATGGTTTCTCCTCCAGCGCCGCTTCCTCCAGCTCACTGATGCGCTCCGCCATCTACCGACAGCCAATCAGAAAGTCAGATTAGCAACCAAACAAGTCTTATTGTCCAATTACAAAGCAAGATTAGTAACCAGAACACCTCCAGCAGCCAATCACAACATTATTTAGGATAACGATATTAGGAGGACCCCATCAAACAATCACCTTGTCAATGGCCAGTCACACAAAATGTTTGCATCTTGTTCCTTTTCTCACTCACTTACTAACTGAATCACACACAGACACAAACACACAGTCAATGGCCGTATCTCAAAGTCAAGGATGCTGGCCTTGACAGGACATGAAAAAGCCCAATGACTGGATACTCCGTAGAGTTCACTTCAGAGTATCCAATCAATGGGCGGTTCACGTCCTAGCAAGGCCAGGATCCTTGACTTTGAGATACCGCCAATATTTGATGAAAAAAACGCAATATGATGGAGACACTTAAAACCACACCTTGTCCTGTCGTTTCTCAAACGAGGACTTGGGCTCTTGTTTATCCGCCTTCGGAGATTTCCCTCCCAGGATGTCCTGCATGTCCTCTCCCTCGCTCTCCTCCTCCTCTTCCTCTTCCTCTTCTTCTGGGAGGTCAAAGGTCACTCTTCGAAGGGCGTCTCTGGCCTTCCTGCTCTCCTCCTCATCAATATCCTCCCTGTGCAGGAAAAGGGGACAGAGAGCGGCAAACGCCACATATTAATCAATGTCTTCCCTGTGTGTGTGTGTGTGTGTGTGTGTGTGTGTGTGCTAGTCATGTAAAGTTGAAATAGTTGTAACTCAGAAGCTGGAAAACAATTGCTTGCTAAATTACATTGCTTGTACTCTCCCCACAGTCTTAGGCATTGCTGGAACACTTGAAAGTGAAAGCTTCACTGGGAAACTCCAACTCCCATTGTCATTGTGGCACAGCACACAAGTGCACGCTGCACCCGAACATATTACATTTATGCCTCACCTGTGCAAGGGGGCAGCCTCTTTACATTCCATTACCTTAAATACCGTCCTCGACGTGTACTTGTGCCCGCACTCTTCGCCGACGGTGTGTTACCGTGGACTAACAAATAAATAAACAAAGTTTCCCTGCTGTCAGCCTAACCACAACCAGTTTGGGGGGACCTTTCCCCCACTCAACATGCTGAGCAAATGAGAAAATGATCGTTGAATTGCCCTTTTGCGAAATATTGAATTGAACTTCTGTCGCCAATGTCATCACAGAGCCACAAGCACAAGGGTGGACGATAGTTATCATAATGGAAAGCACCAATACACAAGGGTGTGTGTGTGTGTGTGTGTGTGTTTGTGTTTGTATGCATAAGCGAGTAAAAATATGAGGGAGTAAATATCCAACGTCTTTGGGTTGGAATTGGAATGAATATGTCCTTTCCACTTGACTTACGCTTCCTCATCAAAGTCCTCCTCATCCATATCGTCTCCAAACTCCCCCTCATCTTCATCCTCCTCTCCTTCCTCGTCCTCGTCCTCATCCTCATCTCCCGTCTTCTCCGGCATTCCCTCCGAAGCGTCAAAGTAGTCTTTGTACTTCAGGTTCCGCGAGCTTTTCTGTTTCTGTTACAAAACATCAAAAGAAAATCATTTATTACAATGCAATTGTTGACTCAAGCATGTGGTGTGGTAAGGTCAAAGGGAAAGAACTGGTGATAAAACACAGTGTGGAAAAGACGGCTATATAGGCATAGTCAAGGCTACATAGCACGCACACAAACGCACACAAATATACAGTACGAATCAGTTTCCAATTTTTCTTCATCACTAACCTAATGTATAATGTCAGTCAGTGGCAAAACATCAAATCTAAAAATCCAAGCTTACCTGTTGTTTTTTTGACACAGAGGGCTTGTCAAAGTCAAACCCCTCCTCCTCGTCTCCAGACGCAAGGTCCTGGAAGTAGTCGATGTCTTCTCCAGTGTCCTCACCCTTCTCCTCTCGCCGGTCCATGTCGTCCAGGAAGGCCTCCATGTCTGACAGCTTGAAGAACTTATCGTCCACCTCCGAAGGCTCGGCCCACTTGCCTTTGGGCCCGGCACCGGTTTTCTGGCTCTTCTTCTGTTTGGCTTTCTTCTCCAGTGCGTCCACGTCAAAGTCCAAGTCCGAGTCCTGATCTGAAAAACCTTCTTCGTCATCCTCCTCATCGCCAACTCCAGGTTTTGAATCGCCCCTTTCTTCCTCGTCATCTTCATCATCATCATCATCATCCATTTCCTTGTCTTCAGCATCGTCTTCATCACCCTCCCCATCAAGTCCTCCATCACCACCATCCTCCTCCTCCTCCTCCATCTCCTCTAGGATGCTGACCCCTTGGTCTGCTGTCACCTGACTCACCACCTATGATCATAAAAAACAATACATAACATAAAGAATAAAACTTAATTGTCTGTTACACACTTCTTGTATTTGCAGGAGGAGAGAAGTGCCGCACACTCACAAGTTAAATAAACAGTTTTTAATGTGACAACGTTTCGGCCTGTCGGCCTTGAAGGCAGACAGGCCGAAACGTTGTCACATTAAAAACTGTTTATTTAACTTGTGAGTGTGCGGCACTTCTCTCCTCCTGCAATTGTATTTTCTGGTTGCCAGCACCTCTGTTTCTGGTGTGCGTTTTGCACCTCCACTCACACACTTCTTGTACAACATTAAAACATGGCTCCAGTCACAAATGACCGATTCACAAAGATATCGAACAAGACACGAGAAGGAAACATGAGTTATTGGTCAATGGCTGGTATTCATTTGACTCTTAAGTAAAATTATAAGATAATATATACTTGTATAAAAAGGTTTTATGGCCACACAACAAAGTTGGGGGTAATTGGTTGGCAGCTCCGTCTGGATCTAAGAAAAGAAGACAGGGCAAAGTGATAGAGAGAAGGAGGGGGGACATGCCTACACACCACAAACAAGGGAGAGGGGTAAGGACCGGACACACACACACACACACACACGGCAAGGAAATACCTCCTGGAAGCGTGTGAGTGCCGGCGAGTTCTGGAGCTCCAGTTCTTGCCATATCTGTTCTTCGTCAAAGTTCTCCACCACCAGCTGGTCCAGTGGGCTCCCGGTGAGGCCGCTCAGAAGGGTCTGCTGCAGCTGGGTCTTGTGCAGGTCGTACAGGGTCTTGCTGAGGCCTGTAAAGTCTGTTGCCAGAGCATCTTGGAGACTGGGGAAAACAAGGTAGAAAGACCACATGTATTTTAAAAGTATATGACAGCCAGAACAATAAGCATAACAATAACATCATGCAGCGTGCAATGTTAGTTTGGGGTTTGGAGTGAAAATCCAAGTTAGGAGAATGACATCCTAGACAGTGTTGACATGGTGTCCCATCAACTGAAGTCAGTACCTGAAATGCCATCTCCACAAACAACAGCAAAACATGCAACATGCATTATAATGTCATTCACCGACAATGACTGCATTGACTAGTACATGCAACACAGGAGAAGATAATAATGGAAAATAATGCATACAATGACCCAAGAAGGCAACACACAAGTTTAATTGCTTTCAAATCTAGGCCTACAGCGTTTTAACGAACAGTGTCAATAAAGTACCATCAAGCTGACACAACACAACGACTTGGCCATGTCATTGAACGAAGCCCAATATTTAACGCCAAGTTTCAGAAACACACAAGCTACAAACTGGTAACTAACACGTAATGCATATGTAGCTACTTTAGCCAGTACTGAACTGCAGCAGCATGGCTAACTGCAATCGTTGACACCGGTAAACAGGCAACATCTCTATTCCTTATTGGGGTTGTTCGGAATAAATTATATTATCCCGATAGTCGTATCATCGATACCTTAGAAATTGTTCTGGGTGGGCTGTTTTGGCGTTTAAAATGCTCAAACAGCTCTCCAACGTGTTCCCTGTATCCCCTGTCGCCATCGTTTTCCTCACGTGGGACACAGTGTGTAACAGTAAATATTGTCCCCGGAAAGTGGTGATGGTAGGAACCTTTCTTCGCCAGGCGTGCAGACGTTCGGACACAAGTGTCATTCCATTTAGATTTGTCGGCATTTTATGTTTTAAAACAACGCGTACTTTCTTGTTTGGATAGATACATTAATATAAGCCGGTTCTATTGGACGCATTCCTGCCACTTGGCGTAAAATTATTGTTTTGATAAAAGAAACATGGCGTCTTCCTTGCTGAAGGTTGCAGGTAAGGTACCTCAAATAACAATCTTTACATACAACTTTGCAAATAATTTATCTCAATGTTATGGAGTGGACCCGTATGTTTTGACGAAGGTGCATAATCAGTTAGGCTATCGTTTGCTGTTGTTTGGGTGTTTGCTGTCACTGTGTGCGTTTATTTTGACGGCTAGTAGCACTACCACGTCATGTTACATTACAACTTACAACATCAAGTGTAGAACACCACTGACTGATGTTGACAACAACCCATGTTGTTGTAGTTTTGTACTGAAGTGGTGAAGCTGTTTATGATTTCCGTTGTAAACCCTAGACTAGAGATTTGACTAAAAATCTCACATGAAATACAGAATGACTTCTTGGCCACCAAATGTTTCTGCTGCGTTAATGTTTCTCAACAGTAGGTGTCGCTCTGGGACAAGCTTGGTGATGGGTAGGATTGTACTAAGCAGGTGTGTTAGTTTGAACTTCTACATATATGTTAGTTACTGTGTGCAGGGAAGCCGACAGGGAGGGAGAAAGGGGTAATTTGTCCCTGGCCCAGGGAGAGAGGGAAATGTTGTTCTTTCAGGTGGCCCATCTAGGCGGCCAAAGCTGTTAGTGGCCCTGACTGTGTGTACTAGTAGTATAGTGTCTGTGCTCTGTTTGTGTGGTGAACTTAAAAGTACATATGCATACCTTTTTATAACATAACAATTATGTGTACTTGGGTCATTTCACGTGAAATCAGACACTTTGGGACCAGACCGACCCGGATTTCGATCATACTTGGTGTGCCTTTTCAGTAGCAAGGTAGCACCCCAGAACTGCATTGGTTTGAATCTGACACTAATATTAAGGGAGAAACAGACTAGGAAAGGTTCACATGTGAGGGTAGGACACTATACATTCAGCCTTGGATATATCAGTCAGTGTTAGTCACAAAAAGATGCCTGTGGTGTTATTTGAAAGCTCTTTTCTGGCTCTACATATTACACACAATCACCTTGGAATACAACTACTCTCAGAATATGAATTATGATAAATTGAAAAATTAAAAATTGAATATCTAAAAAACTCATATTTTAAAATGGCCAGTTCCTTGTCCAAACGTAGCCGGCAATGTCATGAGCAGCACCTTAAATGCTGGTGTTCGGTTTGTTATTCATTTCAGAGAGAAGTTGACTCACAAATATGGCATCATACAGACCACTTACTAATAATATGGTAATACCATAGTAGCATCACATGACAAAACAAAAACAAAACAAAAATGGTCAGTGTCCATGGTCCCAGGTTTTAGAAACTAAGGCAGATGTCCATTTATACACACCAAATGATGATATGTGAATGTTTGAACATTCCTTCGCTGTGTACCTGTGCCATCTTCCCTTTACCGTACTTTAAAGAGATAATCAATGGCTACACTCTCATTTTGTACTCTATCAGTGCATTTGAAGCAGCAGCTGTGTCTTTTGTAGATAATGTATAAGTACGTCCCGTTGCAGTTACAGGTTCCACTACCAGAAGCACATCCTGATGATCCATGACAGTCTATCTGGTCTGAAGGGAAAAGTGAAGGATGGAGATGGCCCATGAGGATGCAGGAAGTTCAGTTTCACCTCTCCAGTGCTCGCATAACATTCCTCAGCACATGCTAGCCACCAGTTTGCCATCATATACAGCTACAACATACCCTTTGATGCTTGAAAATGTAACACATTCCTTTACTGAGCTCACTCTTTCAACTCCCCTGCCTTCTCTGAATGCTCAAATGGCCTTCTCTTCCACTGTGTCCATTGACAATGGGCAGAAGCTGTGTAGTTTTTGAGTACCTGGAATAGTTCTTGCAGATTCAAACCGTTTCAACAAGTTCTCAGCTTCATGATGGTACATCTCTGTTGTGGCAAACTGGCAATGGATGTTCTTGACATTATCCTTGACAAATTCAAACAGTTGGTATGGCGTTACAATTTAATTGTCAATAGGACGTTGCAGACTTCCTGCACAATATAAGAACCTTAAAATTACAACAAATTTGTGCCACCACGAGGCAGATTTTCACATACCTGCAGAGTGGCACTTTTTTGCCACATCACATGGCAAAGGTCCATGTGATGGCTTTGGAGGGACAGTTAAATGGCTTGCTGCACGAGCAAGTCTGCAACGTCCTATTGACAATTAAATTATAACGCCATACCAACTGTTTGAATTTGTCAAGGATAATGTCAAGAACATCCATTGCCAGTTTGCCGCAACAGAGATGTACCATCATGAAGCTGAGAACCTGTTGAAAAGGTTTGAATCTGCAAGAACTATTCCAGGTACTCAAAAACTACACAGCTTCTGCCCATTGTCAATGGACACGGTGGAAGTTAGGCCATTTTGAGCATTCAGAGAAGGCAGAGTTGAAAGAGTGAGCTCAGTAAAGGAATGTGTTACATTTTCAAGCATCAAAGGGTATGTTGTAGCTGTATATAATTTGCAACTGGTGGCTAGCATGTGCTGAGGAATGTATGCCGAGCACTGGAGAGGTGAAACTGAACTTCCTGCATCCTCATGGGCCATCTCCATCCTTCACTTTTCCCTTCAGACCAGATAGACTGTCATGGATCATCAGGATGTGCTTCTGGTAGTGGAACCTGTAACTGCAACGGGGCGTACTTATACATTATCTACAAAAGACACAGCTGCTGCTTCAAATGCACTGGTAGAGTACAAAATGAGAGTGTAGCCATTGATTATCTCTTTAAAGTACGGTAAAGGGAAGATGGCACAGGTACACAGCGAAGGAATGTTCAAACATTCACATATCATCATTTGGTGTGTATAAATGGACATCTGCCTTAGTTTCTGAAACCTGGGACCATGGACACTGACCATTTTTGTTTTGTTTTTGTTTTGTCATGTGATGCTACTATGGTATTACCATATTATTAGTAAGTTGTCTGTATGATGCCATATTTGTGAGTCAACTTCTCTCTGAAATGAATAACAAACCGAACACCAGCATTTTAGGTGCTGCTCATGACATTGCCGACTACGTTTGGACAAGGAACTGGCCATTTTAAAATATGAGTTTTTTAGATATTCAATTTTTAATTTTTCAATTTATCATAATTCATATTCTGAGAGTAGTTGTATTCCAAGGTGATTGTGTACTATGTAGAGCCAGAAAAGAGCTTTCAAACAACACCACAGGCATCTTTTTGTGACTAACACTGACTGATATATCCAAGGCTGAATGTATAGTGTCCTACCCTCACATGTGAACCTTTCCTAGTCTGTTTCTCCCTTAATATTAGTGTCAGATTCAAACCAATGCAGTTCTGGGGTGCTACCTTGCTACTGAAAAGGCACACCAAGTATGATTGAAATCCGGGTCGGTCGGGTCCCAAAGTGTCTGATTTCACGTGAAATGACCCACTTTGCTTTCATTCATACATACAGTGAAAGGTGTGTCCAGGTGCCTCACTGTTCGCAGCCTAGCAGCCCCACCTCTCACCGTTCCACCTCTCAGAGCCCTCTCCTCATCCTCCCGGCTTCGTCAGGGGGTGCCCTCGTCGGTCTGGAAGCTGGGCAGGCTGAACCACGTGGCCATCGCCGTGCCAGACCTGGAAAAGGCCACCGCTCTCTACCGGGATGTCCTGGGGGCCAAGGTGCTGACAATGATTAAACTTATTAATTTTTTTTACACCAGGTCATTTGTTGGCATTTTTGTAGTGCTATTTAGGGGGATGGTGAGCTAATTCATTTGAGTGTTTGAGTGATTGGTTGTTTGGTTGATTGGACTGTACGAGTCAAACCGTGGTTGCGCTTGACTTTTTTCATATCTTGTAATGTCACTTTAAACTGGAAATCAAACTACACATTGTTGTTTTTATTTTTGCTCCATCCACAATTCTGTTGCCTCTTCTGACATTGACGATACACCTCTTGAATATTGGGCTGTAGTCAAACGCGATTGGCACTTTTTATCTTACTATAGCAGTTAAAACTACAAATTCCTACTACACATTGTAGTTGTTGTTGATTCATTCATACCTAAATGCATTGCCTTTCCCAACAATGACCATAACTCTCTTGAATCTTGCATCTTGGTGTGCCCAGGTCAGTGCCACTGAGCCCCTGCCGGAGCATGGCGTGTACACGGTGTTTGTGGAGCTGGGCAACACCAAGCTGGAGCTGCTGCACCCGCTGGGGGAGAAGAGCCCCATAGCCGGCTTCCTGCAGAAGAACAAGTCCGGCGGCATGCACCACATCTGCATAGAGGTACAACATACACAGTTAATGCTAATGATGATGCACTGCATCTGTAAAGAGGTATATCATACACAGTCCATGGTGATGAATATGGTTGGTGCTCATGATGATGCACCATATCTGCATAGAGGTACATCATACACATTCAGTGACGATGATAATGATGATGATGATGTTGATGTTGATAATGCACCTTGTCTGCAAAGAGGAACATCATACACAGTCAATGGTGGTGACAATGATGATGATGATTCACCACATCTGTATAGAGGTACATCATACACAATGATGATGATGATGATGATTAATTTATTATGCTCCACATCTTCATAGAGGTTCATAATGCAGTCATTGGTGATGATGATGCACCATATTTGCATAGAGGTAGGCCTACATCATACACATTCAGTGACGATGATGATGATGATGATGATGATGATGATGATGATGATGATGATGATGTTGATAATGCACCTTGTCTGTAAAGAGGTACATCATGCGCAGTCAATGGTGATGATGAGAATGATGATGATGATGATGATGATGATTATGCACCACATCTGCATAGAGGTACATCAGTATAGATTTGTATATTTCAATATTACATTATATTGCATATCACAGTGCAAATGGCCAAAGGTGGCCTAATGGTTAGGGAGATGGGCTTTAGATCACAAGGTTGCAGGTTCGAATCCCACCTTTCCATTCCATTCCTCCTTTTGTGGCTGAGGTGCCCTTGAGCGAGGCACCTATCCCCACACTGCTCCAGGGACTGTAAACAATACCCTGTATTACCTGTAAGTCACTTTGGATGAAAGCGGCAGCTAAGTGTAATGTAAAGTGACCAGTCCAACAGGCACTCCAGGAGAGCAGTGTGGAGGGACAGCATCATAATCGGTACCTCAGTCATCGAGGATGCATGTAAATGCGGTAAATGTTGCATGGTGTCACTGTTGTGATATATGCGATAACCGGTAACACTTTACTTTACGGATCGCTAATAAGGTGGTAATTTCATGTTCATTTTATAGTTATTTCATAGTTATTTCAGGGTAATAACTGTTTGTTTTTAGTAACAGCAAAATAACCATACAGTTTCCAGTGCATTGTGGTGACACCCTGATGACTCGCAGCACGGTGACACTTTGTTCACACACACACACACACACACACACACACACACACACACACACACACACACACACACACACACACACACACACACACACACACACACACACACACACACACAATGCACTGGAAACTGTATGGTTATTTTGCTGTAGTTACTAAAAACAAACAGTTATTATCCTGAAATAACTATGAAATAACTATGAAATTAACACAAAATTACCGCCTTATTAGCAATCCATAAAGTAAAGTCTTACCCGATAACCTCTACCTCTGATGCAAAGCAGTAGCCTATAGTAATGAAGCTCTATTTCCCTGTTGTGTGTGGCACCGTTTGATGCCTTGATGCTTGTCTCTCTCTCTCTCTCTCTCTCTCGTGTGCCGCAGGTTGATGACATTAAGGCGGCCATTTTGGCTCTGAAGGCCAAGAACATCCGCATGCTGTCTGCAGAGCCGCGGATAGGGGCGCACGGCAAACCAGTCATGTTCCTGCACCCCAAAGACTGCGATGGGGTCCTGGTGGAACTGGAGGAGGCATAGTCCACCCATAACACCCATCCCAGTGCCTGTCATTGTTGACCCAGAACTCTACAGAACATCTCTGCCCAATAGTTAGAGGTCAATGAAAAGCAAAGGGGATTTATTCCGAGTATTTGGTTTATTGACTAGCCAAATGAGGTAAATGCTGAGTAAGTGGTTTCTCTTTCATAATACACCAGTGGTGTTGATGTATGCCACACCATAAAAACTGAATTGATGCGCTGAAACATCATTGGTACTGAAAGTTAGTATCCAAAATTACGTACTTGAGCATCATTGGTATCAATTGAGTTAAGAAGCCTACAATTCACACAGTTAATTGCACCTTCTTGGCTACATCTCAAACCTCCTACTCGGAACACCTCAGTAGTATCTGACATGTAGTATCTGAATAAGTTAACCATGGGCAAGTGGTACATTTCCTTGAATGGCAGTCTCTTGGCTTTTGTTCTGCCAGCAGAATACAGTTAGACAGCTAAGGCGTCTTAAGGGATGTGTGACTTACTTGGAAATGTTATCAGGTTTAATCAGATCAATTAAATCTCGTATTGGGAAAAACAAACTTTCTATGGACTGCTGTACAGAGGCCCAATAGCTCTTCAGTGGTCTCAATTTAGCGTTCAAGTTCACAAATACAGACTGACTTCAGTTCAACTGTCAAAGTCAAAAATCATTTGTGAAGGAAAGAGCCAAGAAAACATGCAACAGAGCTTTTTTGTTTGTTTGTTGGTGTGGGGGATGTTTTCTTTGACCCGTTCGGTCTGTCTTTTGTAGCCCATTGTGGACCCTCTAGTTCCTGCTAGGGATGTTAACCGGTAACCGGTTAACCGATAGTCGACCGAATCAACGATAACCGGTTAACCGGTTTCTACCACCGGTTAACCGGTAATACTAATTCTAATAATAATTTCCTCCCAAAAGGCCCCCAAAAACTATAATTTTGAGGTTTTGGTACGATAATTCAGCATTTTCCATCTGGCGACACTGGCTGGACATGACAGGTCCTGTCTGAGCAGCAAAAAGAAAGGCTTATGTGAAAAATAAAATGTTAAAAATTCAGTGCTGTGCCTATCAGGCACGCGAACGTTATATCATTTAAGATTGCCGGTTAACCGGTTAACCACCGGTTAATGAGTCTCAGTAACCGGTTAAGATATTTTTACATTTTCGCCATCCCTAGTTCCTCCACCATTAAATATTATATATTGTTAAAGCAAGGGTTAAAACACACACACACACACACACACACACACACACACACACACACACACACACACACACACACACACACACACACACACACACACACACACACACACACACACACACACACACACACACACAGGTGTTTGATTTGATCTTTGTTTTACTGTGTTTGTTCTGTTGTATCTTCTTTTCTTCATATTTTGGAATTATTCATAATACGCCAGTGTCAATTGCCTTAAAGACTTAACTGTTCAAATTGTCCTCCAACAACTCGTTGCGGACTATGATGGGCAGTCCCTTTGTATATTCTTCTGGCCATAGGCCCGGGACATGCTTGCCACAGGATATGTGTGCGAAAGTGTTGCCATGCGTATTTTATGTCAAACACCTAGCACAAGGTATGAAGATGCATGCATACGGTGGAATATCGATGCGCAGCAAGCATGTCCCTGGCAATAACCACAACACACACACGCACGCACAAACCAACCCACACACATACATGCCTAACAGAGAGACTTTTTAACATGTTGATTTGTTGAATCAACAAAGGGAATTTTGAGATGGAGAATTTCTGTGAAATAAATGAATCAAAAATCACCTTTTGTTCATTTGATTATTCCTTCTGTTAGATAAACAGTTCCTCGTTTTATAGGATTACGCTTTAGCTGTGATGTAATAGTGGTTCTTCTGTCTTTATGCTTTCTGTATGCATACCAATGCTTTTAATCCGTTATTTATCCTTGTATAACGATGATTATTTAAGTGTGTGTGTGTGGTGGAGAGTTTAATCACCACGCTGCTTCTCATCTGGTGCTGGTGGTGTTGAGCAGACAGACTGTGACTCTCCATCTGGCTGTGTGTGTGTGTGTGTGTGTGTTTTGTTTGTGCGTGTGTGTGTGTGTGTGTGTGTGTGTGTGTGTGTGTGTGTGTGTGTGTGTGTGTGTGTGTGTGTGTGTGTGTGTGTGTGTGTGTGTGTGTGTGTGTGTGTGTGTACGCACCATGTGTGATATTGGGCATGAACAGCTGAAGCTCCATCTCCCCTCTCTAGTGTCTCCAAGTGTGTGTGTGTGTGTGTCTCTAAGCCAGCTGACAAAGAGCTGTGATCGCCCCCTTCCCTCTTCCTCCGCCAACACTTCCATTCTCTCGGTCACTCTTGCTCTCTTTTTCACTCTCTCCTCTCTTTCACTCCTCCGTATTTCACTCCTCCTCTTCCTCTCTTTTCATAATTTACTCCCTTCTGTCCTTCACTCCTTCATCTCCTTTACTCTTGCCTCTGTTTCACTCCTTCATATCACTGACTTCCTTCCATCCTTCTCTTTCCTCACTAGCTCTCTCTTGTCTACGCTGTATGGCTCTATGTCACTAATTCATGTCATGCTTTCTCTCTCTCTCTCTCGCTCTCTCTCTCTCTCTCTCTCTCTCTCTCTCTCTCTCTCTCTCTCTCTCTCGCTCTCTCTCTCTCTCTCAGTTTTTTCCTCTCCTGCAGAGAAAGGCGATTAGTCAGTTAGTTAGTTTGTGGGGGTGTTGGACTCCTGCCTGGCTTCCTTGGACTGACTTGTGTGTCGATTCCAAGTTTTTCCAAGTGTCGTTTTTGTTCCCATTCTCACATTAACATACGAAAGCCGCTCTTCTTCCCTTCCCGTCTCCGATTTGTTTTTTTTGGGTTTTTTTGTTTTGTTTTTTTCTCTCTCTCTCTGAAAGCAAGGGACTGGAGTTAATCTTTTTCTTGACATTTGAAAATGGACGAGACACACAGACAGACTTGTGACTTCTGTTTGTGTTTTCAAATGCAGGGGAAATGGTTTGTTGGTGTGCAGCCTCCGTGGTGCCTTTCCGTCTGTCTGTCTGTCTGTCTCTCTCTCTCTCTCTCTCTCTCTCTCTCTCTCTCTCTCTCTCTCTCTCTCTCTCTCTCTCTCTCTCTCTCTCTCTCTCTCTGTCCCTCCTCCACCTCTCTCTCTCTCTCTCTCTCTCTCTCTCTCCTCTCTCTCTCTCTCTCTCTCTCTCTCTCTCTCTCTCTCTCTCTCTGTCTCTCTCTCTCTCTCTCTCTCTCCAGTCTCCCTGGAGCTGTTGTGAAGAATCATCCCGTTGGGACACGTCAATCATTTGGCCTCTTTGAGGTGTAATCAACCCACCTGCAGCTGGTGTGTGTGTGTGTGTGTGTGTGTGTGCGCACGCGCATGCCTGTGTGTGTGCAAACCCTGGACGCAAGTCAACTTGGCGATTGACACGACAACACCTACACCACAACAGCTCTTGGTCCAAGTGTATGCGTGTGTGTGCGTGCGTGTGTGGGAGGGTGTGTGTTTGTAAGGCCTGTTGATTAGGGTGCATTAAACCGCCCAATGAAAAAATATTGCCTCGGCTGTATAATAAAAATGTTCTATGCCTAGTAAAATATTTTTAAATTCAGAAGAAGTCTACCGTGTCCACCAACCCCATGAAAATAGAAATAAAAGTGATCAATCACGTCAATATCTTGGAACCAAAGTGGACGTGTTGTTTGCCGCCATCAATCACAAGGCTGTTTGAACATTTGAAGGAAGCATCTCTGAAGGTATTCTTATTTTCATATGTGTTGGCAGGTTACATTTTTCCTTGTACAATGGTACACATTTTGCTTCTTTTACACAGAAAGAATGGCAACTAAAAAGAAATGCTAAGGCTTTCTTAGCATTGTTTGTCATTTCTATATTATGGCCTGTGAGCACAAAGGAGTCCCTGAGTAATAGCTTAAGCAACTTGACTTTCTTTTGGTGTTTGCAAGACGTCTCATCTCTCTTATTCAGGCTTTCCCGTCACAGTGAAAGATTAATTAGCACTGGGGTAACTTAAATACTCATTATAACACCCCCACATCCACGGAGTCACTGCTTATGATTATATTTTATATTTCTGGCCATCTTTTAAAATAGCACTTATCTATGGGAAATTAGCCATTGGCAAGCC
>NC_085879.1:22877965-22885465 GCF_034702125.1 Engraulis encrasicolus
ACACAAAATCTCTCTCTCTCTCTCTCTCTCTCTCTCTCTCTCTCTCTCTCTCTCTCTCTCTCTCTCTCTCTCTCTCTCTCTCTCTCTCTCTCTCTCTCTCTGTAATCACTCTGCATGCATCTGTCTCTTTGTCGGTCTGTCTGTCTCTGCCTCCCTCTTTCTTTCTCCCTCCCTGTCTCTCTGTCTCTCTCTCTCTGGCTGTCACTTTCCGTCTCTGTCTCCCCTTCTCTCTCTCTCTCTCTCTCTCTCTCTCTCTCTCTCTCTCTCTCTCTCTCTCTCTCTCTAGCACAGTTGTCGGTAACCACTCTTTGCATCAGGGAAATAACTGAAATGTTAATTTGATACAGCGGCTCAGCAGAAAACAGCATCGCTCTCAGGCCTTTATGTGATGGCCCATTATTCTCTCTCTCTCTCTCTCTCTCTCTCTCTCTCTCTCTCACACACACACACACACACACACACACACACACACACACACACACACACACACACACACACACACACACACACACACACACACACATATGAACATAT
Organism: Engraulis encrasicolus; assembly: GCF_034702125.1. Taxonomy (NCBI): domain Eukaryota; kingdom Metazoa; phylum Chordata; class Actinopteri; order Clupeiformes; family Engraulidae; genus Engraulis; species Engraulis encrasicolus. Next base: position 22,878,500 of record NC_085879.1, read on the forward strand.
GAACACACACACACCTTTTTTTCTATTTTCCACCCCCCACCCCCCTCTCTCTCTCTTTCACTCTCTCTCTCCCTCTCTGAAACTGCCTACTTCTCATTCTGTTGAGGATAACTTTCCGCCCACTTCCTCACTCTCACTTTCTCTGGGTGAGCACAGCGTACCTCTTTTAAGAGAGTGTGGATCAAAACAGGAGAGAGAGAGAGAGAGAGAGAGAGAGAGAGAGAGAGAGAGAGAGAGAGAGAGAGAGAGAGAGAGAGAGAGAGAGAGAGAGAGAGAGAGAGAGAGAGAGAGAGAGAGAGAGAGAGAGAATAACGCTACTGACACAACACCCAATTCAATAAGGCCTACATTATCCTCGTGTAAAGGACACTATACAAAGCATACTAGCCTACGTCACCAGTGGCATCAGACCGTTAGCCCGTGACGAACATGAGAAGCTTGACTTGGCGTGCGTGGTGGTTGTTTATCCGTGCGCGCTCTCTTACGTAATGTCATTTTGTAAATATGGTCATTCTATAAGCTAGAGATTTTCAGATGCATTAGGCCTGTATCCACCAGCCCTGTTTTACCCCCATTCTCTCCTTTTTGATTGGCTCTTTGCTGTGCGCTGTAGGCTACAGGGACAATGTTCCCATATGAATATGGGCATGTAATCTCATCACAGATGCTTGTTGGTTATCTGCTTCAGTGATGGGGTATTATTACCTCAGAGAAAACAGCCTCTGACTAACCTACTAGGCTACTATGCAGTCTTGTCTTAATTTGTACCGTCTTTGACACAATGCTTCATGTTTCCTAATGTAAATTGGTTCAAAACGTGAGAGGGAATCACGTCATACCAAAACAGCGGCATGAATCAGATACCGGGAAAGGGAGGGTTGCTGTCCCAGGTGCTGAAAACACACACACACACACACACACACACACACACACACACACACACACACACACACACACACACACACACACACACACACAGTGTGTGAGTGAGAGTCATCAGTGCTCGCTGGTGGAGCTAAGCTCGTCTCTTGCCTCCTCTTCTCTCTCCCCTCAGCACCGCAGTGGTGCGCCTTGCTTCCACTTGCACTTACTACTCGCCTCTATTCACGTTCCGGGGCTGTCCTCTGCCGTGCCAGTTCTTCAGGTTCCGGGGTTTGTTACCAATCTCGGCGACCGGGCGGGCGAGCAGTAAGCGCATAGCACAGGCTGAAAGGAGCATCCACCCTACCCGTCCTAACGAGCGAACCACGGACACAGTTAACCTACTCTACTCAACGGGCGAAAAGCCGACTAGGCAGCTGATCAAATCAGGTAAGGCGCTAATCGCTTGGATAATCACGACATAAAACCGTGTGAGGATGACACAAATGCATGCCGTTGAGAAAGCGGTGCAAGGGCGAGAGAGGCGAGTGTATCGCTGCAGCATCCGAGAGGCAGTACTAGGCGACGCGTCAGGGTCGGTGGCGAAGATGTTGTTTACAATGAGGGACTGAATGAACTCATTTTTTTCCCTAGAATGTGGAATTGGTTTTACGCATGGCGTTTTACGCAAGGGGACGACTGCTGGTTGTCTTGACATGGTTATCATTAAGATTAGTTCAGGAGTATTATTATTAATATTAACCATATTACTGTTAAGTACCTTGCCCTAAACTGAAATAGACTGGTGGCTTTTTTTGAATGACTTTACTGTCGCGGTTCTTTTAATGTCTCTCCTTTTTTAAGTTGTTGAAAATGTGGTATGTACTGGAATCCTTGCATTATGCGGCTGGGATGTTGACACACGCACACGCCAGCTTTGCATCAGTTCCACTAGATTAAGGTTTAGGCTACTTCAGTTGCTGGAATAGCAGAAATTCGTGACACCCTATCGGGGGTGCGCTGAATCACAACATACATTAAAGAGCATGTATGTATTATGTAATGTGTGTAATGTAGTGGCCATAATGCAAGCGGGTCAAGGCAGAGGAGCATCAAAAGTCACAAGTCGTCAAGGTATTAACTCTGGTTTTATCCACTGCAAAGGGCTTTTTTTCTGTCCAATCATGTATAGCATGCTCAGACTGGACTTATTGTGTTTGCATCTTTGAAATATTCCTCGGATGTTCACAATGCTGTAGGCTTTGGTAACATGTCACCCTGTAGAATAATCCTATACATGGTTCTGATAAGACACAGTCCCCAAACCAAATAGCCTACAATTGTAGACATTATTGGGTCTTGGGAAACAAGGGCATTGCCTCTGTGGTGTAGCCGTGGGTATAATAATCTGTAGTGTTGATCTGGTTTGAGATTGCCGTGGAGCCGGCCAGCCCTCCCTGTGCTGTGCTAGTCTACAGGACCACATGTGATGTGATGTGATATCAGTCTGAAACACAAAGTCCTCCCTGCTGCCCACTGCATCCATTGTGTGTGTGTGTGTGCGTGCGCGCGCGCTCGTGTGTGTGTGTGAGTGAGTGTGTGCGTGTGTGTGTCCATGTGTGCGTGCGTGCGTGTGTGTGTGTGTGCGCGCGTGTGCGCGCACGCGTGTGTGTATGTGTGTGTTTGGGTTTTGTATCTGTTTGCACGTATATGCCCCTGTGTACTGGTGTGTGTGTGTGTGTGTGTGTGTGTGTGTGTGTGTGTGTGTGTGTGTGCGTGCGCGTGCGCGTGTGCGCTTGTTTGCGCCCAAGGGTGTTTGCAAGAGGGAATGTGTGTTTGCCCGTTTCTCTTTTCTTTCGGTGTTCTTGCATCATTGGAGATTACAACAGCAACATAGTCTCTCTCTCATTCTCTCTCTCCCTCTCTCTACCCCCACTCTCTCTCACATTAAATCTCTTACCACATCTCTCTTGAGAAATGAGAGTAGGCCAGGAATCATTTCAAGCGGCCCTGGCTGGCCGTACATTTTTTACGCAGTCAAATTGCACTCCTCAGCCGCCGCTGAAAACCAAGAAAAATGGCAGAACTTTATAAATACATGACCACCATTTTGCTTTTTATGTTTATATATATATTGATGATGTTGTTGTTGTTGAGTGATGTTTTTATATGTAATATGGATCCCCCTGGGTCTGCAATAAATAACTCAATTGAACTGAATACTCGCAAAGCAACAACTGTTGTCTTAGTGAACCTCATGAAGGTCATTTCTTTATGAACACCTCGGTGCAACTGTATACAGCAATATGTGTATTCCAGTAGTCAATCTGTGAACAGACACAATGGCCACACCTACTGACTGACACGCCCCATTAAATTACTATTTATTGATTATGGTCACTGGCCGAGGAGAGGTGCAAAGGATGGTGGGATACTATTGTGACATCATTATGACATCATCACCGCAGTGATTCACATGCTCAGAATGATCAGAGGCAGTGAAAAATACGTAATGAGTATGAGGTGTACACACATGCATACACTCACACACGCACGCACACACTCATGCACAATCACACATACACACACATGCACACAAACAGAAAACAGATTTGATCAGGTTGTACTGTATACTTGCAGTGCCTGCGATGATCAGCTTTTCCTCCCTGCTACCCATTTACACAAACACACACACACACACACACACACACACACACACACACACACACACACACACACACACACACACACACACACACACACACACACACACAGAGAGAGAGAGAGAGAGAGAGAGAGAGAGAGAGAGAGAGAGGAGAGAGAGAGATACAGCCTCTCTTCCCATCTCTTCTCAAAATTCCCCGTTTTCTGCTCACAAATGCACATTTTTTATCTTCCTCTCAGACACATTTTTTTCTGAGTAAGGCGCCCTTGTGCTAGCTATTGAGTGTTATTTTTCTCTTCATGCAGTTTGAGAGTTTGAGAGCCGCAGCTGAAAGGAAGGAAGGCTCGTCAAGGCAACCAGAAGACAGAAGACTATTCATCAGCACTGTATTTATCCCACAGCAGGACTCTACTCACTATGGGGTTCCGGACGGGAAGGATGGAAGACGAGACGGGGCACAGAGAGGAGAGAAATAATGAGAGAGGGAGGGGGTGGGGTTGGGGGGGGGGGGGGGGGGGTGGGGGGGGGGGGGGGGGGTGTGGGGGGGGGGGGTGGGGGGGTGGGGGTGTGTGGGGGCGGGGGGGGGGGGGGGGGGGGGGGGGGGGGGGGGTGAGGGGGGGGGGGNGGGAGGAGAGAAGAAAAGAGGTGCATTCGAGAGAGAGATGAAAAGTGGTATGGTAGAGAAGAGAGAGAGAGAGAGCTAATAATGCTAATAATGAGATAAGAACCACACAGAGAGCCGAGCAATGGACCTACAGTATATGAGGATGTGCTTGTGGTGGTGGTGATGATGGTGGTGGTGGTGGTGGTGGTGGTGATGATGATGATGATGATGATGATGATGATGATGACGATGGTGACAGTGGTGGTGATGGTGCAAAATGATGACGATGATGACGATGATGATGGTGATGATGATGGTGATGGTGACAGTGGTGGTGAAGATGCAAAATGATGATGAGGATGAGGATGATGATGAGGATGAGGATGACGGTGATGATGGTGACAGTGATGATGATGAACCATAAACTAGAGATTTCTGACAGTTGCCACATTTGAGAGAGAGAGAGAGAGAGAGAGAGAGAGAGGAAGCTGGCTCCAATGCCACATGTGTTGCCCGACACACACACACACACACACACACACACACTCACACACACACACACACACACACACACACACACACACACACACACACACACACACACACACACACACACACACACACACACACACACACACACACAGGGTATATAGCTGTATGTCATATTTATAGAGTTGGCTGTGGAGAACACGCTTAGAGACCAGAAAAGCCCTGAATTGGCAACCGCTACCATTGACAACCATAAAGCAGCAAGAAGAGAAGAAAAAAGAAGAGAAGAGAGGCGGAGAGGAGAGGTGATAAGAGAAGAGAAGACAAGAGAGGTGATGAGAGAAGATAAGAGAAGAGATGAGAGGTGAAGAGAAGGAAATACAAAAGAATGGGAGAAGTGTAGAGAGAGGAGAGTCTAGGAGAAGAAAAGTAGAGAAGAAAAGAGAAAAGTAGGAGATAGCAGAGAAGCAAAGAGGACACGAAAAGGGGAAGAGAAGAGAGGAAAAGAAAAGAAAAGAAAAGAAGAACGGAGAAAGGGAGGGAAGACATGATAGTAAAAGAGAAGAGAAGCCCACCATGAGGATGATATGTGGTTTCATTATTCTGCTGCTATGGTCCAGCAGCCATGCTGCCCAGTAGGACATCTCAGCTTGGGAGAGTACATCTCGTACCGCATGTTTCTTTCCAGACACTCGGTAAATTACCAGTTGGCCTAAGGCTGTCGCCTCTGTTAGGGAATGGCTTCTTACTGGACAATAGGTCTATACAATAGGTCTGTGTTGTACGGTATGTAACCGGTGGATCGGACAAAAGGCTGTTGCGTTTGCAAGGGTTTGCAATTAGGCGGTGAGACTTTAGCCATATGTACCGTAGTACAAAACTGTTGGGTATTACAGAGACAAGGTCAACAGATCTACAGTTTTCCGCTGGACCTGCAGACTGACTGACAAACAGGTCGACAGAACAGAGGTGTAGAGTCACAATCACGTGACTAAACAATGGAATGAAAATTCTACCCTGTGATCTGTGGTTTTTAGGTTTCTGTAAAATTGGTGCCTACAAGTGCGCTGTGTAATATTTTTAGTAGTTTATTTTCAGAATTCATACTGCTCATTTTACAAATATTACTTTTCTCATGAATACTTTCAAATTCTAAGTATTCATAATGACAGGGAAAAGGGCATTTTTCAAACATGAAAAGAGGGATCTTCTCCATTTTGAATTTCCAGAAATAGACATTTTTAGTTGTAAAACGTACTGTACTTTAGTCATATTAATAGGCCTAAACACTACTTTATTACTTTGTAAATAATCATAAAAAGATCAAATTTGGCAAAATGCAGCACAATTTGAATGAGCTGCATAGTTGCAATACCTATTCTGGCAACCACCCCACCTTTAAAGTTCTTTAACCTGTGCCACATGGTGTATCCTTTTGCATACTTAAATGGAAACAGAAGAAACAAAAACACTGCCTCTGGTTAAGACGCTTTTAGTTCTCAGTAAAAACACAAGGCACTCCTGTAACCCTCCAGATAATACACGAGGGAAAGAAAAGAATAAAACAGACACTACTGTAGGCCTACTGTATATAAATAAACCCTTCTCATTTTAACAGCAATGTGAGGCTACGTGCCTGTATACACACTGAAGCTATTACAGGTACTCATTGGGACACTGCCTGCGAGGGATTTTATTTGCATAGGCTACAGAGGGGCGGGCAATTATTTTGGCCCAAGGGCCGCATTGGGTTTAGAAAGTTGACCAAAGGGCCTGATATCGTAGGCAACTTGCCCGTGCCAATAATAAGAAATGGTGTACAAGCACTAAAAAAGGATTTTAGTGATGTATTACAATGATTTTTGCTTGAGATATTAATGAAAACCTTAATGACTTTAAATGGAGGCCAAAACATGTTTTAATGTGGTTTAGATTTGGCCTAATTATAATGTTTCCAAGCAGGATTTTTGTCACAACCTCAACACAAACAACATGCCGTGCACCCCCCATAATGTCTGGCGCACCCCCAGGGGGTGCCCGCACCCCAGGTTAAGAACCACTGGGCTACAGAGGGGTCTCAATTCTCGTTTGTTTTTGTTTTTGTTTTTCTACCCTTTCTTTCTTAATGTCTTTCTTTCTTTCTTTCTTTCTTTCTTAATTTCTTTCTTTCTTTCTTTCTTTCTTTCCTTCTCTTGTTTATTTTTAAAAAGTCCTTTTTTAATTTATTTTTTATTTTTGTTTTCCTGAATAGCATATCAGCCTATGAAGGGTGCAGTGGGTGTTTATGCACAGGGAGCTGTGACATTTGCAGAGGCCAGTGTACAGCCTTCTGTAAACAGCAGCAGAC
>NC_085879.1:22890465-22892965 GCF_034702125.1 Engraulis encrasicolus
GCCATCATCATTCTAGTCTGTAACCCTTTTGCCGTCTCCCAGTCTTTCAATCTATAATCATTTCAATGTACCCTTCTTCTTCCCTTCAAGTCTGAATGCTTTCTTATTGCACTCTGCCCTCGCAGTCTCGCTGGTTCTCTATCATGTCCCTAGTTCATTGTGTCGACAGTCTTTCAGCTATTGTGTGTGTGTGTGTGTGTGTGTGTGTGTGTGTGTGTGTGTGTGTGTGTGTGTGTGTGTGCGTGTGCGCACGCGCGTGTGTGTGTGTGTGTGTGTGTGCACGCACGCGCACATGTGTGCGGCGCACATGTGTGTGTGTGTGTGTGTGTGTGTGTGTGTGTGTGTGTGTGTGTTCAGCAGTTCATGATAATTTCAGTGTTCAGCCTCGTGCTCTCTCTTCTCTGATGGTTTCTTCGATCGGCACCCTCACGACTCTTGTTGGTGAAAAGGGCAGCAAGCTGTGTGTGTGTGTGTGCGTGTGTGTGTGTGTGTGTGTGTGTGTGTGTGTGTGTGTGTGTGTGTGTGTGTGTGTGTGTGTGTGTGTGTGTGTGTGTGTGTGTGTGTGTGTGTGTGTGTGTGTTAGGGATGCAAATTATCGATTAATTCATTAATCATTAGTTGATAGCCTTATCGATCGACTTACGATTAATTGATAAGCGGCGTTTTCCCCCCGAAATCTTAATGTTTCTCGAAAAAAAAAATACTAAATCTAAAAATGTTATTTAAAAATTGAGATAAAATACCACATTTAAATTAATTCTATTTCAATTCTTTAATCCAAAGGTGATTTAAATATTCCCACTATTCACACCCCTCTTCACACACACTCTTCATATGCCCATTTCACCTGGGTCTCTTGTCAGTTGAATTGTCCGTTAATTGCAATTAATGTTTTTTAATCGATTAATGCATTGATCGATTAAAGTCGATTAATCGATTAATCGTTTGCATCCCTAGTGTGTGTGTGTGTGTGCGCGCAGGTGTGCTCGTGTATGTCCTTTGTTCTTTGCACTGGCTCCTGGTGTGACTGTGTGCTGAACGTCCGTCCGTCCATCTATATATACTGTATTTTTCTAGCTTTCCATCCCTCCTTCTATCTATATATCTATCCATCCGTGGTCATAACTCAATCGGAGCTCTGTGTCTGCGATTCCCCTTCCCCCATCCGCCCCATCCCCCTCATCCGCCCCATCCCCCATACCCAGTCCCCACTCCCCAGCCCAAGGAATCAAATGACAGATCACTTCATCTTGCCCCTCTCTCACACACACACACACACACACACACACACACACACACACACACACACACACACACACACACACACACACACACACACACACACACACACTCCCTGTCCACTCTCTCTCTTTCTCTGCCCTGCCATCTCTCACACCTCTCTCTGTGTTTGTGTTTGACAGAGACAGAGAGGAGCACATACAGTAGACAGAAAGAGACTGTGTATGAGAGAGAGATGGACAGAGAGACAAAGACCGAGAGAGACAGACAGAAAGAGAGAGAGTGAGAGAGATGAGGTGAAGAGAGATCGCACGTGAGAGAGAGGTACAGAGAGAGAGAGAGAGAGAGAGAGAGAGAGAGAGAGAGAGAGAGAGAGAGAGAGAGAGAGAGAGAGAGAGAGAGAGAGAGAGAGAGAGAGAGAGAGAGAGAGAGAGAGAGAGAGATCCCCGGATCCCCTCCCAAGCGCTGCTTTGAAGTCTGCTGACGGGAGCCTAAGGGGGGGTTGACACATGTGTTTGGTTGGATATCAGTAGAACAGCAACACAGCTGCTACTGTTACTACTGCTGATGCTGCTGCTGATGGTACTGATGCTGCTCTTACTGCTGCAGGTGATGGTGATGCTACTGATGCTGCTCTTTCTGCTGCAGGTGCTGATGTTGTTTTGATGTTCTCTTCACGCCATTTTTCCTCCCTCCTTTCCTGCCCTCCTCCACAATGACTCATGTGATGAAGCATTGGAGCGTGCCTCATCTCTCTCTCTCTCTCTCTCTCTCTCTCTCTCTCTCTCTCTCTCTCTCTCTCTCTCTCTCTCTCTCTCTCTCTCTCTCCTATTTCTCTACAAGAGGCCCTCTGATACCTCCCTCCTCTCTCCATCTCTCTCTCTCTCTCTCGTTCTTTCTTTCTCTCTCTCTCTCTCTCTCTCTCTCTCTCTCTCTCTCTCTCTCTCTCTCTCTCTCTCTCTCTCTCTCTCTCTCTCTCTCTCTCTCTCTCTCTCCCATCTTCCACCTATCAGATTTACACTTCATCATCCAACATGGCCTTCACAGTGCCACCCACAACCCCTCCATAAAGGTTTCTCCATGTTGCTCTCCTCTTTCTTGCTTTCATCTCTTTCTTGATCCTTCTCTCCCTCTTTCCTCCTCCTCCTCTTCCTTCTCCTCTCCCACTCATCCTCCCTGCCGTCACTCTGTCTTCCACCCCCAACCTCCTGCAAAGCTTATCCATCCATTCTGCTCAAGTCTTCCTCCTCATCATCTTCCT
>NC_085879.1:22907965-22910465 GCF_034702125.1 Engraulis encrasicolus
CACACACACACACACACACACACACACACACACACACACACAGTAAACGGGGCATCGTCTAGCGGACATGTAAAAAGTATTGAACGCACACACACACACAGACACACATACATACACAGACACACACACAGACTCACACACACACACACAGACTCACACACGCACATGCACACACACACACACACACACACACACACACACACACACACACACACACACACACACACACAACTTGTAAAGGAGCATCGAGGCAGTTCATTGCAGTCTTGTCATTGGATCATTGACCACTAATGCATGTCATTTTGGAGCAGTAATGTGGCTGCTTAGGGCTCTGGTTTCATACGCCCTCCTCATGCCAACGTCCCATTGATTTCCTATGTTCTGTCCTTTGCACATACATGGACACATTGTGCAGACATACACACATGCATGGGCGTACACATGCACACACTCATGCTCACGCACACACTCGCACACATGCATGTATGTATACGCACACACAGACACACACACACACACACACACACACACACACACACACACACACACACACACACACACACACCAGTGACGTGCGGTCAGCTTTATGGCTGGTGAGGCAGTGACTTATCAATATTTGCCAAATACCTATAAGTTTCATATGTCGCTTTCTGAACATAAGGTAGGCCTACATATTAAAACATACTGCATTTAGAGAAAATGCTATTAGATATCTCTCTCTCTCACTCTCTCACACACACACACACACACACACACACACACACACACACACACACACACACACACAGGATTCAGTGGTCCAGACTCGGCGTTGGCGCAGGGGGCGTGGGTAAACAACGGTGGGGCAGTGCCATTTAACAAGTTTGAGTCAAGTTCACCATATAACTGGCGGCAGAGTCACGTTTAGTTCTACCTAGGCTACCTACTGCACAGGCTGCGCTACTAGGCCTGCTAGGCCTACTCCTCCTCCCTACACCAATATGTCTGTTAGAAAGGTGGACACCACATTCAGATCAGACGCGATATGTGTCCAGGATTATACTGTATTTTTATAGGCCGTCAAGATACAAGATACCTTGCAAGGCTCAGTGTTTTCTGGTCTTTGAAAGAGGGGACGCTGATAACCCCAAGCCACACGAGCATTTTGGACAAAAATGCTCTTATGGTGAATTTTGAGGTCTGCTTATCAGCGTTCCTTTCACTCCACCACTCGAAAATACAGATCCGATGCTTGCGTTGTAATAGGCTACCGCTTACACAGCAACAATTCACATTATGCATTCAACAACAGAATATCACCCCACCGGGATGATCCTTCTGGTAGCCTGTGAAATAGATAATGAAGCCAGACGTGGCCGTGATCATGGACAGCTACCACCTCCGGTAGAAAAGACTAGAGTAGACAGAAAATAGGCACGACATGGTGCGTCATTTGAGGACACTCCTCCTGAGAACAGTCAACTATCCCAGTGTTTCTCAACAGGGGTGCCGGGGCACCCTGGGGTGCCGCAGGCCCCCCTCAGGGGTGCCGCGGAAACGTGGCTGATAAATAAATTATGTACTATAATACATATTTGTCTAAATTGATAAGTTAATGCTAGTCAGTGGAATCTTTCATCTGCCATTTATGCACAAATAAGTAAATATACGTAGGCCCAGTCATCTGCAACTAGGACGTGTGACGTCTCCAAATGTGTTACTTTTCTAAGCTTGTGTGGTATCGGATGCGATGCCATGTTACAGCTTGTTGGTTTGGGGTGCCTTGAAATTTTTCATGAATTGAAAGGGTGCCTCGCCTAAAAAAAGGTTGAGAAACACTGAACTAGCCCACTCATCCACATCATACCACTGCGGACCCAAACTCAACCTAAATAGGCTAAACAATAGACAATCTCGAGGATGGACATTTCAAAGAAAGTCAGACGAGCCGAACCTCAAACTCAAAGCGTGTATTATACAGCGTTTGATTATTATCATTTTAAACTGCCTCGTTAGGATAGCAAGCAACGTTATCACTTGGGCATACTGGGACTGGCAAAGTGAACACACAGCCGCAAACCAAACCAAAATCCAGGAACCCACAACCCCTAGTTCGTTCTGTTGCCAACATCACTCGTGATGAATTATTCTTTGAGACATGTAGCCATTGCTATGTCATTCAAAACATTCTCACTAGTTGCAGGTTAAGATTACGCCTGAAATGCATATGTGAAACATAGCTACTGTAAAACCAATGCAACCGAACTATTTTTCAAACAACTCTTCCTTCATCTTGACAAAATCAAATAAAACTTAGACCCAAGTCAACGCCACGGCGGGCAAATGTAATAATCAAATTTCCTTACCTTGAAATGCTGTCTTGATTACAGGGCTTCTCGCAATAATATTCTCACGGTTTGACATATCCAACCCAGCTAGCAAACTGCTAACGTTGTTTTGCTTGTTGCCTCCCATTCCACATAGCCAGTCTTTTCGGTTGTACCACTCACTGTGAAATAAT
>NC_085879.1:22927965-22932965 GCF_034702125.1 Engraulis encrasicolus
TGAAAACAATATGGGGTGAACTTTAGAATCACTGGTTCAGTTCGGTCCGATGGTTACACACAGTAATAGGGTGACAAATATGATGAATTGCTTCTGCCTCCCTTGTTTACGCCTTAATTAATTGCCTGTAAAGGTCAATATACAAGCACAATGTTTTAAGCTGCACTATGAATATGTTTTCTGTATATTGAGATACCTAAGACATATAGTAAAATAGAGAGAATAGATCATTTTTCGCTTCTGATCATCCAGTTGGAACATTAGGAGACTTATCTTATTGTTGTTGCTTGGCAGCAAGTATGAAATGGATCTCCACCTTAAGTGGGTGAACCAGTATAGTTAATGACCTCATGTATATTTTATTTTATTTCATTTTATATTGTTATTTTAGATGTTCGCTGTGCTCTGCTTGTTTCTCATGAGTGTTCTGGTAATGTGGCATACCACTTCCCAGTGTATGTAGAACAGGTAGCCTAGAGTAGGATTAAATAATAAAGAGAAAGAGTGAGGTTTGCTTTTTTGGTCTTTTATTAGTTTATTCATTTTCATTCATTCATTCTTTGCACAAAAATAGACCTGAAGTGTGCGGATTGTTTTCTTTTTATACAGAATTTTTTACTGAATCCTGCACCTTCTAAACAGATGAGCGGTGGCACAACTTAAGTTATCATTAGTTTATTCATGACACGACAGTGAGAGATTTTGACAGGAAATGAGTGGTGAGAGAGGAGGGGTAAGGTTTGGCAAAGGACCCGGGCCAGAATCGAACCTGGGTCGCCGCCATAGCAGCCCAGTGCTCTACCGTTAGAGACACGATAGGGCCAGAGAGAGTAGAGAGAGAGAGGTTCCATTGGCCCATTGTTTCCGGGTTCTATTGTTGCAAGGGGGTTGGGGGAGGGGGGGGGGATCCCCCTTTAGGCAGACCTATGCAGACCTAAGGACTGTTCTATTCAATGCTAGGAGTATTATGACACGCGCCTTTAGGCAGACCGGAACCTGGTCATGTTAGGTGCCCATAGCAACCTATTATGTTGGCATATCTCTATATACTTAAAGAATCTCTGATAGGGCCATGAGAGATTTTTTTTTATACGCCAGTTTTGACATGATATCCCAACATTTCTAAATTAAAGCGTGAAGATAAAGTGAAAGATGTAAAAAGAAAGTGAAAGATGTAAGAAGTGAAACATGTAAATTATAAATACTTTTCAAATATAAATCATTTCCTCATCCTCTGAGAAGAGAATGCTGTTCCATTGTACCATATAATTTGACTTGATGTGTTTTGTATAAAAAATGGGTAACACTTTATTTTAGGGATACATCTATTAGCACTAATACACACAATGTCCCTGTATAAGTAACTTGTAAGGCATGTACAAAGCAAAATCAAACATTTGTTAGGCATGTACTCGCAAATGTCTTGTTCATGCACAATAAGGGATTTATTACCAATTTAACCTTAGTAAGGACCTAGTAGGCCTTAGTGTTTGCTTAGTACATGCCTTACAAGTTACTTATGCAGGCATTGTATGTATTAGTGCTAATAGATGTATCCCTAAAATAAAGTGTTACCGAAAAATGATTAATATTCTACAGGATTAGCAATGCATTACATTGTATGTAGTACATTTTCATCATCATAAGAAGTAAGACAGGGAACGATAAATGAAGAGTGGATTTTTTAATCTTGTTTGATGTCATTTGATCTCAGTGTATGATACATCTGAAAAGATAGCACATCATTGCATCATGACCAAGCGAATCTGTATGTCCTTCTGAAAAAAAATAAAAAATAGAAGACAACATGAAAAGCCATCACTGTCACATCCATGTTATTTTTGTCTTCTGATGAAAAGGTCAAAACAACAGGATAAAAAGCTAAATATACTGTATACACAGACACATACCCAAAACAAATGTAGCCAACACGAAAATAAACTAATGCAGACATCAAACTAAAAGAAACGTTTGTTGGAAAATAATCATGGGGAGAAACAAACTTATAGTCGCGTATAAGCGTATATACTTACATATCATCACACTAACGTAAGTACTGTAAGTACAACCATAAACATGAACATTAACATGAAGTATACTTAAAACAAACATGTAATTCATATATATATACGCAGCAACAAACTTATTCACAAAGATAGACATAAACCCATGCACAAAGCAGTCATAAAAACGTAAGCCTGGACATACTCAACCATGAGGATGAATAGGAAAATACTGTAAATACATCAGCTTTTTTCACAGACATATACTGTAGAAAATCCTCACCTCTGGGCACATTACACTACACATGATGCATAAACATGAACACAAAACAGTGTTAACGAGCCAAGGTCAAAGTGTACTTTGTCCAAAATCTATGTAACAGCCGTTAGCACAGATAGGATTGAAGGTGTTTTTGTTTTTTGTTTTTAACCAGACTCCAATATGCAATTAAAATAAATATGCTGATATAGACATTACTAATAATTACAAATGCATGCGCGTGCACACACACAAAGAGAGAGAGAGAGAGAGAGAGAGAGAGAGAGAGAGAGAGAGAGTATTAATTCTTGTTTTCATATGCTCTGTGGATTCATCTGCCTTGCATATTAGTTAGTGTACAGCTGCTCATTTCCCGATGCACCCTTGTGTCCGATGATAACACCACATAAAGGAAGCCGTGTCAGAGGTCGACCACTCCACATGCTAATGGCCTGTAATTGGTGCATCTTATTGATGTCATCGCTGATGGCCATTTGAGTGGCTGCTTTCGCGCTATGGAGAGTGGGGAGGACTACAGTCTGAAAACAGCACGAACTGTGGAGACAGCTGGCGTAATAAAAACAATATGTGTAGTGACTATACTTACAACCAGCATCTGCTGGTGATATACTATATGTTATATTATATTATATGATATGATATGATATGATATGATATGATATGATATGATATGATATGATATTATATTATATTATATTAGGTAACACTTCCAAATAAGGGGGCATAATTAACAGCAAAGTAGCTGTAACCTAATACTTAAGTAAGGGTTAATAATCATTACTTAACGCCGCATTAGACACATATTAATTGTTATTAATGCATATGTTGAACATAAGTTAGCAGTTACTTAACTATTAGATAACTATTACCTTGTGTTACTAAGTTAATAGCATATGATTTAACTAATAGATAAGTAAGGGTACAGTAATAGTTAAGTAGCTATTAGGTCATACTTAACTAAGGACCAAAAGTAACACTTACTTAATACAAAAGTAAGGCATAACTAATGAATAAATAATACCGAAATATTGTCTGTACATTGAGTTCCCATCATGCACTGCACTTCTTGGAGCTAATAGTCTCAGACATTAACTTAATTATCACAAAGGAATGGTTTAGTTTCGCTTCAAAACTATTACTCTTCATAATGTTCTGCATTTATTGTAGGGTTTTTACCCATAGGCGGCGCTACAGCAAGACTCTTGGGGAAGCTTTAAAAAAAAAAAAAAAAAAAAAAAACGGGGTGGGGGGGGGGGGGGTTTGCAGACGTCATCGGAGAAACTGTGGTGGTAGGAGGGTCTGGGGGCACTGTATCAGTCGCCACGCGAGGCCCTAACCGCGACTTTTGATATATTATCTGCATGACATTATATGATGTTGAAACAAAATGATGAACAAATAAAACGGAACATTTCCATGCGCAACTATGGGTCTTCATGCTCGTGCGCCAATGGAACTCTCAAAGGCGACAGGCACACACGCACGCACACACTGGAGGCAGGAGAGGAAGACGGCTATTTGCCAGATCATGGACTATTATCTCCCAAATATGTCTCGAGCAATCAAATCATACACCCGACTGTGCACACCTTTGTTTCTATTGACATTTTCATGCGCTAAGTCACTACCTCAGACCGGTATCAAAACTCGCAATCAAACTCGCAAAACTAATGACGAGGCAAAATGCGCACACACGGGGGGAAGACAGGAAAGCCAGCTGATTGACCATACCATGCCCAAAAATATCATGGGGCTCTCATATCCAACAGGCTGTCTTCAGATGTCAGTTTTGCAGCCCAAATAATGCAAATATGCTATAATTTTGAATTTCTAGTTGAAGTAGCTTGTAATGTAGTTCGCTACATTTCCAGATGTAACTATTATATTGGATGTAGCTTGTCTAGTGGAGCTAAATGTTAGCTTACTAGGTTCTACAAATAAGTAGCTTGCGCAGCCAGACACTGTTCTCGCTGCCTCGCACTGTACACTGTCCACTCCAGTCACACGCAGATGCCCAACAAACACAAGCGAATATAGTATACACACATCACATTACATATGGTAACTAAACCACCCTGGCAGGCCACCATGAATTCAGGAAAGGTGTGCATTTTTGAAAGTGGTGTTCGCTTGGTGACAGGATAGCACAGGTGTTTTGCTTTGTGATGGCTAGTTTAAAAATGGAAGACAGACAACTACATCGATAACAACATTGACAACAACATTACATTACATTACATTACATTACATTGCATTGCATTTGGCAGATGCTTTATAACCAAAGCGACTTTCAAAAGAGGACATAATCAAGCCAACATCACAAGCAAATACAAAGTGCACAGGAGATATACAGAACAACAAGTGCAGTTGCAGAGGGGTTAGTTTTTTTTTTTTAAAGAGTAAATAACGAGTACACACACACACACAAACTAAACTAAACTAAACATCATGTCAGGAGTCTGCCCTGGGGCAAGGCCAGTTCAAGCATTAGTCTAGTAGATTCTCTCGAAAGAGGAAGGTCTTTAGTTGTTTCTTGAAGGCTGCAAGAGATGTGCTTAGTCTTGCTGTCTCTGGGAGACCGTTCCACCACTTGGGTACCACAACGGAGAACAATCTTGACTGGGAGTAGCCTACCTAGTATTGCCACCAAATAGTAAACTTAGCGCTTCGGCGAGCACATCAAGGGGAAAAACAGATTTCCTACCTTATTCTGTCCT
>NC_085879.1:22950465-22952965 GCF_034702125.1 Engraulis encrasicolus
GTGTAATGTAAATGCCTGTGACATGAAGAATTTGTGCTCACCGGTATAGCTCTCGCACATACATGAACTGTACTCTGTCTCTCTTTCTCTTTTTCTCTTTCTCGTTATCTCTGCCTCTGTCCTTCTCTCTCTCTTTCTCTCTCTCTCGCTCGCTCTCTCTCTCTATTCATACAGTATATGTGGGTGTGAGTGCAAGCGTGTGTGTGTGTGTGCGTACGTTCTAATTCCTCTGCCTCCTCCTCTCTCTCTCTCTCTCTCTCTCTCTCTCTCTCTCTCTCTCTCTATCTCTCTCTCTCTCTGCCTCTCTCTCTCTCTCTCTCTCTCTCTCTCTCTCTCTCTCTCTCTCTCTCTCTCTCTCTCTCTCTCTGAGGCTGGGTGCTTGTGGCAGGTGTTGGGTGTTGTATAAATTACAGTGGTAATTTTCTAGTGCAGTGCTCTACCGCAGTACAGACGCTATAATGTACCTATATAGGGCTGTGCTGTGTGTATGTGTATGTGTGTGTGTGCGTGCGTGCGTGCGTGCGTGCGTGCGTGCGTGCGTGCGTGTATCTATTTACAACATGGTGACATAGATGTGGATGATTTATGGCCAAGCTCTTTTACTGTCAATGCCTGGACTTGTGTGTGTGTGTGTGTGTATGTGCATGTGTGTGTGCTTATGCTTGTGTGTGCTTGCTTGTGTGTGTGTGCGCGCGCATGTGCGCGTGTGTGTGCGCGCGCATGTGCGCGTGTGTGTGTGTGTGTGTGTGTGTGTGTGTGTGTGTGTGTGTGTGGTGCGGTGCATGGTGTTACCTAATGCAATGTATATTCAGGCCTTCAACTCTATTCATAATTTCACAGGCATTACACACATGAACACATGCCCATGTGAATGCACATATATACACACATGACTACACACAATACTATGCTAGTTTATCAAAGTGACACAGACATGCAAGCACACACACACACACACTCACACATGCATACATGCACGTGCACGAACACATGCACACACGCATGCACACATGGATGCACATACACACACACTCCCTCTGTCTCTCTCTCTCTCTTGCTCTCTCTATCGCTCTCTCTTTCTAACACACGCACACGCAAACACACACACACATGCACACACACACACACACACACACACACACACACACACACACACACACACACACACACACACGCACACGCAAACACACACACACATGCACACACACACTCATAAATGCAGGCTTTAAAGGTTATCTATAATGATATTGATTGCCAGTGCTCACGACAGTGGTGTAATGCAGGAGTGGCAGCTTGGCATTTCTCAGCTCTTTGTTCACAGCCTCAGCAATTCTCGACCGACCGATCACTCTCTCTCTTCTTCTCTGTTGTTGTCGTTGCCGTTGCCTCTTTGTCTTTCTCTGTGTCACCACCCGTCCCCCTCCCTCTCTCTTTCGACCAGTCAGTCTCTCTCTCTTCATCGCTCTTCATCTCTGTGTCTCCGTCACTGCCTTTCTCTGTCCCTTGCGCTGTCTGTCTGTATCTCTCTCTCTCTCTCTCTCTCTCTCTCTCTCTCTCTCTCTCTCTCTCTCTCTCTCTCTCTCAGTCTCTTTTTGTCACTGCGTTGCATGCGTGTGTGTATGTGTGTGTGTGTGTGTGTGTGTGTGTGTGTGTGTGTGTGTGTGTGTGTGTGTGTGTGTGTGTGTGTGTGTGTGTGTGTGTGTGTGTGTGTGTGTGTGTGTGTGTGTGTGTATGTGTGTGTGTGTGTGTGATATGTCATGAAATCAGCTACATGTTAGAGCACCTGAGGAGATGATGGTGCCATCAAGCCTGCTGCACGCACACACACACACACACACACACTCTCTCTCTCTCACACACACACACACACACACACACACATACACACACACACACACACACACACACACACACACACACACACACACACACACACACACACACACACACACACACACACACACACACACACACACACACACACACACACACACACACACACACTGCTTTTTTGTGAGTGGGTTTTGAGCTAATGTATTTCTGGGTTTTTTTGCATATACCTAGGTTGTGGTTACTGAAAGGCAGTTGCCATCCTGAAATCCGCAAATAAAGATGTATTCACAGTAGAGATGCACCAGATCCTGTTTTTTAGGATCCTGCCGGATACCGGATCCACTGCTTAAGATCCTGCCGAATCCGGAACCGGATACAGGATCCTACGAAAGGGTTGAAACACATAGCCAACTCACACATGTGGGCCCTTTTTATCACATTGGCTCAAACTATTTGGACTGAAAAGCCTCGGCTACCGGATCCTGGATCCTGGAACCGGATCAGGATCCTGTGAAAAACCCTATTATCCTGCCGGATCTGGAACCGGATCTTGGATCCTGTACATCTCTAATTCACAGACACACAGAAGACCACAGTATGCTGTCCCTCAGGCACCTTCACAAGGTTGATTAATTAAATAGTATCGACTAAATACATGCATTCTGCA
>NC_085879.1:22977965-23002965 GCF_034702125.1 Engraulis encrasicolus
GAAAACTCACAAGTTCACCTCAAGGACAGGAAGTGGGGCACCTTTACTTACCACTGACTACAGTTTTCTTGCGGTTTGCTCTCCCCTCTTCTGGAAGATTTTCACCAGGTCATCACAGCGGAGGTCCAGCTGGGAAAGAAACTTTAACTGCAGTGGCATAGTGGTAACGCGTCAACTCTGCATGGATCTGAAATGACAAAAAAAAAAGCCCAGAAGACAATATGTTAAAGGTGCACTGTGCAATATTTTAGTTGTTTATTTCCAGAATTCATGCTGCCCATTCACAAATGTTACCTTTTTCATGAATACTTGCCACCACCATATTCTAAGTATTCATTATGACTGGGAAAATTGCGCTTTTCATACATGAAAAGGGGGATCTGCGCCATTTTGAATTTCAGCTGCAAAACTTACTGTAGGCTAAACTAATAAATATTGGTTTGTAATTTAGTAAATATTCATGAAAAGATCAAATTTGGCAACATGCAGCACTATTTCAATGAGCAGCATAGTTGCAGTACCCATTCTGGCCACATCCTACACAGGAAACACTTAATATCATAATGTCATGGGTATCATTACAATACACAAGTCAGTACTTCCTACTGAGTAGAAACATTACCTCTCCAATATCCAACATTTCTGGCCAGCAGGACCTGAAGTCGGTGGCCATGGGCATGTCGCTGATGATCTCCTGCTGGTGCAACACAAATGTCTGTCAAACAATATGATCTTCATAAGCAAAACACATTCAACTTAATCATTTTCCTATCAATGCAAAATGGAGTGTTCAGGTTGATAACATTCTTTGTTTCCACATGCCCCCAGCCCGCCCCCCAGTCAGATGAAGGGAGAAATATGACATTAACATCACATTATGACATTACCAAACTACTGGTAGGCCTGCCTGCGTGCGTGCGTGCGTGCGTGCGTGCGTGTTGAGAAGAGCTGGGGATTGAAATGCCAAGTCATACCAGGTATAAATGCATTGATGAAAACTAACAAGTTCACCTCAAGGACAGGAAGTGGGGCACCTTTACTTACCACTGACT
The DNA here is from genome assembly GCF_034702125.1 of Engraulis encrasicolus. Classification (NCBI taxonomy): domain Eukaryota; kingdom Metazoa; phylum Chordata; class Actinopteri; order Clupeiformes; family Engraulidae; genus Engraulis; species Engraulis encrasicolus. The sequence continues at coordinate 22,979,018 of NC_085879.1, forward strand.
GCAGTTTTCTTGCGGTTTGCTCTCCCCTCTTCTGGAAGATTTTCACCAGGTCATCGCAATGGCGGTCCAGCTGGGAAAGAAACTTTAACTGCAGTGGCAGTGGTGACGCGTCAACTCTGCATGGATCTGAAATGACAAAAAAAAAAAAAACAGAAGACAGTATGTTAAAGGTGCACTGTGTAATATTTTAGTTGTTTATTTCCAGAATTCATGCTGCCCATTCACAAATGTTACCTTTTTCATGAACTAACCACCACCACCATATTCTAAGTATTCATTATGACTGGGATAATTGCACTTTTCATACATGAAAAGGGGGATCTGCTCTGTGGTCTGCCACTTTGAATTTCCTGATATAGACATTTTAAGCTGCAAAACTTACTGTACTTTGGCTAAACTAATAAATATTGGTTTATTATTGAGTAAATATTCATGAAAAGATCAAATTTCAATGAGCAGCATAGTTGCAGTACCAACTCTGGCCACATTCTACACAGGAAACACTTAATCATAATGTCATGGGTATCATACAATATACAAGCCAGTACTTCCTACTGGGTAGAAACATTACCTCTCCAATATCCAACATTTCTGGCCAGCAGGACTTGAAGTCGGTGGCCATGGGCATGTCGCTGATGATCTCCTGCTGGTGCAACACAAATGTCTGTCAAAAAACATGATCTTGATAAGCAAAACATATTCATTACTTAATCATTCTCCTATCAATGCAAAATTGAGTGTTCAGGTTGACAACATTCTTTGTTTAAACATGCCCTCAGCCCGCCCCCCCAGTCAGATGAATTGAGAAATATGACATTAACATCACATTATGACATTACCAAACTACCGGTAGGCTTACACACGTGTGTGTTGAGAAGGGCTGGGGATTGAAACGCCAAGTCATACCAGGTATAAATGCATTGAAGAAAACTAACAAGTTCACCTCAAGGACAGGAAGTGGGGCACCTTTACTTACCACTGAGTGCAGTTTTCTTGCGGTGTGCCCTCCCCTCTTCTGGAAGATTTTCACCAGGTCATCGCAGTGGAGGTCCAGCTGGGAAAGAAACTTTAACTGCAGTGGCATAGTGGTAACGAGTCAACTCTGCATGGATCTGAAATGACAAAAAAAGGCCAGAAGACAGTATGTTAAAGAACACTTAATGTCATGGGTATCATACAATATACAAGCCAGTACTTCCTACTGAGTAAAAACATTACCTCTCCAATATCCAACATTTCTGGCCAGCAGGACTTGAAGTCGGTGGCCATGGGCATGTTGCTGATAATCTCCTGCTGGTGCAAGTAACACAAATGTCTGTCATAGAACATGATCTTGATAAGCAAAACATATTCATTACATAATTATTTTCCTATCAATGCAAAATGGAGTGTTCAGGTTGACATTCAGTGTTTTGACCCCCCCCCCAACACACACACAGAAGAAGTACAGTTAAATAGTAAAGCAGGAGAGCCAGACTGCGTGGACCACTGCTGTCCCTTTAAGAGTCAAGAGGTTTTATGTTGTGGCAATCGCGTTCTACTAAGCAGTAACGGCAGTGCCACGAGACAGGATACAAGTACATGTTTAAAATAAGTTATATTGAAGCATTTCATGTATGCCTGGCCCAAAAAAACCTACCAAGACAACATGACTAAATAACTGATTACGTGAATACTAATGCTTACTTCCACCATTATGGAGAAATTCTATGAGGGAGTAAAACGGCAAGTTAGAGCTGATTACACGAAAGGGGGGTTGAACAGAAAATTAACAACTGCAGGAAGCCAGCGACTAAACAATAGGATAATATTACAAGCAATATGTTCTGGGGAAATCGCATAGCCTACGAAGCGTGAAGGCACCATGTATCATTCCATCAGTGGTTTAAGTACAGTGCATTATTCAGTCATCTCTATCACCGTGATATCACGGAATGATACAGGGTGCCATAACGCCACGTACAAACATGTGCCCATTTCCCCGTAGATATTTACAGCTCCTACCTAAACCGTCTCTGTTAGAGGCACCATACTTTTGAGGTGCGCGTGCGTTACAATCATGGTTCTGCAGTTCAGACACATATTCACTTAGTTTGACCAGGAGTACATTATTTATAACGGTGGGTAAGATATTTTACCATGGTGGGAACCCTGTAGCTAGCCCAGTCGATAGCTAATGTAACCGTCTTCACCCACACGAGAAGACGCGAGCTTCGCAGTTCTACCAGCCTTTTCTACACAGGGTCACGTCACACAGAGCTCCTCGAGGGTTTCGAGCCGTTCACTCGCTCCTCAGCATGCAACCAGAGGAACCAACACGACTGTTTAATGAAGTAATACTTCTCTGTCACAAAATACTACTACCCTCTATTAAAGTACCGATGTATTTCACTCTGAAGAGTGAGAAGGAAAAACTAGGGTCTCCACTTCGTCTAATGTGATTATTGATTAACTTAGACCACCACTGATTGCTAAACTAACTAACTGAAATAGTTTCGAAAATGTATTCACAGCCCTATCATCTACAAACATGGCAATTTCAATGTGGTGCGAATAACGACACGTTTATCACCAATGGAAGGATAATAAATATAAATAGTTGAATAAAAAACTTACTTTTGAATGGGGGTGACCTGTGGTGGACCTGCTACCAAGCAGCCAAGAGCGCGAAAGTCAAAATTGTCCGTTGATGTTGTTGGTCTTCTTCGCAGGGTCTCGTGTGAATGTCATTCATAACACTCTACTGCCACCAGCTTGTCAGGAGTAGCCTATTAGTAACGTTTTACATATCAAAATCATGTTCCAGTAACCTGATATAAATATGCACAACTCAAATACAAATGGCACATTTCAATCCAACATGATTTAAATGTGTTTAGTGACGGTATATGAAAAAAACATGTTAGATCAATGTCCTTCTTTTGGGCATATCCAAAGACCCCCTTGGATCGTTTTTTTCAGTGTATGTTTTAACCCTACTGTCACAAAGTTGTAACGGGTATGTCTTAATCTGTTACTTACAGCTCTCAGTAATATAGTAGCAATGTTGTTATGATGTTAGTTGAGTATTTTCAGCAAATAGTGAATAGGGCCGCCGGCCTGCGCTAACCCCATCCACACTAAGAGGCTACACACAACTATACAGCACTGTTATGACATTACAGAAAGCCTTTGGTAACCCTTCACAACTTTGTCATGACTATTGCGTTCATAACAAAGCTATTATTACTACAAGAGCTGTGTGGGTGTGGGTTAAATATGGCGTTTCTCTCGCTGTTGCAGTGTGTGATGGTAGCCTAATGAGTCTCCTGTGGTAAAGGCTGTGGATCACATCACACGTCTGCTGTGTTTGCCGCCTGGGTGTGCTTCACACAGAAATACACATAGCATACATACTGTGTTGCACACATGGTACATATACAGTACATTCACACATGCTGTTTATAACGGGCGCGCACGCGCACACGCACGCACGCACGCACGCACGCACGCGCACACGCACGCACACACTGTGGAACATACACGGCACATTCACACACATACACACTGTGGTGCACACACACACAACACATACATGGATGCACAGCAAATACACACAGCACACACATGCACACCATGCACGCACGCACGCAGGCAGGCATGCACACACACACACGTGCACACGCACACGCACACACACACACGGTTGGGGGACTGTGAGATTGCTGCTGATCTTTTCCTGGCACAGATACAGTGCATGCTGACATGTGTGCATTGCACTGCAGCGTGACAAAGTCACACCTACTAACAGTGTGCGCACAAAGCTGAATGCTTTGGCTATCTATTTTCACACGATTTACATTCCTGTTAATGTATTTGGCTGCAGTATTTCACATCAGTTGATATCTCTTCACCGTGTGTGTTTGTGACATGCACTGTATGTGTGACAGAGAAGAAGAGAGAGAGCGAGAGAGGAAAATTGTGTCTCTATCAATTGCATCTCAACTCCATTTTTTCTTGTCTTTTGTGTGTGTGTGTGTGTGTGTGTGTGTGTGTGTGTGTGTGTGTGTGTGCATGTGTGTGTGCATGTGCGTGTGCGTGTGTGTGTGTGTGTGCTCGTGTCTCCAGGACTGAGGAACTCCGCTATGCATGGCCACTAAGGCTCGTCGCATCCCCATGGCTTACCGCAAGAGGTCAGGAGCTCAGGGGGTCGCCGTGTCGACAGACCCGCCCCCAGCTCGCCCATGCTCCGCCCCTTACTCCCCGGAGGACCTTCCAGCTGAGGCAGCCCCCAGAAGCCCCTCCCACCAGGAAGAGGAGGAAGAGGAAGTAGCAGTGACCCAGCACAGCAACCAATCTTATCCCGACACCCAGGTGAGAGATCAGTACAGCAGTGTTTCTTAACTGGTGGGCCAGGACCCAAAAGAGGCTCACAGAGGGGTTGGTTGCGTAGATGTAGTCTAAAATGGTTGGATTTGTTGGATGTCGTGTATGTTTATGTGCTGCTAGACACCTATGTTACGTTATGTCACGTTTAGCAAACACCTTTATTCACTGGGACTTACAAAGAAGGACATACAGCAAACAGCCACTTACAATGTATGGGGACAATACACAAAAGTACACAAGTAGGGTCAGTTTGCACAGTAACAACAGTGAGCTAACACGTGTTGACATGTATACTTTATACTGTACACACATGTATACAGGGATGTGTTTTGCGATACATTGACGCACAATGCCCAAGCATAATGCTCCACAGAGACATTAGGGTTTCTAATGGACTCTACTGTGCTGTACTTAACTACTATTTTTTTTACACAGCACGCAGACCTGCCCGACAGTCGACCAGAAACACCAGTCACCCCAGAGCACACCCACGAACATGGACATGGGCACGGTCCCTGCAGCGGCCACCACCACCACCCCCATCATCACCACCACCACCACCACGACCACCAGCATGGAGGCGGTTGCCATGGACACTCCCATGGAGGAGGCGGTCACCATGTGGACAGTCTGGACGATGGAGACTCCAGCTCTGACTACGTCAACAACTCGTCGGATGAGGATGATGATGAGGAAGAGGAGGAGGACTATGATGAAGGTCTGCCGGAGGAGGATGAAGGGGTGACCTACTACATACGCTACTGCCCTGAGGATGACAGCTACCTGGAGGGCCCCGCAGAATACCCACAGCAACACCAGGTACTCCAGGGACTTAAGATCAGAGGGTTGCCGGTTCAAATCCCACCCTAGCTAACACCTTCATCCATGGCTGAAGTGCCCTTGAGCAAGGCACCTAACTCCAAATTGCTCCAGGGACTGTAACCAACACCCTGTACCTATAGTTCTGCCATTAAGACTCAGAGAGAGGAATTCGTATTTAACGATTTAATGTTAACGTAGTTGACAATGGAATTGGCATAAGTAGACAGAGAGAGGAATTCGTATTTAGCGATTGAATGTTAACGTAGTTGACAATGGAATTGGCATAAGTAGACAGTATTTGGCGGAGGTCCAATCATCAGCCCGGGTCTTGCGCTGGCAGATCCAGTAGAGCCTGCCGTAGCCGTGCAGCAGGAACTGGACCTTTAACCCCCCGGACAGGAAGACTGGACCCAACTGGTGGCGGTGGGGATGGAGGAGGAGATTTCGGACCGGCCATGCCTAAAGCCAGCAAGAAGGGAGAGTTAGACATGTCGCTATAAAGGAGATGGCAGCCGCTGATTGGCTCTGCGAAATGCACAGGTGATCTGAGTCTTCCTGGCAGAACTAACGCAGGCTACATTTCTGCCATTAAGACTCAGAGAGAGGAATTCGTATTTAACGATTTAATGTTAACGTAGTTGACAATGGAATTGGCATAAGTAGACAGAGAGAGGAATTCGTATTTAGCGATTGAATGTTAACGTAGTTGACAATGGAATTGGCATAAGTAGACAGTATTTGGCGGAGGTCCAATCATCAGCCCGGGTCTTGCGCTGGCGGATCCAGTAGAGCCTGCCGTAGCCGTGCAGCAGGAACTGGACCTTTAACCCCCAAAACTAAAGAGGGCATGCCGGATTTTAATACTGCCGATGGAGATTGAAATCCTGAGAAAATAACGCAACTTACCCCCAAAAGAGAGAACAAGGAGAAGAGGAGACGCATGACCCACCGTAGGCGACGACTGGAACCCACCTACAGCATATGAGGAGGACAAATAAATGAGACAAACATGAAACACTGCAAAACCATGGGCAGGAACAGGCAGGACCCTGCGGCCACATGAAGTGGACATGGAAATCCCCGACACCACCACCAGTGGTTGCAGCTTGGGCACTTATGCACTTTTATAGGGCGCCCTCACGGAGGGCAGTACATGAGACGCGAAGCAAGAGCCCTCAAAGAGAGTGGCACGCTTGTAATAACCTATAGCATGGGCCATTCGATTAGAATTTGCATGGGCCACATTTCGAAACCGTGAAATAAGATAACTGACGGCCGTAACTAACGTGTGGTAAAGACCGCTTGAGTACTTGTGAGTTGTAAAGTAGCACCCGATTGCAGTGTATAATGCTACAGCTGGGGCCACTTGAGCATGAGTGAGTAACGCACCAGCGAGGCGCGGGCTCCATTATGAGGAGCAATTACACGAATGCGCCACGCGGGGGCAGGAAAAGACTAAACGCACGGACGAACGGAGCAGAGAGAAATTGACGGACAAGGCAGACGGACGCTCTCACGAAGAGCAGTGCGTGATACTCTTAATCGGCGCAGCGTGCGCGTGCCTACGAAGGAAGCAGTGATTGTGCCTCGCGGGAGCAGTGAAATAGTAGGTAAACATAAACAGAAGGAAAATAATGGACAAAGGGAGACAGGCGCTCTCGCGGAGAGCAGTGCGTGATGAGCGCTAATCGGCGCAGCGTGCGCGTGCCTAGGAATGAGCATTGACTGTGTCTCACGTGGGCAGTGAAATAGTAGGCAAACATGCATACGAAACAGAAGGAAAATAACGGACGATGGCGGACAGACGCCCTCACGGAGAGCAGAGCGTGATGAACACTAATCGGCGCAGCGTGCGCGTGCCTACGAGGGAAGCAGTGATTGCGCCTCACGGGGGCAGTGAACACGAAACAGAAGGAAAATAAGGGACGAAGGCAGACAGACGTTCTCACGGAGAGCAGTGTGTGGTGAGCACTAATCTGCGCAGCGTGCACGTGTGAATGGTTACCGGGATGAGAGCCAACACCAACGTGTGTGAGGGAGGTTACCTTATCGACTGACCTAGCATATGAATCATGAGCGCCCTCTCGCAGAAGGTGACGGAATTGCACAGAGGCCCTCCCGGGGGCAGCCAACGAGGCAGAGAGCAGCACGATAGCAGTGAGAGAGCTGCACGATAGCAATGAGCGCAAGATATTATAAATTATAATATAAAACAGTTAACAGATAAGGACCAACAGGCAGACGGAACAGATGATGGGCAAGTGAAGCCTTGTTGAAGCTCCGAACCATTTAGGCACATCGCTTCAAAATTGGGTTAGTACTTAAAGCTTGAGTAACAGGGCCCCCTCCTGGTGAAAAGCCATGTTTGCAAATAAACGGGCTCAATTCGATAAGTTGAGATGTTGTGCCCTCATCATCTGCGACATGACCCCCCATTATTGGACTGAGCTCATACTTTTGCATGCTAACTTTCAGACGTTTGACATTTAGGCTACTGATGAGGCAGTTGAGGTAGACGACGTTGCAAAGGCTACGATGCCTCATTTATTTATTTATTCATTTAAAGGATTTATCCGGAGTTGGAACAAGTTTGCCTGATTTTTGCATGTTTGGGATGAAATACAGTCACTCTAGAGCAAAATCAAGGCAAAAGGATGCGTTTTGAGAAAGTTTGATAATATCACGTTAGCCTCGTTAGCCATATCAGCTATGCAATATGAAAGATGCGGGCATCGTTTTTCGGCGGTTACACACATTTCAAAAACACAACATTTTAAAGTCTTGCACAGCTCAAAACAACGTCACACTTACCTCGTAATATGTTGAGGGTATCCACACATAAACCAAAGTGTCCAAAGTCCTTCATGTATTCTTGAAAGGTCTGCAGAATGTGTTTTGTGAAGCTACTACCTTGAGAATATCTAAATTACGGTCAAGACAACTATTTGACACTAAAGCCCACAAAGTAGATTGCCGAGTGCGTCGCACCATCAGCTATGATTATTTCCATAGCGAGTAACCACAGCTGATGGTGCGACGCACTCGGCAATCTACTTGGTGGACTTTAGTGTCAAATAGTTGTCTTGACCGTAATTTAGATATTCTCAAGGTAGTAGCTTCACAAAACACATTCTGCAGACCTTTCAAGAATACATGAAGGACTTTGGACACTTTGGTTTATGTGTGGATACCCTCAACATATTACGAGGTAAGTGTGACGTTGTTTTGAGCTGTGCAAGACTTTAAAATGTTGTGTTTTTGATGTGTCCGCCGAAAAACGATGCCCGCATCTTTCATATTGCATAGCTGATATGGCTAACGAGGCTAACGTGATATTATCAAACTTTCTCAAAACGCATCCTTTTGCCTTGATTTTGCTCTAGAGTGACTGTATTTCATCCCAAACATGCAAAAATCAGGCAAACTTGTTCCAACTCCGGATAAATCCTTTAATTAGGCTATTTTTGGACGATCAGAATAAAGCGTTGTTGAACATAAATGTCTTCTTGTAGTGTTCATAACTTATGATGATGATGATGTCAAGGCCTACTTGTCTTATCGAGTGGGACTTACAGGCCTAATGACAGTCATTAAAATATCTATTCTCTCCACTGCAACCTGGTAGACGGCTCTGCAACAGGTCAAACACTTTTGTGCGCGCCTGCTGTTCGTGTGGCAGCGCGAAACGCTGCGGCTGCTTTCGGAAAACTGAACCAGTTTACTGATTCATACGAAATATATCGCGTGGTTCTTCCGTACTGAAGCGAACTTCGGAACAGTGGATTAATGGTTTTCGCTGTTGATGGTTTGGAACGCGTTCCGGCGCGCTTGAGCTGGACTGCCATCACTAGGACAGACGGACGGACGGACAGACAAACAAGAGGAGACGGACAGACATGAGCAAGCAGACGCTCACACGGGGAGCAGTACGAGAGAGGCGTGAAACGACGCAACGTGCGAGTGAACAGTTAACGGGGTGGGGACCAACGCCAATGTTTACGTGTGAGGAAGATTACCTTATTTACCGTCACGGAGTGAAGCTTAAGCTTTGGGACATCAGCAGGGTGAAAACGGGCGACCGCAGAGCGTTACGATGAGCGTGTGCAAGATGTCGAGGGTGATTCGTGAGGGTATCGTGAGTCAGGCGCGTTGGGCATGGATTTGGCTATGTCAAACCAAACTATGGGAGAGCTTGATCCCAGCCACGTGCATGAAATTGAAAGCCAAACGTCGTACGAATTGGAGGCGTATTGAAATTTCAGGTCTTGGAGTTAAAGACCGGAAACATGCACCTGTCGATGGGTGGTGAGGACTGAGAAGTGTTGGGTCGAGGAGAAAGGTAGTGCAGTATAAAGCATGAGGGCCGAAAGAGGCGTAGTGATGTGCAATAGTAACCATGACGCCAGTCCCGAGAGTGTCGGACTTAGATGTTCGAGAAATGTACGGAGAGGCCTAGTAGGGAGGGCCATTCAGAATAGCCAGACGAAGACGGGAATTAACTGAAGTGCAGGAACTGTAAAGTGCTAAAAGGAAGACGAGTTCAAAGAGAAAGCCGAGAGAACAATGGATAAACGGGACGCCTGGGTATGGACTTCACAGTAGGTATACCCTATGGGAGGAGAATAGAGATGAGTGAAAATTAGTTAGGGTAACCAGAGTCACTGTGCATGAAACCAAATGACATCCTGTAGGCCTTCTGAGGACATATTAAGGGAGCACCAGGCCTTTGAACCTGTGATAAATAAAGGAAATACATGACGGTAGGAAACGCACATGGGCAGCTATGGGCCCCAATGTGTGGACAGCATGACCATCTGAGCACCTGGGAAGGAAAGATAGAGTTTACAGTCAGCAACAATGACAGTTTGCCATAGCTAGGCAAGCATTCCTTTTCCTTGCCACGACTAGGCAATCGTTGTGGTTTGCTAACAGAACTGGCATGCAGCATATACACAGAAAGGAGAACGAGACAGCCACGAGATAACAAAGAACGGGTGAAATTAGCAGTGAGAACAAATTGCAACGGTTGATTCATGGTGCGGTAGAGGGCCTGGCGTGCCTACGAGAGCAGAGAGGTTAACGGGAACTTGTGCATGGTTCGAGGGTTGGATACTCGTATCGAAGTTCGTCAATTTGTAACGAGGCCTCCTACTTCAGATGGATGTCGCACCGTACAACGAGTAGTAACGGTCCTGCTTTGCACGTGAAAGAAAAAGCGATCATAAGTTATGCAATTGTAATAATTTGAAATGAAATGCACTTAGATAGGTGCGCCCCTAAAATGTAGACGAGCGTGTAGCTAGTTAAAACTTTGTACCGCATCTTGATCCCCCCAAAAGAATCCCGGGTCCATTTGCATGACAACAACTAAAAGTGAGCCACGGAAAACCATGCACGAAGCAGTGAAAAGCCGAGTCACACAGGTCTCCAGGCAGCGGCACAGTGTTGATTGAATTAACCTATGAGACGGCGGAAAGAGAGGGACAAATACTATACTATGCATCGGAGGTGGAAAGGGCTCCAGCTGCGAACGTGGATGCGATAATCCCGACAGCCGTGTACTCGGAACATGCAGCGTGCATTCGCCAGTAGTTAACCTAGAACGAAAGAACATGGCAATTATCAACGTATCGTTTTGATGTGTGGTTATTCACACTGAGTCCCGGCAATGGACAAAGCTAATTAGCATGCCAAACAGAGTGAGAGAAACGTCGGTGCTAGCATGCGAAATCACGGCACAAAGTCTCTGAATCATGAGCGAAAAGCGGTGCGTGCTACATTCACAACTACGAATATTTTAAGTCATTTACCTAGAAACCAGAGTACCCACATCAATAACCGCATAAATCCAGACCTCAAGTTATGCCAAAGTATTTTCAAGCATGAAACAACGAAGGCAGTTGACCAAGGCGGCAACGGCAAGGCCTAAATAGAAGGACTGAGGGTCATGTAGGCCTAACAACCGCGGTACAAAAGCAACAGTAAAACACGAAAGCACAAACATTAATATGAAATACGGTATAGCCAAACTAAAAGGTCAATGAATCAAAGTCAAGACAATAAATAGCCTAGAAATAACAAAGATATAGCCGGTTGGTTCACATCATTAATCAGGTAGGCTTAATGCCACTGCGCCAGCGAAGAACTCCACCAGCACTACTCCAAAAAACCCTGCACGTACGCGAGTGCGAAGCCAAATGATGCACAGCATGGGCAACGTCACCGGAAACAGATAAATAAACGGATTATGCAAAATGTAGCAGGTCGACAATTGAGCCACTCCCATAGAGATGACGAACCGATCCTTAGGAACGAGAACCTCGTGGGTGAATTGCATGACTAAAGTAGAGGCGAGAGCCGACTGTAGTAGGCTACACATAACACGCCGTAAAGCACAACACATTGCCACCACGCCACGAAGGCTACAGACGAATGCACGAACGATCAGTCAATGGACAACCAAATGAACCAGTTAGGAATATCTTAAGTCGGCAAGGGTCGCAACGCGACCAGTAACTCATTAAGGGGAGCACTCCACAAGTTAAACTAAGCGGTCAGAGAGGAGATAAAACAGCGGTAACGGGAAACGAGACATGAGAAGAAAGTAAACTGCATGACTATAAACTGAGAACCTATAGCAGCCTAGGTTGATGAAAGCAATACATTTTAAACGACGATGAGAGGCAAGCCTCGCTGACTTACGGCACATGTGATCACAAAAAGCACGCGCTGCCAACCTTACTGTCCCTGCGGGCGTCCGAATTAGATGTCGATGTGATAGTAGGACTAGAGCACACGGTGAAAGAGAGAAAAACGTAGCACCAGAGAAACCCCGAAATGTAATGAAGACGCCGAAGCCAGCTTCCTAGACATGGCGAGATCCTAAAACTGACTTAAAATAAAAAATAGCCTCGAGAAGAAGCGAAACGGCACGACAGCCTTCGATTAACAGCGTGAATGGAGTGATGAGAGATAATAATCATTGATGCTCCTGAAACGACGATAAAGGAAACATTTAACTGCAATAAACAACGTTTTGGCGCGCGCAGATTTCGGACCGGCCATGCCTAAAGCCAGCAAGAAGGGAGAGTTAGACATGTCGCTATAAAGGAGATGGCAGCCGCTGATTGGCTCTGCGAAATGCACAGGTGATCTGAGTCTTCCTGGCAGAACTAACGCAGGCTACATAACTATAAGTTGCTTTGAAGTTATGTATGTATGTATATCTGTATTTTGTGAATATGTTTTAGGATTTTTTTGGCCAATTATTTGATAGAAAAGTGAAGTACAGACAAGAATTGGGAGAGATAGGTGGGTTGGGAACTTGGCCAGATTTGAATTTCATTCATTTTAAAAGAAAAACGTTTGATGCATTTTCCATCTGCTGCCTTCTTATGCTTTTATTTTTATGAAGCACTCCACTGCACTCTATATGTGTATGAAGTCTATTTTACCTTTAATAGTAATCATGCATTGGTAGGCATATGATGAGGTCAAGGGGGCGTTGGGAGGCTTAAGATAAGGTGAAGGGGGCGATAGTTCGAAAAAAGGTGAGAAGCACTGCACACTGTAAAACCTTCCAAGCAAGATGCCCTGCTGCCTTGAGTTTGTAATTTAACTTAACTTGAGGCTCAACTCAACTTGAGGCTTTCTCAAGTTGAGTTAACTTACAAACTTAAGGCATCAGGACAACTTAATGTTTCATGTTTAACTGGCTGCAATGTTTTACAGTGCACTGCACAAATAAACTTGCCCTGCCAGGGTCCCAGCCACCACCACCCAGGGCCCCCGGTCCCCACACCTTCTCCTCCACCCCAGGCTGACACGGATGAGTGCCAGGAGGCCGTGGAGGCGTGGGTTGAGGAGGGCGAGGACGAGGAGGAGGAGGAGGTGCAGGTGGTGGGGATGGTGGAAGGAGAGCCGCACGATGACGAGGTGGTGCCGATGATAGGAGAAGGAGAGGAGGAGCAGGAGGAGGAGGAGGAACTGGAGGAGGAGGAGGTACTGTACATGATATTTCATTACTTTTTGTCCTGAGCCAGTTAGCAACTTAGTTGGTCGACAGTGCAAAATTGCAATGCAACCTACAAAATTACTGACATGCTTTGCAATGATGCTGTCATGAAGCATTGCCCCTGTCTTGCACTTTATAGTCTTTGGTCTACACATCGTGAGAAATGTAGCTCTAGATTACTTTGTATATGTTGTGCAAACACTGTCTCATCCAACTCGTCAATTTCTACTACCGATACCTACCACGTCACATGTTGTCACAAGGTTGCATAAACCTAGACCTTTCCCTAATCGTCAGTGAAGCTATGCTGCCACAAGGGGGCACCTTTGAGGTGCATGGCACTTTTTGACGCCAAAGGGCATACAGTACGTTAAAAATTGTCATCTGGTCAAAGGTCATCAGAAATTGACGAGTTGGGAGGATGCACTGTAGGTGAGTACATGAGAAGAAATTAGAGATGCACCGGATCCTCATTTTTAGGATCCTGCCGGATACCGGATCCACTGCTTAAGATCCTGCTGGATCCGGAACCGGATACCGGATCCTACGAAAGGGTTGAAGCACATAGCCAACTCGCACACGTGGGCCCTTTTTATTACGTTGGTTTCGACTTATTGGCTTACTGCCACACTGCCTTCAACGGCCGCTTCCAAAGAGCTTTCACTCCATGTAATGCAGTGATTGGGGTTGTGAAAGGCTGACTGAAAAGCCTAGGCTACGTAAAAAGTAGAGATGCCCCAGATCCTGATTTTTAGGCAACTGCCGGATACCGGATCCACTGCTTAAGATCCTTCTGTATCCGGATAGTCTGAAAAACCCGATTATCCTGCTGGATCCGGATCCGGATCTTGGATCCTGTACATCTCTAGAAGAAATTGACAATAAAGCTGACTTTGGATTTGTCATCAATGCTAATGATGGACACACAGCTTTTGCAATCTAGTTTTGATTCGTTTGTATGCCTAGTACGTACAGTACTACGATGACATTGACAAGGAGGTTGCCAGTGGGCAATGCATTGACAGTGGGCAGACGTGGACTAATGTGTGCAACCAATGGCCTACTTAATGGTTGGAGAGGTGGTCCTCAGATCAGAGTCGAGGGTTGCAGGTTCTAAACCCACCCTTACCTCTCCCTATGCCTCCAACCATGGCTGAAGTGCCCTTGAGCAATGCACCTAACTCCACATTGCTCCAGGGACTATAACCAAATACCCTGTAAATAACTGTAAGTCGCTTTGGATAAAAGCGTCAGCTAAGTGTAACGTAATGTGATGTATGTAATGTTATGGATGTAATGTAATGTGATATGGTGTAATGTGATGTGATGTAGATTGATAAGTAAAATAATAGTGTCAGCTAAGTGTGATGTAATGTATTGTAAGTTGATGAGTAAGATAAAAGTGTCAGCTACTGTAATTGTGATGTAAAGTAATGTAAGTTGATGAGTAAGATAAAAGTGTGATGTCAAGTAATGTAAGTTGATGAGTAAGATAAAAGTGTGATGTAATGTAATGTAAGTTGATAAGTAAGATAAAAGTGTGATGTCAAATAATGTAAGTTGATGAGTAAGATAAAAGTGTGATGTCAAGTAATGTAAGTTGCCTTTGCCTTTGTGTCTTTGAGGAGATCGTGGCGGAGGTGGTGGTCGGGGTGGTGGGGGATGCCCTTCGCTGCGAGGTGCTCCAGCAGGATGATGCAGAGGACCAGCAGATGTATGACGGCCGGCCTGAGCCCGTGCTGGACCACCTGCCCTCTCATCCACATCCGCATCCTCCCCAGCAACAGCAGCATCAGCAGCAGCAGCAGCAGCCTCCATCCATGCACCACCACCACAACACCTACAGCGCTGACCTGGAGGAAGAGACCGGTATTGCATTTATGTGTTTTGTTTGTTTTCTTACTTACTTTTGCTCACTGTAATGGTTAGGTATTTTAGCAGTAATTTAACAGAGTTTAGTTGTATTTATTTTTTAAGATATATTAATGGGCTTTTTGTGCATTCATTGAGGACAGGACAGCAGAGATTATGACAGGAAATTTGGGGAGTGAAAGATGGGGCAGGGCTGGGACACGACCCAGGCAAGACTTGAACCTGGGCCCCCATGGGCATGCAAGCACATATGTGGTGTGCTTAGGGCGCTTTGCCACATCGCTCCCCTTAAAAACAGACTTTAATTTATTGTAACTGATTTTGAGCTCTGCTTTTGTGCTTTCTTTTTATCCGTATCTTTTGTGAAGCACATTTAACTGGCTCTGTGTATGAAATGCGCTATAAAAACTGATTTAACTGATAAGAACATCTTTCAGCCTTTTATTTTTATCCTTTTATGTTTGACTATTTTGTTATTATTATTCCATCCAGGTGTATGTTTACGTCTTTATTTTGCATGAAGCACACTGACCTGCCTCTGTGTGCAGTATATTAAGCTGTACATATACAAATAATATTCATAATATACAGTATATTACATATTTGTATGTACGTATACAAATAATATTGTATATATACAAATACAAATAATCTTAAGCTGTACTTTATAAATAAACCTGGCTTGCTCTTGGGCAGCCATGGCCTAATAGTTATGGTGATGGGCTTTAGGCTACAGGGTTGCAGGTTCGAATCTCACCCTTTCCCATCCCTCACCTCCATCCATGGCTGAAGGGCCCTTGAGCAAGGCACCTAACCCCACATTGCACCAGGGCAGGGAATGTAACCAATCCCCTGGCAATAAATAAGTCAGTTTGGATTAAAGTGTCAGCCAAGTGTAATGCAATGTAATGTACAGGGGTTGGACAAAATAACTGAGACACCTGTCATTTTAGTGTCATTTAGTTCCTCTTGTGTCCACAGTTAATCCTGTTGGATGTGGTTCATCTTTCTTGGTGGTATGCAGACATTACCTTGGATACTGTGGCTCTTGATAAATCACAAAGACTTGCTGTCTTGGTCAAAGATGCAACAGTTATACACGTAGCCTACCAAGAATTTCTCCTTTTTGAACTCTGACATCATGTCACCCATAATGTTGCGTGCATTGCGAAAAAACTGAGCAAAACTGTGCTCATACCCTGCTAATTGAACCTTCACACTTCACTTGACTGGTGCAATGTGCCATTAATGAAGATTGTCCAACAGGCTGGTCCACTTGAGCCATGAAACTTCCCACATTAAAATGACAGGTGTCTCAGTTATTTTGTCTAACCCCTGTAATTCTCTTGCCTTTCGTTATCACAGGCCAGCAGGTGCTGCAGGACGAGGCGGAGGACAGTGAGGAGGCCTACCTACCCAATGATGACGAGGATGCAGAGGATGAAGAGGAAGAAGAAGAGGAGGATGAGGAGGAGGAAGAGGAGGAGGAGCAGGTGTGTGTGAATGTGAGATGAATGTGAACGTGTGATGTGCATGTGTGAATGTCATTTTGAATGTGTACAGTGTATGTGTGAATAGTGACAATAAATGAAGGGTTTCGAAAACGATTTTTTATCCATTTTGTAGAATGTTGGGAAATTGACATTGTTGTATTGGGCATTCCATTGCATTGCAAAATGCATGTTATGTAGGTTTAAAAAGTAAGAATTCACACATAGGTGATAGGACTTCTGAACAGTCATTTCCAATAATAAAATAAAGTCATAAAATGGTGGATACACCGTTTTGCAGGGAAACCCTTCAAATATATGCCCCTCAAGACTGTATTCCTATTCTATTCTATTGTGTTGTATTGTAGGTGGTGCAGGAGGGTGAGAAGAGAGACAGGATGAGGGCAAGGAGGGATGTGGGCCGGGCGTACGTCGTCAGCAGCGGAGGAGGAGGAGGTGGAGGAGGAGGTGAATACTACGGTGCCCCGGAGGACAACGGGAACTCAGTTTCCCAATATCGGGGCGGTGGCGCACCACCATCACCAGCACAACAAGTGACGGAGACTGGTGATGTGGGGGTGGTGTCCGCGGTCACTAACGTGGGCATGGGCACCGTGGTGGAGCCAGGTGCTGGAGAGGAGACGGAGGAGGACATCGACCAGATCGTGGCCGAGATCAAGATGAGCATGAGCATGTGCAGCCTGAGCAGCGGCAGTGCCAGCGCCACCGACCAGAGCCCCGAAGACCTGCCCCAGGACCCCCCCTGCAACGGCCCCTACGTGCCCCAAAACGAGGCGCAGGGCCGGGGAGGCAAGCCTCCTCCCACCACCTCCTACCCCCAGGCTCCACACCGTCACGACGGGAGGCCCAAGTCGCTGAACATCCCCACAGCCCGCCACTCCCACTCCCAGCAGCAGCAGCAGCAGGAGACCGGGGGGCAGAGGGGCTACAAGACGCAACAGCGCACCCAGGAGGACAGGCAGAGATGGGCACAGGAGCAGGTGAGTGGGCTGGGGGTACAAGGTTGGGGCAGTCATGGGTAGGCAGTCATACCTGAGGGTTGCCGGTTCGATTCCCGACCCGTCAGGTTGGTGAGGGAAGTAATGTAGCCCCATAATGCATGTCGTACATCCTGTGGCACGCTGCAATTGTCATGGTTAACTACCATAGTACTACACTACAATGACATAACCAGAGATTCTTTAAGTATATAGAGATATGCCAATGTAATAGGTTGCTATGGGCACCTAACATGAACAGGTTCCGGTCTGCCTAGAAGGGCGTGTCATAATACTCCTAGCACTGAATAGAACAGTCCTTAGGTCTGCCTAAAGAGGGATTTCCCCCCCTCCCCCTTCCAATTGTAGAACCCGGAAACAATGGGCCAATGGAACCTCTCTCTTATCTACTCTCTCTGGCATAACACAGGGCCTTTAGTAATGCATTACGACTTGGTCATTGCCATTCTGGTAACAGCAACTATATACACGTAACTATAGAGTGTCTTAGCGGGTTAAGTGCTGACCAGTGCTGTCCCCCGTCCCTCTCCATGACTGAGGTAGCGTGAGAATGGTACTGTCCCACTTCACTGCTCCCTTGGGGAGCTGATTTGGGTGAGGCATATACCGTATGACAATCAGAGTTTCCCAGGTGAGCTTTAGTGTCGGAAGTGGCACGTCAGTAAAGTTGACGGACAGATTTTTTATCCAATCACACGCAAGAATTTTTCATGAGGAGCATCATTTGAAAATGTGTCGGTTGTGGTGGAACACCCAGATGGTATTGTGTAGACAAAGGCGAAACATGCCATTTGGCAAGAGTGATGATGATGATGATGATGATGATTTATTTCCGATGTTAAAAGTGAGAATCGACAAACTTTAAGGAAAAACAAAAGAAAGTAATACCAAAAAAGGGGGAAAGAAACCAACTTTAACCCCACCTAGTACATCTGAAAAGGAGTGGGATGAAGCACTTGCTTTTTATACTCCCACCCCTGTAAGGTCAGGTTATTGATTATAGAGCAGTTGGTGTGATCTGTTCTGCCCCTGCATTGTCCATTGTCCTTTGTAATGGCTGCAGTCTTTAGGGTATGCAAAGAAGTTAGCAGGCTAGCTAGGTTAAGTCGGAGTCAGGGGTACAACAGCTTATAAAATAACCTAGAGTCCTCATATCCTCCTTTAAATACTGCCAGCAGCATATCAATTAGCAAGTTCACTTAGCCTGGTTTATCACTTAACCATGTTCGTGGTAGGGACCCCCCTCCCCTACAGTGTTGTCACTACAGATGTCATTATGTCAAATAAATGAATTATGTGAATGAAAAAAAATCATTAAGTGAAGAAAAATAACACATATAATTAGTTTTGATGAGAACCATTTAAATGCCTGTCAAAATAACAAGAGTCATTATTCAAAAGCTCATTTATTTAATCCGTGAAGGGTTCATAATGAACATTATTCATTATTTTTTCGCAACATTATTTGCCCCACTCTCTCTCTCTCTCTCTCTCTCTCTCTCTCTCTCTCTCTCTCTCTCTCTCTCTCTCTATCTCTCTCTCTCTCTCTCATCCTCTCTCTCTCTCTGTGTGTGTGTGTGTGTGTGTGTGTGTGTGTGTGTGCGTGCGTGTGTGTGTGTGTGTGTGTGTGTGTGTGTGCGTGCGTGCGTGCGCTATGTACTTACTGTAGGAGAGGCAAAGATTAAAACTGCAGTTCATTTAGTTCACTCTCTTGGTCTCGGGTATCATGTACTTATTGTGTGTACTGTACTTGGATGAACCCGCTATTGCCACACCAGCATTAGAGGAAGTCTATACTCTCACACACACACACACACACACACACACACACACACACACACACACACACACACACACACACACACACACACACACACACGCGCGCACGCACACAGACACAGATAGACAGACAGACAGACACAGACACACACATCAAAAAATGCTCAAATATACAGTATACCCACTTCAAAAAGTAGACTACACCACTGGAGCCATCATCACAGTCCAAAGCATTCATAGGCCTACTAGGTTAGGCTACATCACGCTACTGTTCCATGCAAATGTGCACTCCACTGTCATTTTGACACTTTGAAATTGAAATATCGTTTAAGGAAGACAGGATGAGCATGGGCACAAAGTTTTGAGTGTGGGGATTTTTAGAAGAGTAGGCTTACAAAATATAGTATAGTAGCCTATAGCTTACAAAAAAGTCTGTCTACATTGTGCAATAAACCCACCATGCAGCAAATAAGCCAAACCTAGCTACTTCAAAGCACAACCATAAGTCAACAAAATGTATAACCAAACGGTGTAGGCCTACCTTAAAAACGCTGTCTTCGTCGCAGCAAATGTCTTTGTTTCTTGCAATCACTCTACTTTAATCCACAGCTTAGCCTACACACCCAGCACTGGTCACATCAGAATCTTGTGTGGTAATTATTTTGTTCCATTTCTTCAGACATAGGCTACATCCTAAATGTACCACATATAAATATATGTATGATAATAATATTATTTCGACTATAAGGAGATATACTGGTAGGTCTAACAAATCAAAACAAAACCCATTGCTTCTGTTAGGTGCAGTTCTCTTCCTTACCACTTGGTGGAGTCTGTTCGTAACCCAAGTCAATAACCACAGAGCAAGTGAATCTGGACTGGAAAGACTGTAAACTGTAACAGTCGTGTGGAAATCGGAAAATAAATCATAATTTATTGATATTTCCATCCTTTGGTAACCAATATACATATCACAGGTTCTTCAAATACTGAAAACGAAACTGTGTTACTAAGATCTTGTAAACTTCCGCGATCTACGGTGTATGAAGATTATCAGTAGAGAAGGGGTGTGGCCAATTTACTGTTTGACACCGTCAGTGAGGTATTGCCGTCTGGTATACGGTATAAATACTGGCTAGTCAGCTGAAGTCAAGAGAAGGAAGAGGAAAGTGGGAAATCAGTACTTGCAAGTGCAATTTTCAAAGCTACAGGGCCGGTTAAAAACGCAGAGCGGCGGCATTATTACATTTTACGGCCGCGGCCCACCGGGACAAGTCCCCGATCTCCCGACGGCCACTCCGCGCCTGCACACACACACACACACACACACACACATTTACTTTACTCAATGTAGCTGGGCCACATCCGTGGTTCCTTGTGGAGTGTGCTGGCAGACAGGCTCGTCAGTTTAATTGCCTGCATAATAGATGTCTTGGGCTCTCTCTCCCATCCGGAGAAAATACAAGGATCTCATGCGAAGAGGTTTATATTTATATACAAAAAAACAGCGATATTTGTCTTTGAGAAGTTTTCTTTTTTGGTGTTCTGCATGTTCGTCTTGTCTGCAAGTATTATACATGAAGCAGAAACACTCAAGGAGAAACATTCACCACAGAAAGAGAAAGGTGTTTGAACTAAGAGCAGAAACAGACATAAGGAGTCTCTGCTGCAATTCCACCATGAATAATTGGCAAATTTAATGACGCGAGATGAGAGGGAAGTTTTATTAGGTGTCAGATTTTACAGTAAGGCTTATGAATCATCCGGCACGACTATAGCTTCTCTGCCTGCTGGAGAACTGCTGTGCGCCGGCTTATTAGATCAAATAGAAGCTGGGTATAGTGATGTCTTCAAAAGCATTCATAGTGATTTAGGGTTTTTTTTTCTTCTTCTCCAGCCTAACAAATCCGAGGGAGTTTTGCTCTGTTTGATGATGGCAGTGTTCCAAAATTGTCTTCCCTTAGTAAGAAGTTCAGACGAGTTTTGAGAATCACATCACAAAATGCATTGATGATGTTACAGAAATAAAACGCATCACCACCAGAGCCAACCAGAAGCCATGGTTTTCACAGAGAGACGTTCACAGACTGCTGAGGGCCAAGACAAAGCCTTGCAGAGTCAGGAGACTAGCTGGGCTAAAAGCAGCAAGACACACCTTCCCCAGGGCATCAGGAAACAAAAAATGAATACCCGGATACAAATAACAACACACTTCACAGACAGCAGAGATGCCACGAGAGCCTGTTGCAGGCGACGGCCATCACGCCTACTAATCCCCGCACCACGAAGCTGTGACAACAACAACTCTCTTCTAAGACGACCTGCACAGTTTTCTTGCCCCGTTTTGGAAGCAAACAAAATTGCACTCATTGCCACATAAAACTCCCCCTCCCCCCCATGATCAACCCCTGTACCTGTCCTCTGCCATGTGAGAGGACACTGGCCACCATCAACCCACCGCAAAGCAGCTGGCCCAGACAACAACCTTCCTATTGTTGAGGATTTTGCAGAAGAAGCGAGGATGGCTCTCACATCATCTTAACATTCTCTCTGGAGCAAGCATCATCCCATCACTTTGTCAAAGCTGCTTACCATCATACCCGTGCCGAAGACTCAGCACCATCAGGCTTCAATGACTAACCTTCCTGTAGCACTGAACGCCCATAATCATGAAGTGGGGGGGGGGGGGCCGCAGGGGGGGGGGGGGCGGGGGAGAGAGGGGGGGGGGGGGGGGGGGGGGGGGAGTGGGGGGGGGGGGGGGCGCGGGAGGGGGGGGGGGGGGGGGGGGGGGGGGGGGGAGGGGGGGGGGGGGGGGGGGGGGGGGGGGGGGGGGGGGGGGGGGGGGGGGGGGGGGGGGTGGGGGCGGGGGGGGGGGGGGGGGGGGGGGGGGGCGGGGGGGGGGGGGGGGGGGGGGGGGGGGGGGGGGGGGGGGGGGGGAGGGGGGGGGGGGGGGGGGGCTTCGAACGGCTAGTCCGGGTACAGCTCAAGCCACCCGACCCCCCCCTGGACCCCTAACCATTCGCGCCACCGAGCCAGCGATCCAAGAAGGATGCCAAGCTGCTCTGCCTCCACCAGCCCTCACCCACTTGGAAATAAAGACTCATATGTGAGAATCCTGTCATCTGACTCAGCTCAAGCATTCCATACCATAATACCGACAACAACTCCCAGCGAAACGGACAAACTAGGGGCTCACCTCCTCGCAACTGGCTGCTGGACTTCTGATGCAGAGACCCGAAGCGTACGGGTAGGGAAAATAACACCTCAAGCACCCTGACCCTGAGCACGGGGCGCCGCAAGGTTGTGTTTCTCAGCCCCCTGCTGTCCGCTGCTGCACATGACTGCACACGACCCCAGCACTACCATCTATGAAGTTTGCAGGATGATACACACTGGTGGGCCTCATCACTAAGGGCGTGACCCACTACGAGAAGAGTACCTGCTGGCCAGATGTGCAAAGACAACAACCTCCTGCTGAATGGCACAAGACCCAAGGAATTGTTGTCACTTTCAGAGGGGCCCAAAACACTATTGCCACCACTGACGCATCGACGGTGATTCTGTGTAGAAGATTGTAGCAGCACAAGAGTTCCTTGGAGTGCACATCATCGACGCACTCTCATTGGACCCCCACTACATCACTTGGGGGCGAAGAAGGCCCATCACGTCCTCTTCTTGCGCAAACTAAGAAGGCAGTGCTACACCCTCCATCATTACAACATTCTACAGAGGAACATAGAGGAGCGTCTGTAGTCCCTGTCTCCAGTGTGGTGGTGGAAAGCTGCACAGGAGAAAACAGGAAGACCTCCAGCGTTTGTGAACCAGCGAAGAGTCAGTTGGAGTACCACTGCGCCTCCCTGCGGACTTTACAACCGCACGCCTCACACTAAAAGCCACTGATGACACAGAGACACAATCACCCTGCACACAACTGTTTCAGCCTCCTGCACGCTCTGGAAAATAGGTACAGGCCTCCGTTCCCGTACCACCAGCTTCATAGCAGCACGATGCATCAAGCAAGCAAGATACTGACACGTCACCCCCTCTCCCTTCAGCTGTCAGCCTCTAGCCCGCCGAGGCACTGACAACGCTCCCCCCACCCCCCCCCCCTCATCCCCACCACCATATCTGCGACGGAACATTCCACCTGCACTACTACATCTGTGGACTGAACTTTCAACCTGCACTAACCTCAAACATACACATGCACACCCACCACACACACCCACACCACACCCACACCCACACACACACACACCACACACACACACCACACCACCACACCCACAAGCACCTGCACTTTCGCACTAAACCCAACATACCCACTGACACCAACTCATACTCACACACCACAACCACACACACACACACACACACCATACACAGACACAGACACGACACACACCGGCACTTCCACCTGCACTAAACACACACACTACACCACACACACACACCACACACACACCACACACACAACACACACACACGACGCACACCAAACCATACAAACACACACACACACATACTCTGCTGGTTGTATTTAATAAAACCTTTATTTTAATTTATTTTTTCTTCAAATGCTAC
>NC_085879.1:23007965-23010465 GCF_034702125.1 Engraulis encrasicolus
TGTGCACATCAGGATAAAATTTGATTGATTTATCAAGCTCCACTTTAGAATACACGTATATGGTGGCCAAAGTTTTAGACAAAATTACCTTACATGTTTTTTGCATAGACAGTAGATACTGTATGCTTAATTTTTATCCAAAGCGATGCCCTATTATTCACTGTATGTATACTCCCTACAGATATGTGTGTATGTGGGGTTATTAGGTGCCTTGCTCAAGGGGACGGCAGCAGCAATGGATGGTGATATGGGATTTGATCCTGCAAAGTTCTGACCACAAGACCAACTCGCTATCCATTAGGCCTGGCCATGGCTGCCCCTATTGAATGTAATTTAATGTAGGCCTACTGTATGTAAAATGTAATGTGATTTCTGGGAGCAGAGTGTCTATCAGTTCCAGTCTGCATGAATAGGTGTATTGCTGCTTGGCAGCAGCAGCCACTGGTGCACTCAGTGCATGCCAAAAATGAACTCAGTGCACCCAAGTTTGCAATTTGAATGCTAAATGGACAAGGGGATTCGGAAGTAGTACTGTAAGTACAAACTTAAAATCCATAATGAAAGCAATGAAATGAAACAATGCATGTTTATGGCTTATGGGTATAGTAGATCAGATTATTAGAGAGATTACTAGAGAGATTATTACTGCATTAGTAACAAAGGAAATTTGGGGAATTAAGTTAAAGAGTGTGTCTGTGCACTGTATAAAGCTGTATTAGAGACCACCCATCCACCGCGTGATCATGATTCCTGGAAGTGCTTCCTTATGAAGCATCTCTGCCAAATGTACCGTCTTTGGTCTTGGGTTCTAAAAGCAACATTCTCATTGTGGTTGCCAGGTGACCAATGGGGCAGAACAGCCCAGGAAGCAGCAGCGTTCCGACCTCAACGTTCCCCTGGAAAACAACAATGTTCCTGAGGTAGGTTCCTCTCAATAACTGCATAATGCTTCCTCCAGTACGAGTGGTGAGTAAAATAGTCCTTCACAGCAGAAAGGATCAAGTTTCGCCTGAGAAAACATCTTTTTTTAAACGTTTGTACCCCTTTTCATTTTGAAGAGCAGCTTTTAATCACATTATGAATTCATGATATGATGAAATAGATTAAGGCTTATAACAGTCACCCCCGCCCCTACTTTTTTGTTTTATCGAGCATCAAAACAGTGTCAAAAGTTTCCGTTTTGTGTTAGGTAACTTTTTAAATCACGTATATTAAGTCCCGCAGGCCAAGTTCTTCCTGGTAGATTTTCAGTGCCACATTAAAACTACAAAGCCAAGATGTGCCTCCGTGACTCCCCTGTTTGAAAGGTTCTGTCTGAGAGTGATCCACTTTAATCAGTTTATAATGAAGAAATATCAGTATAATAGTGTGTGTGTGTGTGTGTGTGTGTGTGTGTGTGTGTGTGTGTGTGTGTGTGTGTGTGTGTGTGTGTGTGTGTGTGTGTGTGTGTGTGTGTGTGTGTGTGTGTGTGTGTGTGTGTGTGTGTGTGTGGGTGTGTGCGGGTGTGTGTGTGTGAGAGAGATACTAAGACAATTTTGTGTTTTGCTTTGATCCTCTTTGGAAGATATGAGAGAGAGAGAGAGAGAGAGAGAGAGAGAGAGAGAGAGAGAGAGAGAGAGAGAGTGTGAGAGAGAGAGAGAGAGAGAGAGAGAGAGAGAGAGAGAGAGAGAGAGAGAGAGAGAGAGAGAGAGAGTGCGCGTGTGAGATTGAGTGAGAGAGAGAGAGTGAAAGAGAGAGTGAGAGAGAGAGAGTGAGAGACACAGACAGAGACAAAGACAGTCAGAGACAGACAGAGTGGGTGCACGTTGCACACATGTACTGTTATGAGATGACAAGCTCTGAAGACTCTCTGGAGTAGGTAAAAAGCCTTTCAGACTCCTGAGCGATGCACACAGTACAGTAGTCCTGCTGTGCTGCCTTCAGCTGTCTGTTACTGTAACTGAACAGCTCCTCCAGACTCCCCATCAGCAATGCACTGGCAAGTCTACTTCTCCTCTTCCAGCTTCCTGTCTGCCACTCCCATCAACACTTTCCCCCAACCCCCGCACATCCTTCACAAGCCTGTGCTCTCGTATAAACCCTCCATCCACAAGCCTGTGCTCTCGGCTAACTCCCACCCCCCTCCATCCACAAGCCTGTGCTCTCGGCTAACCCCCTCCTCCTCCATCCCTCCATCCACAAGCCTGTCCATCCACAAGCCTGTGCTCTCGGCTACCCCCCCCCCCCCCTCCATCCACAAGCCTGTGCTCTCGGCTAACTCCCACCCCCCTCCATCCACAAGCCTGTGCTCTCGGCTAACCCCCACCCCCCCTCCATCCACAAGCCTGAGTTCTCGGCTACCCCCCTCCTCCTCCATCCACAAGCCTGTGCTCTCGGCTAACCCCCACCCCCCTCCATCCACAAGCCTGTGCTCTCGGCTAACCCCCACCCCCCCTCCATCCACAAGCCTGTGCTCTCGGCTAACCCCCCCCCCCCCCCTCCACAAGCCTGTGCTCTCGGC
>NC_085879.1:23015465-23022965 GCF_034702125.1 Engraulis encrasicolus
GTGTGTGTGTGTGTGTGTGTGTGTGTGTGTGTGTGTGTGCACGTGCGTGCGTGAGTGCGTGCGTGTGTTTCTGTGTGCGTGCGTGTTTCCATCACTGTGGTGGTTAAGTGATTGGTCTGGCTGCCCTTGATGCTGATATATGGCCATATAGTGAGCTACTGCATTTCTTTATTTTCTGAACTATTTGATCAAAAAGCCCCAGAAGTTTTGATTGCTGCACCTACGTATTTGACTGATGGGTGTTTTCCTGAACTTTAGAAGTTTAGAGTCTTTTCAGCTTGATCACTCTCTTTTTCTTTCGTTTTTTTTCCGACTTCCTCTTTTTTTCTCCTTCATCTTAATTTATTGCTCTGTGTTTCTTGCTGTTCTTTAACGTTTCCTCCTAATACAAAGATTAATAATCACAGTTGGTATCTGATCTTCTATCTGCACACTACCACACTGTCTTTCTCAATAGTGGTTCTACCCATTTGGGGGCCACAGGCAAATTATAGACATGGGGCCCTTTTGATTTACTTTCGCTGGTATTTAACACAGCAGGGCTGACTGGGGGGGGGGGGGGGGGGGCACAAATTTGGCACTAGGCAACTGGTATAATCGTCTCTGATTTGTCTCCTTCATATCGCTTTCCTTCTTGTATTCCCTTTTCATTTTCCATTTCAGTCTTCTTCCCCAAATGTCTGTCTCTGAGTCACTTTTCCATCCTTCCCTCACCATTTTAATTTCTCTCTCTCTCTCTCTCTCTCTCTCTCTCTCTCTCTCTCTCTCTCTCTCTCTCTCTCTCTCTCTCTCTCTCTCTCTCTCTCTCCATTTCTGTCTTTCTCTCCCACACCGCCTCTAAGTCTCTCGTACAAACTGTGATGTATTATTTTTGATAGCACTGTCTTAATTTATTGACATCAGTTCAATGAAGGACCTTTTAAACCCCTTGCCTCACGCTCTCTGCGTCTGTCTCTGTCTCTGTCTCTGTCTCTGTCTCTCTCTCTCTCTCTCTCTCTCTCTCTCTCTCTCTCTCTCTCTCTCTCTCTCTTCTCTCATTCCCCTTTCCTCTCCTCTCCTCCTGTAGTCCCAGGTCCGTGTGAGCCAGAGGACTTGATCGATGGGATCATCTTTGCTGCTAACTACCTGGGCTCCACTCAGCTGCTGTCAGAGCGTAACCCCTCCAAGAACATACGCATGATGCAGGCACAGGAGGCAGTCAGCAGGGTCAAGGTAACCAGGCACACACACACACACACACACACACACACACACACACACACACACACACACACACACACACACACACACACACACACACACACACACACACACACACACACACACACACACACACACACAGACACACACACACACACACACACACACACACACACACACACACACACACACACACACACACACACACACACATATGCATGTGCGGATATACACACCAAGGGTGCCGTAACGAGTTTTAAAGTGGTGGTGCATTTTTTTTCTCTTCATTCTTTGTTTCAGAGCAATGCTATTGCTGCTTCACTCCACTCATTTGTAGTAAAAATTGAGAGCCTGTTTTAGGGAGCCCAAAAGTGGTCACACACACACACACACACACACACACACACACACACACACAAGCACACACGCAAACACACACACTCACACACACGCACGAACAGGCACGCACACGCACACACACACACACAGGCTCTCTGTCCCTAAGATTGTCTGGTATGTCATGGTAACACCATGCCCCCAAGCGCATGTCTGTAACCATGGTAACAGGGCGAGAGATATTAGAGATGTCCTGGGTGCCGGACCTGGGCCTCGTTCAGCGTGTAAAATCACAGCCACAAATTAGGTACATGTACAAGAAGCGGTGTCGAAATAGGGGGATAAAATGGGAACAGACCCTCGAGTGAGCTCACGAAGGTCAGTGGAAATTGGCTACATGATATGATACGACATGAAATGAATTTCAGTGAATGTCAGTGAAAACTGACAATAAAGTGGTATCGTTTCACACCATAACACTTTATTGTCAGTTTTCACTGAAATTCATTTTGTTCAGGGATGACATGTTATCGAACCGTACAGTATCATATCGTATCATATCATATCGTACACAAAGGACTGGCAAGAGTCAGTCTTGGAGCTTGGTCCATAGGGCCAAGAATTTGGTGTTACACCCCTGTGTACACGCAACCATTACTGATTCACCAACTGGTAACACCAAAGATTTTCAATATCCTGACCAAGATTAAACATACCATGTGTTATCAGTGCAGCAACGTGGGGTCAAGTCCAGAGTCCTAAATGGACAGGATTGTCCATTGAACTCCATTCATTTTGAACCACGGCTGGTTTCCTTAAGAGACATGGTAG
This sequence comes from Engraulis encrasicolus, assembly GCF_034702125.1. Lineage (NCBI taxonomy): Eukaryota > Metazoa > Chordata > Actinopteri > Clupeiformes > Engraulidae > Engraulis > Engraulis encrasicolus. The sequence continues at coordinate 23,017,833 of NC_085879.1, forward strand.
CTCAAAGACATGCAGCTTAGGACCTTATGTCGCATCGACTGGAAGACACTTCCTATGAACTGTCTTCTCCTTATCTATTGTCTCTGGCAATGCATACTGAAAGACAGACTTAAAGGGACACTGTGCAGGAAATGGTCAAAAAAGGTACTGCAAATATGCTGCTTATTGAAATTGGGCAAGTGTTAAACAAATATTTTCATTTCATAAAAGTCATTTTTGCAGCTAAAAATGGCTATTTTTGGAAATTCAAAATGGCGGACCATGTAGAAGATCCCCCTTTTCATGTATGAAAAGTGCAATTTTTCCAGTCATAATGAATACTTAGAAATTGATGCTGGTGGTAAGTATTCATGAAAAAGGTAACATTAGTGAATGGGCAGCATGAATTCTGGAAATAAACAACTAAAAATCTCACACAGTGTCCCTTTAAACCAGGGTCAACTCAAACTACACAGCTTTAAAATCATATAGGCCTACTATTTTGACGTTAGGTTGTGCCGCACACGAATCGTAAATATCAAACAGTGTTTGATGTCTATGATTTGCAGTTGGCGAATCTTTGAACTGGAAAATTACTGTCTTAGGACATCGGACATGACGGAGAGAACTTTCTCGACAATTGCTTGCGATGATGTGGCTGAGTAACTTTCCAACGATTGTCCTAACAGGTTTTTGTCATCCAAGAATCGAGCCGATTGTCGAGTAGTTTGACCCTAGCGTTAGTGAAGTCACTTGTTTTAGATGGACAGTATGGCAGGGAGTTTGAATGTGCTTCCAGGAATGTGGCGTCTGTTAACTGTAACCCCGCCCTGTCCCCCAGTTATATCCAACTGTATTTCACTCTGACTACGGTGTCCCCAGGTAAACTTGATTTACGGGATGGCACCAAGGTTGAAATAACTGTTCATTTTTTATACACCCTCGTAGGAACTTGTTGTAATAAATATTAGCCTGCTATGGCCAGTGGGTGATATCAGTTGTTTGTTCTGTCTACAATACTTCATAAAAATATATGAAGTGCGGTGTATGATATACAATCTGTCACAATATAATAAACAATGGGAATGAGAATGTTCACAGTCGATAAACAACTCGGACAGAATACAGAGGAGAGAACTCAAACGCACACACGCACGCACGCCATACACACAAAATACAGCGTACTCTCTCTATCTCTCTCTCTCTCTCTCTCTCTCTCTCTCTCTCTCTCTCTCTTTCTCTCTCTCGCTCCTCTTTTTTTGTCCTTTCACCCCCAAAGTGAGGATGCAGCATCAGGACTCATAGGCCTCATAATCTCAATGTGATTTTAACAATAATCCCAAACACAATAATCCAGCCAAAATCCTGTAATTCCCACTCTTCCCCCCCTCTCTCTCTCATACATTAGTACCACCCCCCTGCCCAAAGTTGTATTTTAATATGCCTGTGGCATTTCTCAGTCTGTTTTGTTCCGAATGTTGTATGGTTGGACATATTGGGCCTCAGGGGCATTCTTAAGCAGAGCGCTTAGTCTCTGAGTGGGAGTCCACGACCAGGGGTGCCGACAGGGGGGGGCAAAGGGGACAGTTGTCCCGGGCCCTGAAAGACAGGGGGCCCAGAATTTGGTCCTTATGACATTGCATGTATTGGGCTGGGGGGCCCTTTCAGATGACTTTGTCCTGGGCCCAGGAACAGCTGTCAGCTGCCCTGTCCTTGACCATGTGGATATGATGAAGACAGATCAGCATTAAAGTGTACACCAAACACACAGACACGCACACACACATACTGTATGCACGCACGCATGCACACACACACACACACACACACACACACACACACACACACACACACACACACACACACACACACACACACGGACACACACGGACACACAAACGCACATATACAGCACACACACACATACACATACACACAGACACACGCACACATACACACAAACACACACACACACACACACACACACACACACACACACACACACACACACACACACACACACACACACACACACACACACACACACACACACACACACACACACACACACACACTCAAATCTACTTGTCATGCTGTTGCTGTCACCCTGTGGTGGAACTGCTGCACTCAGTGACCTCAATGCTGCCACAGCTGCAGAGTCATCAGAAGAACACACACACTCACACTCTATCTCTCTCTCTTTCTCTCTCTTTATTCCCCACTCTTTCTCTTTCTCTCTCTTTATTCCCCACTCTTTCTCTCTTACGTTCTCTCTCTCTCACACAGACACACAAACACACACACACACAGTCTCTCTCTCTCTCTCTCTCTCTCTCTCTCTCTCTCTCTCTCTCTCTCTCTCTCTCTCTCTCTCTCTCTCTCTCTCTCACGCACACACACACACACACACACACACACACACACACACACACACACACACACACACACACACACACACACACACACACACACACACACACAGAGAGAGAGAGAGAGATGGGGCTGTGCCCCTATATGAGCAGTCCAATTGGATAATAGACCTCCTGGGTAGCTGTACGTGCGTACGTGCAATGTGTGTGTGCGTAGACCTCCTGGGTAGCTGGCGACGTTTTGCTTTTTCCAGGGCTAGCTGTCAAAGAAAGTCAGCTGAAAGCAACTAACGGAATTTCTTTTTGCTAGAGCTGGAAGACGTTTAGCCTGCCATCCAAAAGTCTTCATTAGTTCTGGTCTGGTGATGATGAGGCAGCACAGTAGACCAACACTGGCCATGTTTATATGACTTTGACTTCCGAATGTAGAATTCAGAATGAAATAGTTCCGTCGAGTTTACATTATACTTTCATTTAATTCGCAGTTGTGAAGTGTGATGTTTTGAAAGCGGAATTAACCTTTATTCAGAGTTAAATTGAGTTCATTCTGAATTAAATGTCTCATGTAAATGAGGTGGTAACACTTTATAATAGAGGATGCATGAAAAGCCTTATAAAGGCTTTCTAAATAATTAACTAATGATGAACAAATCGAAAAAACAAAAAAAGTTTGTAAATTAGTGGGAAATGTTTACATTTTATATTTATCAAAGGTTGACAAATTGTTTGTAAATGAATAGAAATACTATGTTAAAAGGTTTGAAGAATCTTGAACATATTATTTGTGGATATTTCATAAAGGATTAACGCAACTTAGTAATAGCAAGTTAATAATAAAAAAAACATTTTCAAATGTTTGGTTCATCATTAGTTAATTATTTACTAAGTCTTTATAATGCTTTTTATACATCCCTTATTATTAAGTGTTACCAACAAGGCCACTGTCTTGGCTGACCGGTGTTTTACCCCTTTACACACGATGCATTATCATGAGTAGCAGCAGCCTCCTCTTACACCAAACAACTAGCCAAGTCAACTAGACGGACCCATTGGCACCTGTCCAACGTACAGAAAGACTGGGAGACACACAGACCTTTCTGTCTGTCACTCTGGCCACCTGTCTTTGTGTCTTTCTGTCTTTCTGTCTTTCTGTCTGTCTGTCTGTCTGTCTGTCTGTAAGTATGTCTCTCTGTCTGTTTTCATGTCTGTCATGTCCGCCTGTTACTGTCCAACTGTCTGTCTGTCTGTCTGTCTGTCTGTCATGCCCGCCTGTCACTCTCTGCACTTGTCTTTTGTCTGTCTGTCTGTCTTCATTTCTGCTTGTCTGTCCGTGCCACCTGATTTCTGTGTATGCACACGCTGTTGCCTAGAGCCAGTGAATGTTAACCAGCGCTGTGCTTTGGTGGCAGCCAAGTAATGAGCTTGTCTGATGACAGCGCCCAAGGAAATTAGAAACAAACCACAGATGCTATGCCATGCTCTGTGTGTGTGTGTGTGTGTGTGTGTGTGTGTGTGTGTGTGTGTGTGTGTGTGTGTGTGTGTGTGTGTGTGTGTGTGTGTGTGTGTGTGTGTGTGTGTGTGTGTGTGTGTGTGTGTGTGTGTGTGTGTGTTTTCTCCTCTCCCGATACTAACACACAATCGGCCTCTCTGTGTGTGCAGTAACTCACTCACATGCGTGCACACATGCACGCACGCACTCATACACGCACGCATACACCTTTCACATACACCTATGTGAAAAGCCAACCAATACTGCACTCCATCCATGTACTGGATTGGCCTTCTGAAACATTCTAATATGTACAATGTGTACAGGACACACTATTCCTCTGTTGCAGCTTCTAGCAGCCATGAACCCCTACTGCCACCTAGTGGCCATTTGCACACCCTCCTATATCCTCCCCTCCCTTCTCTTCTCTCTCAACACAATCCCACTCCCCATGGTGCCATTTTTTGATGACATTTGACCAGGTGGAAATTTTTGACGCTGAGGGCACACCTTGGGTGTTGCATGTTTAGTGACACAGTTGCCTGGACCTGGACCTAGACCTCTCGCTAATCATAACTGTCAGTGAAGTCATTTTGCCTCCACGGGCGTCAAAATATTTCAGCCTGGTCAAAGACTCGAAAAGTCTTAGCAGGACCAGAAAGTGCTCATAGCTTATTTTCCTGAAGCTGTTGCAAAATAACAGTAAGCATACATGCATACCATTAAATGAACTAAATATTGACATTTTATTTTTTGAGAGAACATAAGTTTGTATGTGTGAAAGTGTACTATGGTATGTCTGTATGTTCTGTTTATACATTTATATGTGTCGATAAACATACATTTTCTTCTTTTTTTTTTGCTTAGTTCATTTCTGATGCCATGAACATGGTCTTTGAAACTGTTATTACAAAGACTACTTTTGTTCAACTGCTGGGAGAAACCTCATTAGAGTATTACATCTGTATTTGCATGGACTTAGCACCTTCAAACTTGATGCATTACTATACTGTATATTCAAGCTTCACCTCTTTCACCCATGTACAAACATGTTTGTGCATGTGATACGTCCTAGAATTACCTGTACTTTAAGATCAGTGGCAGACATCTTGGGTGCAGACGGTCCTAGCATATTATTGTTGACATTTGGCATTGACCCTGAACATACAGTAAATCTGTTTCAAATTACATTCCGTTCCACTCAAAAATACTGTTAATTTTACTTGGTCAGTGTAACATTTTCAGAGTTAATACCACTCAGTGTTGTGTAGATATTAAGAGTAGTAGAGTCCAAAT